>NW_022103914.1:9067767-9069803 GCF_000313985.2 Echinops telfairi
TGTTGCCCTCAAACAATGTCATTTGTGGAGGAGCCGATGTCCTCATCAAACCCTACCCGGTTCACTTACCTTTGGTATACATTTTGGGCTTTATGGTCTACACAATCTGTCGCAACTACTCCACTCTGCAGTTGCACAGAAAACAACCATAGATGCTGTGAAAATGCACGGGCATGACCGTGTTCCAATAGAGCCTTACGTACAGAAACCTGTTGGGGCAGGTGTAACCCGGCTCGACAATGTCACAGTCCAGAGGAGAGAGGAACACAAACAGCCCATCACGGGACAACATGATACAGGAAGTCTACACAAGAGGCTGTGAAGGTCGAGTGTGTACCTGGATGGGAACATGGCAAGACCTCCACAGTGACTTTTCTGGAATCATGAGCCCTGGGCTCAGTATTCCTCAGTCACTGACTTCCAGAGAGCCAGGAAATGGCTTGCAGATAAATGCAGGGTGGGAGCTTGTGCTAACTTCTTATCAGAACATGAGTTTCCCTCCTGTGCTGACTGTTTTCCTAAGCCTGGGCCTGTTTTATGGGCACTTGGGCCCACAGTCTGCTTCCCCCAGAACTCCACCCCATCCAGAGTACTGTACCTTTGGCAGCTGCATGAGTTGTGGACTTGGCATGACTTCCTCGTATGTCACCCTTGACTTCTGACCTGGATCTTGGCAACAGCAGTCTTAGTGAGTGGGCCACCAGTCTGGGTCTCCTAGAATGCCCGCTATCACACAGCTCACTGACAGGTCTGGTCTGCTCATTGTGGAGAAGTGAAACTGGAACTTCCTCCATCCAGAATAGGTTGCCTAGAGAGGTGAGTTTCTGACCAGTAGAGGGTCTGAGCAACGGCTGAAGGACCACCGGAAGGTGAGGGACCAATATAATAAAACAAAACAAAACCTTCTGGGCTTAGGTGTCTGTCTCCTCTGCTGCCCAGCTCTCCTGCCAGCCGGCTCCCACCGTGGGCAGATTTCCTGGCCTCTCTAAATTTGGATATGGAGATTTGCATATGGAGATTCTGCATCTCTTGTAGGCTGTTGCGATCATTAAAAATGAAAAGAGAATGTCATCCAAGTTCCCAGCATGCAGCAGCTAGGCACACAGTCCATTCAAGACAACCTTAGGGGGACTTGGCTATCAGATGAGGTGGGCCAGCCAATTGGGATGACATCCCTTCTGAGGTCTGACGTTGACAGCTCTTTCATGAACATGTCTAGCAGAAGTTCCTTTCCTTCACCGATGCAAGATAATGTCCTGGGATCTCAGAAGCAAAGGGATGTGACCTCAGAGGGTTTGTGTGTGTGGGGTGTGTGTGTGTGTGTGTGTGTGTGTGAGAGAGAGAGAGAGAGAGCGCACCCTAGAACTGGGCACAAATGAACATCAACACAAGTAGCTTTTATAAGCAGGGTCAACAATGGGTAGCTTTTTATGCCATATCAGTTTCATATGTATAAGGCATTTGAGTCCAAAGGAATTCTGGCATAAAGTGTTTCATTTCATGTTCAATAAAGCTTGACTCTGTCAATGTCTGTATTAACAGAGCTTTCATTGAGGTTTAGAAGCCCTGGTGGCGTAGTGCATTATGTGTGGGGCTGCTGATTGCAAGGTCAGTGGTTCAAATCCACCAGCCCCTCTGAGGGAGAAAGAAAAGGCTTTCTACTCCCATAACGATCTCGAAACCCAAAGGGACAGTTCTGTTCTGTCCTTTGGGGTCATTATAAATTGGAATCAATTAGGTGGCAGTGAAGTGGTTTTGGGGGGCATTTTTTGGACATTGAGGTTTAGGGATGGGGAGCAGCACCTTTCTTTTTTTCCTTCTTTTTAAATGTTGTGTTTCCTATTTAAAATACATTCTTCAATGGGTTGGTATTAGAAATAGATGTTCTGTTCTATTAAAGCTGCACAAAAAGAAGGCTTTGTGGGTAGAGGCACCACTTCATGTGTGTGTGTGTGTGTGTGTGTGTGTGTGTGTGTGTGTGTGTGACACAGATGGAAAGAATCCCAAGAGACCAGTGAAGCTGGGAATTATCAAAG
>NW_022103914.1:9070287-9071411 GCF_000313985.2 Echinops telfairi
CTTTGAATGAAGGTCTGGGCCATGTGTCTAGTGGCTCAGTGGGGGAAAAGACACCTTTATCCCCTGGTCCCCTGCTCGGGGCACCCCATGGGGAGCATTGTTGAGGGGCGCTTTCAGATGAGAAGGTGTCTGTAAAAGGCTGACTGGGCTTCTGAGGACAGATGACCTTTAAAGTTCTTTTCAGGTGCTGAGACTCTCCCGAAATTGTGTGTTGCCCTCAAACAATGTCATTTGTGGAGGAGCCCAGAGAAGTGCAGTGTGCGTGTCTTGAGTCCTCGGAGCTGCCTTTACCAACCTTGAGGCGCAGACTGGGACAGAGACTAGTGCTGCCACTGTGGTCTCGGACGGTGGACATTTGGGCAGAATTTGACAACAGGGGGTTCACATAGAGAAGGAGTCCTGGTTTAGTCTGTTGAGCCCCAGATAAAAAACTCACTGCCATTGAGTCGATGCCAACTCACAGTGACCCTATGGGACTGTGTAGCACAGCCCTGTGTGTTTCCGCGGCTGTACGTTTTTACAGGCATAGAACGCCTCATCTTTCTCCCGCAGAGAGGTGGGTACTGCAGACCTGGCGGTTTGCAGTTCACGTGTAACCACGACACCATCACAGCCCCTAACAGAAAGCCTAAAAATGTGCTTTGGAATCCTGGCGACTGATTGCCAGCTGCGTGACCCTTACCCTGCTCACGGTGAGGATACAGACTTACCTTGCTTCGGTTGTTGTTGCTGCGAGCAGGCAACGGATGGGCCCCCAAACCCCGGGCGACCTCACGCACAAGCCCACAGAAGGATGCCTGGCCCTGTGCTGTCCCTGCCTGCATCAGTCGTGGGTCAGACTGTTGTCGTCCATGGGTTTCAGTGGCTGATGTTCAGAAGTAGAGAGCCAAGGGTTTCTTCCTAGTCTGTCTCAGTCTAGAGTCTCTACTGAAATCTATTTAGTGCCGTGTCATGCCAGACCTGTGAGGTGTAGCGTGTTGGACCTGTGAGGTGTAGCGTGTCAGACTGTGAGGTGTAGCATGTTGGACCTGTGAGGTGTAGCATGTCAGACCTGTGAGGTGTAGCATGTCAGACTGTGAGGTGTAGCATGAGATAAATGCAGGGTGGGAGCTTGTGCTAACTTC
>NW_022103914.1:9071635-9085531 GCF_000313985.2 Echinops telfairi
GTGTCAGACCTGTGCGGTGTAGCATGTCGGACCTGTGAGGTGTGGCGTGTCAGACCTGTGAGGTGCATTGTCTGGGGATGGAACTTGCGTCTCCCACCTTGAAGGCAAGAAGACTATGTATAATTTCAAGAATCAAATAAGAGTCACAGTGCTTGTAAATTCTGAAGTTCTACAGATTTAGGGATGAAGTCTACCACTTAGAGTCCAACCCCCCTAATTTGACAGGAGAGGCCATTACGTCTAGAAAAGTTAAGACAGTAGTAACACAGCCATACTATTGGTTGAAGGTTGTAGTTGGTAAGGTCTCATATCTTCAGGGAATAAATATATTGAATCCCAGGAGCCCCAAGATAGAGGCTTTGTGGGGGGGGGCGCTTTGAGGAATCTCTTTTTATAGCCCCAACTTCTCAGTGGCAGTTTATCTCTTTGTTCATTTTATTTATTGTGTTTATGAAAATGGAATGTACTCATTGTTGAAACATGTGAAATACAAACAGTACACAAACGCTCACGCTGTGCAGCTGATTCTGCCTCGTAGCGACCACACCGCCCCCAGGACTCTTTGTGGCAGCACGAAGCAGCTCCTGGTTTCCAACTGCTGACCTTTCAGTTAGCGGCCCGATGTGTAACCAGGGCTCCTTCCGAAAACCACTTTTTTTTCTTCTTTGAAGGAAAAGTACAAAGAAGAAAAAAAATGAAAAGATTCCTCATGATAACATTTCTATCAATTGGCCTCATATTGATTTTCGTGCCTGGGGTCTTAAAAATCTTCCGAGCAACAATTCAAGGTCTAATTGAGCTCTGTCCACCTGGAGCGGTGGCCAGGAAGCAGGATCGAGAGTGCAGCAGGGACTGGAGTGCAGGCTTCAGTGCTTGCATGGACTGCCTCCTTCGCCTCGGGACCAGAAGAACCGAATGGTGCCGGGCTGCCATTATTGAATGCATTGATCGAAGGTCCTATAGAAGAATTGTGATCAAGCGGGAGGAAGATGTGGAATAGAATTTCAAATTCACATGGACTCCAGACTTTCTGCCAGGGAGGCAGATGAATCCCTGAAACTATTTCCCTGAGGAAATTTTTGAATTTAAAAATTTAAACCGTCTATTGAAAAAAACCCCTCAACTCCTCTGTCAACCGAATGATATAAGAAACAAAACAAAAACTGCATTGCCATTGAGTCAATGTGGATTCAGAGCACCCCACTGTGGCTTTTCAAGACTGCAAGTGTTTGTGGGAGTAGAAAGCCCCGTCTTTATCCTGAGGAGCTGTTGGTGGTTTCTAACAGCTGACCGTGCCAATCCCACTGACAACAGCAAGGGGACAGATTAAATGAGAAGATGAGGAGCCAGTGCGTTTGTGTTAAGGATGCTAAAATAATGAGGGGTACCAAGTAAGGGAACCAAGCCCAAACCCAACTTCCGCCATCCAGTTGACTCTGACTCATCGTGTGCAGGCAGGAGCGAGGAGGATGCTACTGTGTGCTTCCGACACTGCCGCTCTTTGCAGAAGTAGAACGCTCCATCTTTCTCCCGAGGAGTGGCTGGCGGCATCGAACTGGTGCCCCACCCGGACTGTGCCTTGAAAATGGCAGCAGTCTCATTGACACCTACAGGATGAAAGGGCTGGACCAGTGCACGTCTTGCTGGGTCTATTTTCCCCGTCAGTAAAACATAAAAGCAAAGATTTTTGATGACTTTGCTAACTATTGAAGTTCGGCTCGGTAATTCTCTCATCTTTTTTTGTACATGTGCACATATTGGAACACAACTGGAATAATGTTTTATGCAAAGTTCTGATATGTAACTTTCTAGTCTTTTTTCTAGACAACTGGAATGATAGTTTATGCAAATTTTTATATCTTGATTCTTTTTTCACCTAATAGTTCGTTATGCTCTTTGCTATCAAGATTCATTAAACAGCAATTAATTAATGGCTGTGTGATGTCCCCACTGTGGCTATATAATAACTCTTCACGAATCCTCTATTGTTGGACACGGGGCTTCCTCCCTAGTTGTTTGTCATCAGAAATGACAGTACTGCGCATTCTCTTGTTTTATTTATTTATTTTGTATTGAACATTCTTTTTTTTTTTCCTAAAATCTTTTTTTTTTTTAATCTTTTTATTAGGGGCTCATACAACTCTTATCACAATCCATACACACATCAATTGTGTAAAACGCATTTGTACATTCATTGCCCTCATCATTCTCAAAACATTTCCTCTCCACTTAAGCCCCCGGCATTAGGTCCTCATTTTTCCCCTCCCTCCCCGCTTCTCCCTCCCTCATGAGCTCTTGATAATTTATAAATTATTGTTTTGTCATATCTTGCCCTGTCCAACGTCTCCCTTCACCCACTTTTCGGTTGTCCGTCCCCCAGGGAGGAGGTCACATATAGTTCCTTGTAATTGGTTCCCTCTTTCCAACCCACTCTCCCTCTACCCTCCCAGTATTGCCACTCACACCACTGGTCCTGAAGGGATCATCCGCCCTGGATTCCTTGTGTTTCCAGTTCCTATCTGTACCAGTGTACATCCTCTGGTCTAGCCAGACTTGCAAGGTAGAATTCAGATCATGATAGTGGGGGTGGGGGTAGGGGGCCAGGAGGCATTTAGGAACTAAAGGAAAGTTGTATTTTTCATCATTGCTACATCGCACCCTGACTGGCTCGTCTCCTCCCTGAGACTCCTCTGCAAGGGGATCTCCAGTGGCCTACTAATGGGCTTTGGGTCTCCACTCCGCACGTAACTTGTTACTCTCCTTTCCCTCTTTAAGTCCAGCCACGTTTCAACCATTCCCGATAGCTGTCCAAATTTTAAAAAGATAAAGTCAATGTCAACTCATAGCAACCCTTTGGATTTCCAAGGCTGTAAATCTTTATAAGACTAGACAGCCTCGTCCTATTCCCATGGAGAGGCTAGTGGTTTTGAACTGCTGACCTAGGTTTGCCTCAAGTGTCACAGTTTGACTGATAAACTTTATGGTGTGGAAAATGATACCCAAGTGAGGTCCAAAGCCCTATTGAAAGTTTTATTTGTTTGTTTTTAAGTGAAGAACTTTACTTAGATGTACCAAACCCAGAATCTGACACTCAAACCAGGAACCATGAGTGAAACATAGAAATCAAACCACTTCTGTCTCCCTGTGGAGTCCCCTCCACCTGAATCTGCACTGGCCCGTGCCTCACTTGGGTCAGTAGCATGCAGCAGAAGTGGTGCAGTGTGACTTCTGAGGCCGGTCATAGAAAGCCTTACCAGGTGGCCTGGGTTTCTGTGAGACTTTGTTCTGCAGAAAGATGCTGCCCTGTAGGAAGTCTGGCTCACCTGAGATGCACATGCTGCAGGCCAGGAGTAAATGAGCTCTGTGGACAGGACCACCTCGCCAGGCCCCAGTGGGATTGACCATCCCACTCACAGCGCTCTTCCTGGCTTGGCTTCAGGGTTGGCTGTGGCCTCTCTCCTTTTCCTCGGGGCAGAGAAGAATGAACTACTCCCCTGCACACTGCCCTCCCACAAAGCCTTCTTTCCGCCTTCCTGAGTCTTGTGATGGGGCTGGGGAGGGTGTTCAGGATGGTGGTTGGCAATAGGGCTGGTTGTGTCACCCCTCGGTAAGCCTTGGCAGGGTTTCCAAAACTAGCCACCCATTGCAATCGCCTGAGAAGATACAAGCGGTGCATTTTCCACAAAAACTGAATGTGTGCATATTTTAGCAATTCAACCCCCAATATAAACTCAATTTGTCTATGTCTAAACATAGACAAATGTCCAAAGCAGACTGCTTTGCCCTCAGAATGCCATGTCCTCGGGGTGGTCCGGCCCTCAGGTCACTGTGCGCTCTTGTTTGGTTCTGCCTGGGCCACCACAGCCTCAACCTTGTCCCTAACCACTTCATCGATTTATCAAGGCAAGGGGCTTAATCCTGGGTGCGTGCCCCAGCACTGCTCCCCACCAGAGACCCGTTTGGTGAATAGTTTGCCTTGTCGGACTCTGGGCTCCTCCCTCTGAAAACGGAGTTGTCTCCTTAGGAAAGAGGAGGGCAGGATGTGTGGTTTGGTGGTCAGATTAAAACACCATCCGGTTGTGCTCTGTTGAGGCTGCCTGTGCGCAGTGGGATCCAAGGACGAGGAGGTGGGAGACAGGTGTCAGCGTCACCACTCTGGGATTGAGCAGAATGGCGGAAGCTTACCTGCTGCACACACTGGATTCTGCAGCTAAGAGAGGTTTAACCAACCCCGTTCTTCATGATCACAAAGTTTTTCTAGTGCTAAGAATCTGTACTTCTTTTGCCTCCTCAGTTGAACAAAAAGTGGGTGAATACATGCAGCCCCACTTTGTATATAGCTGCCTCCCCAGAGCGTTCATCCTTCACCTTCAGAAGCCATGCCCACACCCCATCTCCCTCAACCTCAGCTCATCTTCAGAAGAAGCCTATTCCCAGGTACCTACAGACCAAGTAGGCACAGAGCACAGGATGCCCCACTTCCACTCTGGTGTTCGGCTCTCTGAGGAGCCTGCTTACTGCTACTTGGCACAGAAGGAAGGGGAACGATTAGTGCACCATTGGAACGACTTACAGTTAGAGAAGCAGGGGCAGTGCTGGACCTCAGAGTCAAAAACTGCCTTCCTTTTACTTAGCAGATTCTCACAATCGACTTCCAAAATATCAGCCACTGAAAACGCAGTGACTTGGAAACATCTTGATCTATTCTCAGTAGAGGTTGGGGTCTTTAGAAAATCAAAACCAGTGACACCTTTATGTCTTGTATGTAGAAAGAGATGGCTGACCCTGTTTTAGAAGTCAATCCCTCCAGACTGGTTGAAGTCAGGCTTCTCCTGACTTATGTAGCCGGGGAGCACGAAGCAGGATGCCTAAGGGAGGGGAGGGGGCATTGAAAGGGGATGAAGGGACACAGGCTGTTGGATGCAGAGGTAACTGAATCCTAGACTGGCCAAATGAACTCATCCCCAGTCCACCGACAGCTCCTGGAACTGGCAGGCCATGCGATAGGAGATTAACAAGCCAGGCGCAGAATTGGCTCCAGCAGGAGGTGAAGGACCGAAAAGAACTCGGCTCTACTTAGGATCTCTCTCTTATACAAAACGCCTCACTCCCAAGGAGGGTCATCAGGCTGCAACCTGATGGATAGGTTGGACTCCACCTCTACCTCTACCCGGGAGTGTCTAGTTGACATAGACTAACAACCATCACAAGGATGCTGCTGGTTCAGCTTCTTAAAGCAAGATGATGTTGTGACCCTTCTAAGAAATGAAATTACTTCTTCAGAGAACCATGTGAGGAATTTTTTCTAAGTATTATTTTTAGGTAGGAAGAGGCAGGGACAGAGGGGTTCCTTCTTCATGCCTGAAGCCCCCCTAAAGCAGCTTGGAGGAGAAGCAGGCAAGCCCTAGCCAGCCATAGAGACTACAAGGCATGCTCCAATTCAAGCCCAAGCCAGGAGCAGTATACCTGGCGGCCCCAACTAGTCTCAGGTGGGCTTAATTCAGCGAGTGGGGTCAATCAATACCTTGGGCCATGCTTCCCAGCCATAGGCCTCAAATGCCTCTTCTTCCTTGCCCTTCCACTCAGCCGTGCCGCGGTCTCTGTAGCTTCAGGCCACCATGTGTGGGTGTGCCGCCTCACAAGGTTGCCCATGTTCTGTGATTGTAAAACCTAAACTTCTTCCGTCCTTTATAAAAACCCACTTGGATCACAAACCAGGCTTCAGCGTGAATTCTTTCTCTTGTGAAGCCAAGAACCAAGCTATTTCCCACCCGAGATTATCCAGCCCCATAACTTTGAGACCCAGAGAAAAATTGGCCAAGGTCACGGAGCTACTTAGAAACAGAATTGGTGGAAAGAGCATTGTCTTTGGGGTCCGACAACCTAGGACCAATCCAAACTGTCAGCAGAACTAAATGAGCTTAGAAAAATGTATTAACCTGGTGGCGTAGTGGTTATGCATGATCTGTGTGGTCGGCAGTTCAAAACCACCAGTAGCTCCGAGAGAGAAAGACTGGGCTTTCTACTCCCATTAACAGTTCAGTCTTGGAAACCCAATGGAGGACATTATGAGTCAGCACTGACTTGGTGGGAGTGAGTTTGGCTTGGGGAGTTTTAGTTTCTCTGCATAAAATTGGGGTACTACGAATGTGATCGGTTTTATGTCAAGATGGCTGGGCCAGGGTTCTCAGTAGTTGTCAGCAAAACCTAGTTATCCCCTAGGAGGTGACCTACCATGGTGTAATCATAAGGAACACAGCATCGCTATCAGAACCTAATCAGGTGTCAAAAGGTTAGGGTGAGATGCGACGCCTTGACTCAGATCAAAGGTACTTGAGGCAGCAGAGTCTCCAGTCTAATATTTTACCACAGACTTGGAACTTGCTTAGACTTGAACTTTACAGCTTCTACAACTGTCTGCTCCCTTTTTTTCACACACGCACACACACACACACTATGATTTTGATTTTTTTAGACAACCCAACCTAAGACAACTGTCTGCCTAGCAAGTTAATAATAAGGACTGACTGAGCAAACCCACACACGTGCCTCACTTGTCCACAGGGTGAGCTTCCCAGAACCAGGTCACTCAGCAAAACTTGATGCTGCGCAAGCAGAAGATGACTGCTTTGTCACGTAGCTGACAAGTGACGTATTATTTAACCGTCATCCCCTAGGAATCCTGGCTCAGTCCATTGGTGCATAACTTTCACCTTCATAGCCAGCCTTCCCCTCACCTGGCACCTCAGCATTCATTACAGCCACACGTTTTTAATGAACATGCTGGTCAGGTAATAGATTTCTTTTTATACCACCGCTATCAATATGAAAGGTGCTGAGAGAGGTGAGAGGTGAACAATGTCCCTGTTGTCGGTAGGTGCCATCGAGTCTGTCTCTGCTCATAGTGACCGGTGTCCAGCATAACAAAACCCAGCCGAGGCCATTGTCACCCTCACGATGATTATGTCGGAGCCCAGGCAGTCTATTAACACGACTGACATAAAATAGGTGCTCTCTAACTTGCAGGGCTAACTCGGTAAAGGGTCTGGGAAAAGCAGGGACAGGATCGACCCAGCAGCTGCAACAATGGACTCCAGTATACGAACACCTGCGGGGACACCGCCGTGCCAGGTAGGGTCTCATGTTGTTGGACACGAGGTCACTAGAAGTGGGAACTCACTTGATGGCACCCCGTAACAACCACTGTTAGGCGTTGCTCCTAGCATGACATCTAAATACCCGTATGTGTTGGATGGGATTGAGCCCCGAAAGATACCATGAGCGCTGCTAGCAGGGAGCATAACCTTGCTTGGAGAAAAGGTCTTTAAAGATGCTGTCAATGATGAACATACAACGTTCCTCCAGTTCTTCAATGCTTCCTTCCCGGCCCCCGCACCCCCTCACTTTCATGATCCCAATGCTACCTTACAAACCCCGCTAGACCAGAGGATGTGCACTGGTACAGATAGGAACTGCAAACACAGGGACCAGTGGTAGAGTGGCAATACCGGGAGGGTGGGATGGAAAGGGGGAACCAATTACAAGGATCTACATATAACCCCCTCCCTGGGGGACGGACAACAGAAAAGTGGGTGAAGGGAGATGTCGGACAGTGTACGATATGACAAAATAATAATAATTTATAAATTATCAAGAGTTCATGAGGGAGGGGGTGACAGGGAGGGAGGGCAAAAAATCAGGAGCTGATACCAAGGGCTCAAGTAGAAAGCAAATGTTTTGAGAATGATGATGGCAACAAATGTTCAGATGTGCTTGACACAATGGGTGTCTGTATGGATTGTGATAAAGTTGTACGAGCCCCCAATAAAATGATTTTTTTTTAAAGATGTTATCGGTTGAATTAATATGAAGTCATGCTCAAATCTCCTAATCCGGTTGGAATGGTAGCCTTAGAACAGAGAGCCAGAGGGAGGGTGGCTGTGTGAAGATGCCCGGGGTGCCAGACGCTGGCGAGAGGCTTTGGAGAGAGCACATCTTCTCGAATTCACTGGTTTGGACATCTAGCATCCAGAACTGGGAGACACCGCACTGCTGTTCTTATAAACCACCCAGTTTGTGGTCTCTTGTTGCAGAGGCTCTAAGGAGGATTTACACCTTAGCCATAGCGTTCCCTTGAATGAGAGTTCAGAGCTCCCAAGAAAGGGCCACAGTGGGACTGCCTGTATGGCCTTGGCACTCACTGGAAATGTTCCCTTTGGGAATGATGATTCCCTGCAGATTGCCTTCATGGCTCAGGAGAATCTCTACCTTCCTGCCCCTCATCAACTTGGCCACAGCGGCTTCTGTCTAACCGTAGGAGAGCTTTGAGTGCATTCACACAGCGAGCCAGCCACGAGCCATTATGAAGCCAGCCTCTGTCACCAGTGGTCACACTACAAAGTCTGAAGTTCTATGTTCATTCAGCAGACATTTGAACCCTGCCTCCATGCCAGACTCTGCTCTACGTGCTGGGGACACAGCTGTGAGAGATAAGAACCTTCCCTCGCTGCGATGCCAGTGCTTTAGAGGACACCGACAGTGGGCGATGCCAGTGCTTTAGAGGACACCGACAGTGGGGCGGACGCCAGACCCAGGCCCAGATCTCCCTTCAGTGGCTCTACCCCGGAGCCCATCGAAGCTCTTTCTTCGTCCCCGTCACAGCCTCTCTCTACCCACCTCCTTGGTGTCCATGGCTTTCCTGCTTCCCTAAGTCGCATGGCTTCAGCTGGGGGACCAGAAGCACAGGAGCACTTGTGTTTAGAGACAGGTGACAGGATACTTTGCTCAGTGACTGGGAAATGAGATAAAGTGAAGCTTTTATAAAGCGATCCTTCCAACTATGCCACAGACCCACTCAGCGAAGTGGCTTTGGCCTTGTTTGTGTGGCAGCCGATCAATTTCTCTCTAAGCTCTGCAGGTCTCTGTTGGCAGGGCCCCACCCCTGGGGACACAGGCTTTCGGGGGAGGGGGGGTGTCTTAGATAGCAAACACGACACTCCTGACCCCACCTTCTTTATCGCTTGATTCCACCTGTGAAAAGAAAGAGAAGAAAAGTGGGTTTGTTTAGTGGGAGCGCTTTTCTGAAGCCGCAGGGGCGAACAGGATTAGAAACAAGAGTCATCTGCAGTTGGGTTCAATGGTTAACCAGTCCGATTAATAAATGTCAGAAAGAGGAAACAGCCAGTGGGGAAAGAGGCTTAGGGAAAAGACTATGTCTCTCTATGGCTCCAAAGCCGACAAAAGTTTACCAAGAGCTGTGACCTGTGGTTAAAATGTCCGCAGAGGCCAGCTTGCGTCTGATTCTGACCTGACACGCCACTGCCTTCCAAGGGTTGCACCTGGCTTTGCCCTTGCACTGGCCACCCAGACTGGATTTCCCTGCCTCAGAAGCCCAGAGCTCAGCCCCCATTCCACAGACTCCGTGCATGGGCTCAGCTTCCTCCCCCAACATAGTGCCCACTCCATTTGTAGAATCAGGTTTTGTGTTTAGATCAGAAGAGACTTTGGGGGTGAAGCTTGTCAGGAGAGCGGGTGGTCCTGCTTCTACCCTAACTTGTTCTGTGAGTTTCAGCAGATGGCATGCCCTGTCCATGCCTCGGTCTCCTCACCTGCAAAGTGAGGATGTTGGTCTAGAGCAGTGGTTCTCAACCTTCCTAATGCTGGGACACTTTAATACAGTTCCTCATGTGGTGGTGACCCCCCAGCCATAAAATTACTTTTATTGCTACTTCATAACTATCCTTTTGCTACTGTTATGAATCAGGTGACCCCTATGAAAGGGTCGTTGGACCCCCAAAGGGGTCGTGACCCACAGGTTGAGAACCATTTGTCTAAATCAGGGGTCTTCAAACTTTTTAAACAGGGGGCCAGTTCACTGTCCCTCAGATCCGTTGGAGGGCCGGGCTATAGTTAAAAAAACTATGAAAAAATTCCTGTGCACACTGCACATATCTTATTTTGAAGTAAAAAAACACCCGGCGGGTGGGGTAAATGTCCTTGGCGGGCCGCATGTGGCCCGCGGGCTGTAGTTGAGGACGCAGTCAATTTGTTTCTGTAAAGGACCAACAAATGCATTTTACGCTTGTGGGCTATACAGTGTCTGTCTCAACTATCCTATTCTGTGCCTGTATCAGGAGAGCTAGTCATAGCCAATATGTACATGATGGATAGTACCATAAAACTTTGCCCTAACAGGTAGACCAGTGGACATCAATTTTCCACCTCTGGTCACAGGTAGACCAGTGGACATAAATTTTCCACCTCTGGTCTTGATCTCAATTTCCCAATATCATAAGCCCCTGGATTCTTTAGCAGAGAAAAAACTGAGGCCGGGTGAACAAAATGACATGCCCAAAGCAAGAGATTGGAACAAGAAGCCATGTCTCCAAATGCTAGTTTACCATGTGTGGTAGTTATACCACCTGTTGTCAATTTGAAAGGATTAAGAGTGAAGGGGTGGAGTTTAGCCTGTCAATCAGGTCGCCCTGACTTTCTCCCAAGAAAACACTATGCCACCGGGGATCCTCGCATTAGGTTACTAGTCTCCAACTTGGTGGTTCAAACCCCCCAGCCCCTCCTTAGGAGAAAGATGAGGCTATCTGGTCCCCACACAGATGATGGTCTCAGAAACGCTGTGTAGAGTTGCTCAGAGTCAGAATGCACTCAATGGCAGAGGTGGGTTTGGCTTCTAGCTCACCGAGGGCCCTAGCCTGAAAGAGTTAAGTAGCACTCAAGAAAAACAGGTAGAATCTGGGAGAAGTGGCTTAGGAGAGAGAGACAGAGAGAGAAGTTGACATTAAGTCAACTCTGGCTCCTGGTGACTCCGGTGTGTCAGAGTAGAACTGTGCACCACGGGGGTCCTGTGGCTGAGTTTGGAGAAGTGGAGCATCAGACTTTTCTCCGGACACCTTTGGGTATACTTGACCCTCCAGCTTCTCAGCCAAGCAGGATAGCAGTGTGCAGCACCCAGGGACTCATTCAGAGGGAGGCTCCTGCATATTCTCGGGTGTCTGCCTCCTGCTCCGGGTCCTGCGCATGTTGATGATGTATCCTCTTCCAGGTGTTCGAAATGTTCCACCAAGAGGACTCCTCCCCGGAGAGGAGATCCAGAGCCATTTGTCCCGTGGCAGAAGGGGCGTATGGATCTCTGTTCTGGGACGTGTTTCCTCCCAAACAACCTCACGCAAATTGGTCTGGAACTTGATGTTCCCTGGCTGCAGACCCGAGGAGCATTTACAAGGCAAATCTGTTTTCTTTTTTACGAGAGGCTCCGCTCTCCCGAGCGGGGGTGGCAAGGACATCTTCTCTCTCTCAGAATCTCAAGAGTCCCAAGAACCAGATAGCACGATGGCCTCTTTTCCATATTCCACCCTCCAGTCCTGTGGAGACCGTGGTATGGATGGAACGGTGTCTCGCCCCCAAGTAGGTGCCGGAATCTTACCGTTATACATGTGACCGTATCCTTTTTGGAAATAAGGTTTTCCTTGAAATGCAAATGAGACCCAAACCGCTGGTGTGGTGGGTTGTAAATCTAATCACATCTCAGCTGTAAACAGAGCACATGAGACGCAACAATACGCACGCAGGGGGAAGGCAGATGCCATGTAAGGATTTTCTATAAACCAGAGAGCATCAGGAACAACCCAGAAGGAAGACAGAGATGTAGATCCTGATGTGGACTCAGCTTCCAGAACTCTGAGAGAAGAAACGCCTGTTCTTTAAGGCTACTTACTTGCAATATTTCTGGTACAGCTCTAGGAAACGAAGCCCCCCTTGACTGTGGCCACAGGGTTCCGGAGCAATAGGACTCTCTCACGACCACCACTGGAGTGAGAGAAAGGACTCCGCCCACATGTGTCAAGTTACAAGGAGCAGCCCCGTTCTATTTGCTTGGTAGAATTTTGTAGCAAAATTTGCAAGAGCAAGAAGATGCTCGCTTGGGAGTCCCTTTGCTACAGGGGTGTTTTCTCGCCAGTGTTCAGAACTGGCTTGAGGATGACTCTGCCGAGAGAAGCTAGACTGGTTCTGGGGCACCTCCCACAAACGCCTTCCCTGTGACGGTACCGTCTATGGTTAGCCCCTACATGGTTGCAGGATCACATCAAGGCGATCCTGACCTGGACTCATGTTAAAAGATGACTTTAAAATTAGAGAGCGATGCTATCAATATGGAGTCTTACATCTAGTAGAATAGTCTAGCTATTACCCCCCCCCCCCACCCCCATGCACTTAGCCTGAGATGAACTGTGGAACTATAACATCTTGTCCCTGCCTTCCAGGGTCCTGCCATTACTGGCTACCTCCTGCTTTCAAACCCTTTCTTCTCTGGGCTGTGCACACTGGTTGTTTAGCTTCTAGCCTTATGTTGCTCAGCACCTCCTCTCATGCATTCCAACTAGGGGTGTCTCCGTGCCCAAGGAGACACTGATGCTCTCCGGGAGGAGGGCCCGTCTAGCCGATTCATCCCTGCATCACCAGCTCCCTCCCTCTGGGAGCAGGATGAAGGGGTGAGTGGATGAGTGAGGAGAAGCAGCTCGTGGGACAAGTGTCCTTTGTGGCCATTAGTCAGTGATTGGTAACATCCAGAACCTCACGGTGGTGAAGTGAAATTGCTCAGCACGGCTCTTCTTGGTAATTCCCACCCCATGATTGGGTGGAAGCATGCAAGTAAGGTGTAGGGAACGCTGCTTCGGGGCCTGGTCAGTTTTGCCCTTCCTCTGTGTTTAGGAGAACTCGCTCAGAAGCAGGAACCAAAGGAGCGTCCCCAGTGGAGTGCGTGTGAAAGCTCTGTCTGAAGTGACAGTGGCAGCAGAGGTAACAAAGGCCACCGCACTGAGATCGTGAGACAAAGCAGAAGAGGGGACCTTGCCTGCCCACAGAACAAGGCAGAGGTCAAGGGGTCCCATGGCTGGGAGGCTGCGGCTATGGGCTGAAAAGAGGCGCAGCAGCCCAAAGGACTGTATTCATATCGCTTCGTAACCTGTTGGCTTCCCTGTTAAACCCCCATCATGGTGAGTCCGGCCATTGCAATGACTATTTGAGCCCAGTGAAGAAATAGTGCCTCTTGGAGGGCCCTTTGGGAACAGCACAGGGCAAAGAGGAGTCCAGGGTGGAAGTTTGTCCGGCCTCGGCCTCCTGGCCAGCAGCAGCTTGGGGCGATGTGGAGTGTGATTCTCCTTCCCTTTCTATAGCCAGAGGGGGTCTGATTTGGGCCCGTACCATTTCCACACCCACACACAAATCTTTTCCTTCCATCGTGTTCTCTTGTCTTTTATTCCTGTGTCTGCATCTCACTCCTGCCCCAACTGACATATTGCCTTTTATTTTCCCCTTTATATTTCCCTTTTACCTGGCTGCAATGTTAACCCATAGAGACGCTGGGCACTACCCATATTTACTGCTGCCCATCCAGGGAGGCTTGGGGTGTCAGCATCTATGTTTACAAAACAGCAAGGACCCTTTCTGGTTGAAGCCAGGGTGTCATTCAAAAGGAAGGAACCAATACTCTGTTTTTCTAGTCTACAACGACTAAAGCATGTTTTTAAAGACTGTTTCGTGAGCTAAGAGACAAATAAATGAAAGGTAAGAGACGTGAAAGGTCAAGGTAACGGGAAAAAAGCTCTATGGGGATTTTACTCAAACGTTGTATTTAGATTAGAAGAACCCAAACCACCCTGAGCCAAGAAGAAGTAGAATCTCCGAACAGATCTAGAGCCAGTAAAGAAACGGAAATAGTAAGTTTAAAATTACCCACCCAAAAAACCCTCCCCAAATAAAATAAAACCCCAAGCTTCAATGACTTCTATCATGGATTCAATGCGTCCCTCACCCTCAGATATGTCCACCTGCCTGGGGCATGATTCTCGGGCTTGGCACTTGTGTAAGGCAGCTATGAAA
>NW_022103914.1:9085631-9086567 GCF_000313985.2 Echinops telfairi
GGATTCAATGCGTCCCTCACCCTCAGATATGTCCACCTGCCTGGGGCATGATTCTCGGGCTTGGCACTTGTGTAAGGCAGCTATGAAATAACACCCATGAAGCGATAAACCCAGCAGTTACAAGGGGACCAGAGTGCGATGCCACACACCTGACTCCAGGTAAAGGGAGTTTCCCTGGGCTATGGCCTTCCTCACTTACAGAAAAGAGTTTTATTGGCATGTACTTCACATATTGCTCAATCGCAGGAAGATGTGTGCTAGCATCACCAGGATCCCTCTCAGAACGGTCTGTTCTCGTACTCGGTGTGGTTAGCTTTCCATTTCTCCCCAGGCCCTGCCAGGCCCCTAGGCAATCATCAACCCAGCTGCTGGCTCTAGATCCACCCATCCTGAATTTTACATACAGAAAATCCCACACATAGGAAAACCTCAGTCAAAAGGAAAGAAAATATTAAAAACCAACACAACTTTGGAGTGGGGCAAAGGGAGATCAAACGATAAGGTTTTACATTTTAACTTAACTAAATCTGCTTAGTTGACTTTAAAATACTCTCTGTCCAATAGCAAGTCAATTTACGTCCCTGGTCTATGGTCAGAAGGGATTCACCAGAGGCTTAATCATGTGGAGACCCTGCAAACGGATTTTGGGCTTCCACTAGCATCCCTGCCTGCTGCAAATTGGGGGTTCACAATTTAAGTTCTGCTACCATTCATTCCCTCCTTCAGATTTGGATTTTATGTTATTCATTTTTTTTATTTTAAATTTTATTATTGAGAGTTTCTCTCTCTATAGATACATATATACCATATCACTCCATAGTTCAAACACATCAGGCAGAATTATACAATTGTGTTATATGTTTTTCAGTGAATGGAGCCCAGGATTGGTGAACCTACAGGGACAGCAAGTAGCATAAGGGTTTTGGGGTGGGGGGA
>NW_022103914.1:9086667-9088946 GCF_000313985.2 Echinops telfairi
AAAAAAAGGTTTGGAAACTGAGGTAGCAGATTTGGATTTTATTATTTACAATCCTTGGATCACACAGGCTGGTGTGGACTTAGTTGACACCTCACTTAGATGGCTGCTTGTTTTAAGCCAAGCCTTTAAGACCCTAGGTGGTTCTCAACCTCCCTAATGCCATGACCCTTCAATACGATTCCTCATGTGGTGGTGACCCCCAACCATACAATTATTTTCATTGCTACTTCATAACTGTCATTTTGCTATTGTTTTGAATTGGGCAACCCCTGTGAAAGGGTCATTTGACACCCAAGGGGGAATCACTGCCTTAGATGCTATTCTTTCTGATAGCAGGGCACCATCCAGTTTCTTCACCACACTTTGGACTTTTTATGTTACTTTTTAAAAAATCACTACTTTTTTTCTTACAAGAGATAAAAGGAAAGAGAATCAAGCAGAGAGAGAGAGGGACCAACTACCACCGAGAAAGAAGAATGGAGCATGTCCTTGGACCCAAGGTGCCTGTGCTTAGAAACTCCTAGATCCAAGGGAAAGTTGATGATGCGGGCCTCCCTCCAGAGCTAAAGGAGAAAGACTTCCCCTTCAGCTGACCCCTGAGTCGGATGTTTAGCCACTGAAACTGTTAGAGAATAACGCACTGTTTGTTAAAGCCATCTACTTGAGGTATTTCTGATAGAACAGCACTAACTAACCCAAAACAACTCTCCTACTGAATCCTACCAAACATGTAGAGATGGACAAATAGCAATTCTCCACAAACACTTATTTCCAAACTCTGACATCAATTGTGGTAATAATTTCTTTTGTAAGAATTATTACCAAACTAGTCCCAAGGAGTTGGACATTGAAAAAGTTCCCAAAGTCTAACGCTTACAAGATCTTACTCTGCTTCACCCCCCCAACCCCGACTCCTTCCTCGAGTGTTTTCCTTCACGTTTCTGAGTTCTGCAAATGCTGCCGTGTCCCACAAACTCAGGAAAGTTTGAGGAAAAGGTCGCACATGGTGGTGGATCCTGTTCAGTCCAAAACGCCAAAGTCAGGACACCAGATGCTGGGCCAGAGGGCAGGCTCCACTCCTGGATCTTCCCAGGGATGAGCTCACCCCCCCCCTACTTCTCAGCGAGTTATTTTTATGTGCAACAAGATAGCATTGCAGGGGAGCCTATCAGAATATCCCCCTACCTTCTTACCAGACCCATGCATAGAAAGGTCCTTTGGTGGGAATTACATGATACAATCAAATTTCACCCCAATATAATAACTTCTTCTCCACTTTGGACTGTATCTTATTTACGCACATAAGGCCTGGGGCCTCTGACAAGATGTTTCCAGTAGGCATTACTGGAAAAGATGCCATTAGCCATCAGGGAAATGCAAATTAAAACCACAATGGGATACCACTTCACATCCATCAGGACAGCTATTAAAACAAAACAAAAGCAGACATCAAGTGTTGATGAAGATGTTCAGAAATGAGGACCCTCATGTACTACTTGTGAGGATATAAAATGGTACAGAGACTTTAAAAGACATTCTGGCTGTTTCTCAAATGATTAAACGTAGAGTTACTTCAACCCACTGCCATTGAGTGCATTCCAATTTATAGCACCCCTTTATAAGATTATAGAGTCTGTAAATCTTTACAGGAGTAGACAACCTCATTTGTCTCTTGAGAAGTAGCTAGTGGATTTGAACTTCCTACCAGGTGGTTAGCAGCCCAACACCAAACCCACTGTACCAACGATATGTGCCCCAGCAATTACATTCCTCTCCAAAAACCAACTCACTGGTATCAAGTCTATTTGGACGCACAGGGAACCTATAGGATAGGGCACGATTGCCCCTGTAGGCTTTCAAGACTGCAGTTCTTTTTAGGAGTAGAGAGTTTGTCTTTCACCTATGGAGTGACTGGTAATTTCAAACTGCTGACCTTGTTAGCAACCCAATACATAACCACTACACTATCAGGGCTCCGTATATACATACATTTCTAAATGTATATAGGAATAGAAATATGCATACAAACAAGAATTTGTATACAAATGTTTACAGCCACATGATTGTAACAGACAAAAGTAGGAATGATTCAAATGTCTATCAGCTGATGAATGGATGAATAAAGTGGTGTGTCCAGGTGCTGGAATTTTACACAGCAGTGAAAAAGGAAGTATGTTCTGGCACACACAACAGCATAAATGAACCCTGAAAATACTGTGCTATGTAAAGAAACCAGTGACAAAAGATGAGTTATTGTTTTTCATTCCATTTATATGAAA
>NW_022103914.1:9089563-9091907 GCF_000313985.2 Echinops telfairi
CCCTATAACCCTTTGTACCCATTATCATCATTGTACATCACTCCTGCTATGCTTCACAAATGGGAAACCCCACAGAAAACAACAAACAAACTTGCACTAAATCATAATAGTATAAGGAGAAATATGCAAATAATTAGTAAGAAGGAAAAGGCCCCCATCAACATTCAAAAGGCCAAGGAAGAAATTTCTGTCATGGAACCAGTAAGAGATATTTGTACCCAGAACAAGTTCAGGCCTCCTCTAGAGGGTGGTCAGCTGACCAAGTATCAAGTTCACCCAGCCTAACTGAGATGACACCGGTCTCTGCCTGATGGTAAGGCTGTTTGAGACTCTTGCCTGTGGCTGGAGCGGATCTGCCAGTGACTTCATCTGGCTAGATACTCTGCAGACGGATTTGAGGCTCCCACTGTCACCCATAGCCTTGTACAAATCGGGTGTTCATAATTTTAGCTGATACGCTTCCCTTCGCCATAGCTTAATTTTGTAATTGTCATCTTTGGATCACACCGCTGGTGTGCTTCTTCTGTGTGGACTGAGTTGACTTCTCCCTCAGATGGCTCATCACACATGTTTCTAGTTACCACACCTTCTTTATTGTATCTGATTTACTTTTTTAAAATTAAGATGATACTTAATATGCAAGGCATAGATGGTTCCCTCTCTTTCTTACCCCTTTCCTTTTCATTCTTCTTGTGGGAGATTACTTACTAGACTGGGCACCTTCTTCACGCTCCTTGTATCCAGAAAACTATGGCTATCAAGCGGTGGGGGATCTATTTACCTACTTCTAGAATATGGGCTGGCTTTGTAACTTCTCTGGCCAATGGAGTTTGGTGGAAGAGAACATTTGCCAGCTTCAAAACTAGCCTCAAGAAGCCTTGCATGCTTTGGCTCTTTCTCTTGGAATGCTAACAGCTTCCATATAAACAATTCCAGGCTATTAAACTGGATAATGAGAGACACAAGGTCCACTCACACCCATTGCACCAGCTGACAACCAACCGCCAGATGTGTGAGTGAGGTCATTCTGGACCAGCCAGTTGCCAACTGACCCACTAGCTGACCACAGACACATGAGCAAGCTTAGCCAATATCTACGAAATCTGTTTTAGATTAATAGGGCCATCCAGCTGCTTTTTGTTGATGTTGTTGGTATTTGCTGTCCAGTTGGCTTTGACTCACGGCAACCGTATATGCAGCAGAGCTAAATGCCGCATTGTCTTATACCATCTTCGTGCTTGTCCGTATGCTTAAGTCTGTTCTTGTGATGATTGTGTTATAGCTCACTGAGGGCTCCTCTCATTTTTATTGACCCTCTACTTTACCAAACATGGTATCTTTTTTCTTTTCTTTTTAGCAATTAGTCTGTTCTGAGTATGTGGATAAAGGAAGCCATCAAAGTCTTGCCACCCTGGCTTTTTCAGCAGGAAAAGAATGGGGACTTTAAGGGAGCATTGTGGCTCTCGTTCTTCCCAGACTAACTTCTGGGAGCCCATGGTCTACGCGGTATTCCTGCCAAGATCACATTCAAATGCACCAATGCTTCCTGGCTTTTCTTTTTCGTTGTCCAGCTCTCCCATGCAAACGAGGAATTGAAAAGACCACGCCTCTGGTCTTGGCCCACCTTAGTCATCAGTTGAGATCTTTGCTTGTTAAAACTTTCAAAAGCTCTTTTGCACCAGGTTTGTCCAATGTGATACATCATTTGATTTGACTGTTGCAGCCATGGTGGTTGGCTGATTGTCCAACAAGAATGAAATCAGAGAGATCAATTCCTTCTCCACTTATCATGATGCTTACCTGTCCGCTTGTGAGGATTTTCATTTCCTTCACATTCAGTGGTAATTCGCAGCGAATCTGTAGTCTTTGACCTTGTGAACAAGAATAAGTGATCATTGTTTTACATTGGCGCCATTTGAGGTGATTTGTTATGCGGCAATAATGATTCCCTCCCTACCTCCACTGCTCATTTGTGTACAAAGGAGGCAAATGATAAGAGGTTCGATCTCTTGTTTATGGTGCAGAGAAGGGTGAAGTAGGACCAATAGGTGAAGCTCTGAGGGACAGAGAGACCTTCTCTCCCAAAGTTGTAGTTGATGCTCTTGAAAAGTAATAAGTTCCCTGTAACCCAACTGGTTAAAATCCCAAGTGGACAAACAAGCAGGCTGAATGACAATGTGTCCGGATTGCAATACAAGGGATCCAAGCCAAAGATAGAAGATTGGACTCAGCGTCCTCTAAGCACCCTGAGAGTCTACAATTCCCTGTATGAGACTCCATATAAGTGAGGCTGGGGTACCCTGAATGTACCGGAATGGATTGTGCCTCTCATGTTCTGGCCCCA
>NW_022103914.1:9092423-9093406 GCF_000313985.2 Echinops telfairi
ACTTCCTCTCTCTCGATTCTGCCATCAGAAGATGCAGGCCACACTCTCTCTCTGCTTTACCTTCACCTTCCAGATGGAGGAGCCACTCAGGGAGCTGGAGGAGCCACATAGAGACCTGAGCCAACATTGAGATGTTTCCACTGCCACTGGATTCACAAGACTTTCCACCCACCAGCCTGTGATCTCCCTGCATTTGACATCATTGCATTGCTGGGTGAATCTAAAGAGCAGTTTATAGACTAGGGTTGGATATATGGGCTAATATCAGACTTAGGGACTTGATCTGGACTGGGATGGGAGGTTTTCTCAATATGCAATTGCTCTTGGATATAAAGCTCTCTCTTACACACAAATGAGTGTCTCTGGATTTGTTTCTCTAGTCAACCCAGACTAACACAGGCTTCTTAACTGGTTTTATACTTTCTACCATAATCCCACCCCCAATTCTAAGGCAACTCTGCCATCATTCTACATCATAGTCCTGTGTATGCCATTTGCCGACATACATTTTTGGAGGATTGGTATTTATTGGAGAATAAAACCCAACCCAAACCCCACAATCTGGGAACCAGACCATTGAATAATCTGCTAGTAATTTAGCCCATGAGCACTTTCCCTGAGACTCCTGTGCTCTACTTATACCCTCACTTAGTCATTATTTCCTCTGTTTAAAGTGTTGTCTTTCTAGAAACTTCCTCTACCTCTTTAAAGGACAGTTTAGTATCTCATGGTGGGGCAGGGGTAAGAGATAGTAGAATATAGTGGGTAATAGCTGGGCAACCTGGTTTTAAATTTTAACCCAGACATTGTGAGTCATGTAATCTTGGGCAAATGACTTAGGCTTTCAGCATCACAGTGTGCATCTGTTAAAGGGACATGACGATATCCCTTTTGCAAGGTTGCCACGAAGGTAAAGTAAAATATGCAAGGCTCTTTACTGTGTCTTGTATACAATTAGCACTCAGCAAATCAGTGTTTCCCAA
>NW_022103914.1:9095468-9096681 GCF_000313985.2 Echinops telfairi
AAAATGAGGAGCTGATGCCAGGGGCTTAAGTGGAGAGCAAATGTTTTGAGAATGATGAGGGCAAGGAATGTACAAATGCGCTTTACACAATTGATGTATGTATAGATTGTGATAAGAGTTGTCTGAGCCCCTAATAAAATGATTTAAAAAAAAGTTTGATTTGCCACGGAGGCACTGAGTATTCCTTCTGTTTTTTTCTGAAAAGAGGCTGGTAGCCCAAATAAGTTTGGGAATCAATGCAGTAAACGGTGACTGTTGAGAAAGAAGTAGAGAGTGGAATTATTTAATAAGCCCACAGGTAAAAATTGAGAGAGAGCCTAGAGTCCCAGGTGTTGGTTTGGTAAATGAAGAAAATGTGACTTCCGAGTCTGTGCAGTAGCCAGCGCTCGCTCGTGGTGCCCTTTCGAGGGTTGCCTGCCTGATAATCCAGGTCATTCAGCACTAACCAGACCAGACCAGACCAGACCAAACCAACCAAACCTACTGCCATCAAGTGCATTCCAACTCACAGAGCTTCCAAAGATTTCCAAGGTTGTAAATCTTTCCAGGAGCAGCGAGCCGTGGAGCAGTGCTGGTAGGTTTAAACCACCAGCCTTGCAGCTAACGGTCGACAATGAGCTATTGAAAAATTCTCCTCTGAGTTACAACGTTGTTTGTTTTTATTAATTATCACTCTCAATTGCTTACCTTTCCCCTCCATTTTGCAAACATTGACACCACCACAGAATAGCTTTCACAAGTCCATATGATAAATCTGCCTGATTCAATGACGCTACAGTGAATTGAGTAAGAAAAATGGGGACTCGGCATCTTCTTGCTTTTCTGGTCCTCCAAATTGTGTTTTCTCTCCTCTGTGTTACCCTGGCACTTTCTATATAACGTTTCCAGGATGCCTTGTAATTGTTGACTCATAATCGTCTTCCCACCAGACTCTATGAGCCTTGGGCCTCCAGGATCCTATACCGAATGGATTTGTAATTGTTGATGGACAAGAAATCTTCAGAACACAGCTTTGACTATCTCAGAGGTTTCCTCTTACTTGCACTAAAATTCAATCAGAAAGAAAGAGATCGGTTTGAAAAGCAGGGTCACCTTTACCTAATGAGGGGCCCTTTGCCTAGGGCATCTTTGGCTAACTGGCCCAGCCCCACTAACCCCACCAGTGAGCGGGACCAAGCTCACTTGCTCCTAAGGCACCATATTCCTGAGGACC
>NW_022103914.1:9097119-9103412 GCF_000313985.2 Echinops telfairi
TGGAAATGGGCAGGAGTGAGAGGCTGACAGGCAGCGAGAACAGGTGGAAACCTTGTCCAGAAGCTTTCAGAGGGCGCTTGGACAGACCCTCTTGCATTCTGAACACAGAATTACCTATGCATATGGACGAGGTACCAGCTGTTTGAACTTATTGGCAAAAGGTAATGGAGTGGATCTAGGCCTTCATTTGCCTTGTTGGGCCGTTTCTCTTTCTTTGCAGTGTCAGCTCTCCACGGACGGGCAGGAGATAAGTGATTTCAGCAACCTGTTCTCCTGTTCGGATGCAGTTGTGTGTCCACAAAAAGAGGACAAAACTGGAATCATGACCCAGAAATTTTACCACCTGACTTGTACTCCTGGTAGTTTTGATGTCATTTCTGGGGATCATCAAATTAAAAGCAATTTCAAACAATTGCGCCTCAAGAAACCATTGGCCTATAAGGGATCAAACGAACAAGAGCAACATGAAAGAGGAGAAGTCAGGCCCCTCAGGGGCCAGTGGGTTTACTGATGTCCACAAGAGAGAGATAAGGCAAGAAAGCAAGACCCAAATAATGTGACCAATGTCCCTAAATGTCCGAGTAGAAACCGTTGACTTGGTGTATGCTTTTCTGTCTAAGTACAGCCTTAATGATAACAACAAAATAAAACTCAGCAATAAAAGAAAAACGCGGGCTGTAAGATTTCAGGAGTTTGCCAGGCCAGTGAGTTATCCTTATCTTGGGATGAGTCTCGTGCAGGTGACCCAAGAGCTGTCTGAGAAGCTTTTCAAAACCACGGACTTAAGACTCCCTCTCCGAAAGTGGCGCGCAGTCAGTCTGGACAGGGATCAGCAAACATGTCCTGGTAACCAGTGCCCAGGAGATGCTGAAGCAGATCCAGGACTGGAGCAACCGCTCCCTGCTCTGTCCCTGGGGAAATGCTTATGGGAACGAAGACCTAGATGAGGAAGACGCCTGGGCTCAGACCCCACCACCTATTTCCAGGTTAAGCCTGGGCACATCCTGTGTGCTGATGAAGAGCAGGATAGAAACATCGGCCAGGTCTTTAAGAAACCAACCCGTTGTCCTCCATTCAATTCTGACCCCTGTGTGGCAGAGTAGAGCTGTGATCCACAGCACTTTCAATGGCTCGACTTCTGGAATCAGAACACCCGGAATGTCTTCTGAGGCACACCTGAGTTGTCCAAGAAAATAAAGATGAGGAATAGACATCTTCCGCTGATTTTAGGGTTTCTCTTACCCACAAACACAAATATTAACTGTAAAAATAATTGTTTTGCCTTTTTATAGTGATTAGGGTGCGAGTTTACAGAACCCTTTGGTTTTTCATTAAAAAGATATTGCGTTTTGTTTTGTGATCTTGGTTGTACACCCCACAATGAGACAGCACTTCCCACTTCTGCCCTGTGTCCGCCATTTCCATTTGTCCTTCTTTCCTCTCGTCCTGGCTACTGAGCTTTCTCCTTGGGCAAATGCTGCCTTTCTGATCTCACATGGTCGATTGTTCTGTGGCGTGTCTCCTGTTTGCTTGAAGGTTGACTCAAGGGAGTATGTTCATTTCCAAGCTGAAGGGTGTCTAGGGTCATAGTCTTGGGGGTTCCATCTGTCTCTATCAGACCATTAAGTCTGGTCTTCTTTTTATTATTTTGATTTTTGTTTCATATTATTCTCCCAGTCTAACTAAGACCTCCTATTGTGATCCCTTTCAGAATGATTGACAGTTGCCGGTGGGCACTATCCAGTTCTTATGGTCTCAGGATTGTCGAGGTGGGGTTTGCACCATCCATTAATCCTTGGGACTATTATTTCCAAGCACCTTTTACTTTCCTTGTATGTTTGTTTCAGACGGGGAGAGAGTCCAGTGATGGGATTAAAATAATTTAACCACTAGCTTGCTGCCCTAATGGCTATCTTAAGTATAAAACAGTGTTGCGCTGAAAGGTGTGTTTTTCATTTCAGCATGCTAGCAGAACACCACTGTTGCACAGATGAGCCTTGGAAAAGAGTAAGGAACGCAAGTTTGTGATTTTCACACTGGGCACCTGAGCAGCTACTCCCCTTAGCGCGAACCATGATTACAAGTGCCATTTTCACAACCAGTTCACAGAACTCAATAAAAAAATCAGGTATCGGTTTCTGTCAAACCAGTGCAAACCGGCTGAATCCCACCTCAGGGAGAGACCAATCGTTGCCTCTGAGAGAGCAGTGACTGGATTTTAAAAGTAGACTGTAGAATATTTGGGGGATGGGTGTGAACTATGTGACTGCTATTGACCTTGAAGTCCCCCGAGATAATGGTCCTGAGCCTCTGGGGCCAGCAACCTATTCTCTTGAGGTATTTATTATGACTACGAAGTTTTTATAACTTTGCTCCCTGCATCCTCTGCTGTACCGTCTTATAGGCAGCCCATCGGAGTACGTGAGAGAGCTCCTCTGTCAGATGGTGCGTGTTCCTGGGGTAGCCCCAGTGGCCTCCCCGCCTGTTCATCCGGTGTCTATGCCTCCACCTGCAGATGACGTGTTATTACTGCGATTGCATTGACCTTTGTTGCCTTTCCTCCTGGTTTCTCTAAAGTTGCTAATCCTTTCTTTCCTGTTCAAAGGCAGGCTTAGTTAATTTCAATTTCAAAAGGTATCATAACTACAGGGGGTGGAGGGCCAGAGATCACTCTGTAATCAGACAGCAGTTGATTTCCGTCAAAAGAAGAGGGCAGGGTTCGCTCATGTGAACATTAGCCAGTGCTTTACCCTCCTCTTCTCTTCCTCAGCCTCCTAGGCACTGGCCCACGTGGAGCCGGGTTGCCTTCTTTGGGATGGTTTCCCATATATGCATATAGGCCTGTGCCACTTAGCATCCACAACGTTCTCTGTGAAGCAGGATGTTGTGCGACTTGGATGTTGTAAAAACAATAAAAAGTACTGAAACCACATGGGAGTCCATTTCCTGTCATTGCTGCTGCCGCCGTTCTGCTCTGGCCAGGAACAGGCAGCTGGAGAACCAGCAGCAGGGAGCCGTGAGCCCCCTCCTCATCCCTATGTTCTCCTCCGTGCCCAAGCACAAAGCCTGAGGGACCCCGAGCCACGTCCTCTGTCTCACCTGCCTGTGCCCCACCATGGGACAAAGCTGCACGATTCTGGGCACGGGGCCTTCACCGCCATCGGAAACACTAATGAACACGAACAGAGCAGCTTCACTTTAAGTAAAACAAAACAAAACAAAAAACCCTTACAGGACAGCTGA
The DNA here is from genome assembly GCF_000313985.2 of Echinops telfairi. Classification (NCBI taxonomy): domain Eukaryota; kingdom Metazoa; phylum Chordata; class Mammalia; order Afrosoricida; family Tenrecidae; genus Echinops; species Echinops telfairi. Next base: position 9,100,363 of record NW_022103914.1, read on the forward strand.
TGTATCGGCGGCGATGGGACGGTGTTTGGAGGTTACGTGCACATACCTGTAAAGAACAACTGCTCCAGGTAAACCATACATTTCATCCCTTTGCATTTGGGGTAGACTCGGGCCTCCAAACCATTTCGTGAGCAGCTGAGTGTGTGGACCACTTGCACGACCCAATGACTCAAGAGCCAACCCCAACCCCACGGCCGTGCAGGCCAGTCCCCTTGTAGAGACCCGATACAGAGTTTCTGAGGCTAGAAATCTGGATGGGAGCAAACAGCTTCAGCTTTCTCCCTCAGGGCAGTCGGGGAGTTTGAATCTCAGACCTTGAAGGTAGCAGTCCAACGCTTACTCAACCATTCTGCAGGAGACAGGGGAGGAATTCTGCCTGGGCCCTTTCCTAGTGACCAGATGTGGAGCTAGGCCTTGCCAGGACCCACTGGGATTTAATAAGCCAAGAGAAGAGAAAGGGAGCCCTGAGGGGAGGGAACGACTTAAGTAACTTCCTGGCTGGAGGTGTGAGTGCGGAGACAAGGTAGGGAAGAGGGGACTCTAGGCCAGAGCACTGAGGCATTAGGGGTTCCCCTGGAGTAGATGTGGGAATGGTAGTTTGGGGACACAATGATTTTATAAACAGTAAAGCCACAAAGACTGCTGGGTAGATGGCGCCTTCAACTCAATCCCGACTCTTCATGACCCTATAGAACAGGACACACTATACCCGTAGGATTTCCGAGTCTGAAATCTTTCCGTGAGCAGAACTCTGAGAGGGCTCAAACCATGAACCTTTCAGTTAATGGCCCAATGCTAAACCATGATGCCACCAGTCCTCCTTTCTGGGCAGTGGAGATCTTGTGTGTTAAATGCCTGAAAAAGTCATTTGTGTTTGCTGTTCTTGATTGCCATCCAGTTCGCCCTGAGGCCATGCATGCTCTGATGTCCAGTCCTACACCATCCCAGGATGTGGGCTGACTGGTGTGATACACAGGATTTTCTGAAATAGATCACCAGGTCTTTCTTCCTAGTCCATCTAACTCTGCAGGCTTCCTGTAACCCGTTTGGCATCATGGGAGCACCCAAGCCTCCCCTGAAGGGCAGATGGTGACTGTCTACTCAGTGCATTGGCCAGAACTCAAACCTGGGTCTCCCGCACGAAGAGGAGATCCCACCACTGCCCCTCTGCATTCAAAGTCAAACACAACAACACCAACAACAAACTCACTGCCATTGAGTCAATTCTGACTCACAGTGACCCTACCAGGGCAGGGTAGAGCTGCCCCTGTGAGTTTCTGAGACTCTAACTCTTGATGGGGGTAGATAGCCTGTCTTTCTCCCATGGAGCCGCTGGTTGTTTCAAAGAACCGAGTTTGCTGATCGAAGGCCAACAACATGTAAGCATTACACTACCAGGACCCCTCTCCGTTCAAGATGACTTGCTCTAATTCCAAGCAATGAAGAAGGAGCAGTGGTGTTGGTAAGTCAGCAGGGGGGGCGGCTTTCATCGTGCTGCTGCCCTGACCCTCTGTTTGGAGCAAGACGACTCGACTCTAATGGGAAATAAAGAACTGTTCTAAAATCCAACAGACCAAGAAGTTTCCTCCTTCCCACAGATCCTGGAGCCCTCCCAGCAACTTGGCAGCTGTATGTTCTGGCTCTTGCTGCTTTTACTGCACGTGAGGGAGAGGTTGACCAACCCGAAGAGGAGGAAGTAGTGCCTTCCAGAATGACTCAGCACCGGGATTGCAGGTTTATTGTGCTGAGAGTCAGGTGAACCAGAGAGCACGCCTCACCCCACCTTATCAGAGCGCAGGCATCCAGTTCCAGCTTTTCTTGAGGGCAGAGGAGGGGCTGCCAGGTAGGCACAGAGTCAGATAAGTGCAGCTTCAGGTAACACCACAGGCTCTCCCAGCCGCACCCAGGTCTCACACTTTGCAGTGCCAAGCTCTTGGGCCCCAGGGAGGGGTCGGGGTGAGGTTTCCTCTCTTTCTTTCTCTCTCTCTCTTTCAGATGCTGAGTGGTAGAATTTGCACCTTCTATACCATAGGAACCCTGATCACACTGAGTTAGGGGTTCAACTGCTAACCGTAAGGGCAGCAGTTCGAGTCTAGCAGCCGCTCCATGAGAGAAAGATGAGCTGTCTGCTTATATCCTTGGAAACCCTGCATAGGTTGTCATGAGGTGAAATCAACTCACTGGTGGTGGGTTTGGCCTGCTTTGGGATGCCACAGGCGCAGGTTTGATTTGCAGCCAGTATGTCTCCTGCATACCACTACCCCTCTGCCAGTGCAGGCTTGTGTGCTGAATGGGTGCAGAACAGGTTTTAGTGAGTCATCCAGACTGCAGTAAATTAGGAAGAAAGGCCTGGTAATCTACTGAAACTCAGCCGGAGATAGCCCTCTGGTTACAATGGTCTGATCCATGACTGAGCGTGGTGAGGGGGCAGGACCAGGCAGTGTTCTGTTCCATTGCACACACGTCCAGGGCAAACCTGATGCCAACTAACGACAAGCTTTTAGGCGATTCTCACTTGCTGTATGTGTGATCTCTGACGGCTTCTGTGAGGGCCTTCGAGGATGTCAGGAGGGGAGACGTGCTGAGAATTGCCGGCAGGACCCTCCTGCAGGGCAGGGTCAGTGCACAGACAGAGAATGTGCAGGGCGGCCGTGCAGCCAGGGCAGCAGTAAGGAAGCTGTAGCATTCCAAAGAGGAAGCAGTGCTTTCAACCTGGGGATCCAAAGAAGATTCAGTGAGGTGGTGGCCTACGAAGTTGCAACTGAGGGATGGGGATGGGGACGCAATGGACGGGGAGAATGACAGGTGTAGGGAAGGCCTGACCGAGGCAGAGAGGATGGACGTCCCTGATCCCAACCAGCACTGCTTGGTTCAAGTCCCTCTTTCCCTCTCCAGGCTCATGATGCTCATTCAGCCTCTCGGAGTCTCTGTGCTGTCCGTCTCACAGTTCGGGTGCTAGGATGATCCATGAGAGAATTGGAGCTCTCGGGGAGGAGATGAGCCAGTCAGGGTGCGATGTAACAATGATGAGAAATACAACCTTCCTCTAG
>NW_022103914.1:9113690-9114770 GCF_000313985.2 Echinops telfairi
CATCAATCCCTCTCCAGACTCATGCAGCCACATGCAATGATGCAGAATGTAGGAATATCACAGGTGCAAACTCTTGTGGATCCAATGGTGGTGGACACCAGGGCTCTGGCAGCAACCAGGGCCAGCCAGCAGGAAGGTGAAGGCAGAGAAAGAGGGGGAGGGTCCAACAACCCTCCTTAGCAGAAAGCCACACCCAGAAGTCTCCATCAGGCTGTGACCTGATTGACAGGCTAAACTCCACCCCGTGCACTCATGTCTTCAGGTTGACATGAAATCATGTAACTACCCCACCATGAACGAGACTAGGGTGACTGCTTAGATAGAGACTGGTGTAACCTCCAATACTACAGCTCTTACTTACCCTTCAGGTCCAGAACTGAACTCACCCCAGTGGCTCAATTTTCCACCCAGCCATCGATAATAAGTCTGTGAGAAGAACAAGAACACTAAGGAATCATTGGCCATCTGAGGCAAAGGGCAGCATTTACCCAGGATGAAGCTGAGAGTGGTTGGGAAAGAAGGAGGCGTGGGAACAGGAAGTGCAGAGAGGGGGTGGGAGAAGCGGTGCTGATGGGATGAGCATGGGAAGAAGAGAAAACCAAATGCGCTCACATTGTTTTAATGGAAAACTGATTAAAATCGTCACTCAATTCACAATCCAAAGCTAAAACACAAAAGCGAAGCAATTACAACTACAAAAGGACAGTTGTGTGAACGTTAAGGACTAGACTCCAGAGCATTGGCAGCACAATTCTTGGTGAAGGAACAGTGTAATCGTTAAGGTCTGGAGGCTGGATTTAAATCCCAGATCTAACCCCCTAAGCAGACTGGGCTTTACCTCAAACTCACCTGTAGCTGATTTAAGGAACCAACCTACTCCCTTGGATTTACAGCTGAAACTCCCTAGTGTGAGAAGCAGCGAATGACTCCTCTCTCAAGGCTATGGGATTGGCAGTCAGTCTTTGGACTTGGGTTTGGATCTCTTGCTCTGAGAGTGACCAATGAATTGTGGCCCAGGACTACTATATACTTACTATTGTGGTCGTCCATTAGACTGAGATCCGCAAAGTCAGCATTTAA
>NW_022103914.1:9116283-9117854 GCF_000313985.2 Echinops telfairi
AATTAAATTAAAAAATAAAATTGTTTCCATTTTTAATATTTTCTGCTTTCTTTTCTATTAAGATTTTTCTGTTTTGTTTAGGCATTGCTGTTGGGATTTTCTTTGCTTGCTTCATGTTGGTGTTTTGTATGATTTTCTGAATATGAAATGTCGGATAGGCAAATCTGTAGAGACCGTAACTGGATTGATAATTACCTGGAGGCATTACAGGGGAGGTTGAAGGGGAGTGGGGAACTATCATGAGTATGAGAAGAAAATATTCTGAAATTGATTATGGTGATGATTGTACAATGCCTCTTAATAATCTTTAATGATTTAATTGTATGATATGTGAAGTGCATGCCAAAAAATTTATTTAAAATAAATAAAAGTTTTTTAAAAATAGGGAAGAAAATGTCCAATGGAAGAAGAGATAATGCATATTAAAAGTCAAATATATATAATACTGTTGTATTGATTCCATATGCTCTTTGGGCCCCAGTAAGAGTCATTGTTGGTTATAATAAATAAAAACCTTTTCTCCAAAAAAATTTTTCTAATCCCAGCTCTAGTACTTGCCGATGATGTAGGCTTGGAAAGGTGCTTAGCTATGCTACACTGGGTCTTGGTGTCTAATCTGTGGAGGAGTCTCTTAGGAACTGGATACCTTAGTCCAGGGGTCCTCAAACTTTTTAAACAGGGGGACAGTTCACTGTTCCTCAGACCCTTTGGAGGGCTGGACAATAATTAAAAAAAAAACTATGAACAAATTGCTATGCACACAGCACATATCTTATTTTGAAGTGAAAAAACAAATGGGGCAAAAACACCAGCGGGCAGGATAAATGTCCTTGGCGGGCTGCATGTGGCCCGCAGGCGGTAGTTTGAGGACCCCTGCCTTAGTCTTTACAAAACACTCTAGGAGATGTCTGAAACAGTAGGCAGACAGTAAATAGTTATTAACATTGCTATAGACTAAGAGTACTAATAGCTATCTGCCTGTGAATAAGAGAAAGGAGCCCTAGTGGCATAGTGGATTATGAGTTGCATTGCTAATTGCAAAGTCAGTGGTTCAAATCTACCAGCTGCTCTGTGGAAGTAACATGAGGCTATCTGCCCTCTTAAGATTTACAGTTTCAGAACCCCACCGTGGCAGTTCTACTCTGTTCTAGAGACTCACTATTAACTGGAATTGACCCAATGGCAGTGAGTGGGAAATGGGGCAAGAAGGGGAGAGGAGACGAAGATGCCTCCCTGTGGCTGCCCCCCCCCCCAGCAGAACAGGATATGGACATAGATAGTGGTCAGTTCCAAGTCTACATATGCTCCTTCTCCACTGCAGTTGTCCTGTGACAAAGACAGGCAAGCTGAGGCTTCAAAGATACAAAGGGTACCCCCCCAATAGAGTTTTTTCAAAGCTACGTATTTAATTTATCTTAAAACAAAACAACCTTATCACCTTAAAAGTACTCTTTTTTTAAAAAAAATCATTTTATTAGGGGCTCATATGACTCTTATAACAATCCATACATACATCAGTTGTGTAAAGCACATTTGTACATTCATTGCCCTGATCGTTCTCAAAACATTTG
>NW_022103914.1:9119010-9132006 GCF_000313985.2 Echinops telfairi
TGGTAAGAAGAGCATGTGTGAGGCCTGGATTACACTTGATCCCAAGTCTACCTTCTGCAAAAAAACCCAAACAAACAGGATTTCTCCCTAATCCTCCAGTAGATGATACCCTGTCTCTTTTTGGTTGATCCTCACAAGTGGGGGGGGGGGTACCCTATCGTACAGTGCTCTGCATCAGCCTTCTGTTCTTATGTTGTCAATGTCCAAGGATCATGCAAATTGGGGCTTACCATGCAGCTAGAACACAGGACTGGAGCTGGGATGAGGGCTGGTGTGGCTCCTCCATGTGGGCTAAAAGCCATGGCTGGCTTTAACGTGCCTATGCTGGCTGCCCTGCCGGAGCCCCCTGGCCTCGCTGCGCTGCCCCGTGACTGGGCAGAGGTGAACACTGGCTGCTTAGGAGCCAGGCTGGCAGCTGTCAAGGGGCAGAGTCAGCAGCCTCCCTCCAGCGGCTTCCCACATCCTGAGAAACCACCCGCACAAAGGTGCTGGGCGCGGGACCAAGGGTGCGGCGAGGATCCAATTAGTAATGTATACTCGGTGAACCTCCCAGGACTGGGCTCCATTGCACAACGATGACTAACACCACTCCTTACTGAGCACCCAGGCTGTCTCTGAGGAACGCGCCGAGAAAAGGGAGCGCTTCGGGGGAACCGGCAAGCGCAGGTTGGGGAGAAAGGGAACGGCTCTTTGAGATGAAACTGTATGTGATGGTGGGGAGGGAGGAAGTGAGCCCGTCGCCAGGGGAAAGTGATTCTCAGTGGGGCAGGCAAAGGCCAGAGGCGGGCAACAAGGCATAACTCCTCGGAGGTGACGTGGGTCTGGTTGGCATGGTAGGTTCACGCCCCGTCGTCATCATAATGTGCCCTTTCATATGGAGAACGTGGACGCCAGTATTCAAGTCTAGACCGGAATGGACGGCCTGGCCTCTGTTGGCACTGCTCTGAGTCTCCCAACAACCAGGGCTCCGGAATTCTGATGTGAATAGCACATTCTGCCAGGGGGCATTCCCTGGGATACAGGAAGCCCAAGGCATCATTCTCACTGGGGTGGGGTGGGGGTGGGGGTGCTTTCCAGGCATGGGGCCACCACACAGAAAGAGCCCAGCAAGCCGGCTCCAGCCACTCCACTGAGTGTGCCTCTGGCTTTGTCTCCCTCTCCCCAAGCAGGAGGCAAGTCCAGTCACGCCTGTGACCCAGCAGTCAGCCTCCTGCCTCTTTTATCTTCTTCCTTTTCATGTGTGCTGGGTACCGGTTTCGGTGGCTTTCATCAGCCATGGAAACACCCCCCACCCTTGCCCTCCCCACCCTGCTGCGCAGGGCCGCTTGCAGGCCCAGGCTGGACACCAGTCAGCAAGGCTGGGCAGATCTTGTGCGGACCACCACCCTGCCAGGGCAGGCCCTCTCTCCTGGGTGGCTGGAGCCAGAGAGCCCCCTGCAGATGGAAGCTCCTGTCTGAGAGCCTTCGCTCCTGGGTAGCCACACCCTCTGTGCCACCCCCACCCCCACCCCTTCCTGGCCCTTGCTAGTCCCCTCCAGGTGGCCTGGGGCCCTGGGCTGGCAGAGGGCAAGGCCAGCCAGGTACTGGGGACATCTGTGATGTAGGTTGTGTAGTGACAGAGCTAGGGACCCGGGGATTAGAAAACAGATGAGAAAAGAGTAAAGATGAAATGATGCAGAGAAAGCAGACAGACACTCCACATGCTCAAAACAAAACTCCGCACTGAACTAAGGCTCCCCACCCACTTCTCTGTGTCTATGAACCACTGGGGCCCCTGAGTCACACACTGTCCCGTGGTCTCCGTGCCAGGGGGCCCAGGAGAAGTCGTACTCTTCAGGAGCCTCAGCAGGGAGCTGCTTAATGCGGCCACTGACGAACTGTGTGGCTTCACACACATCACTGGGCATCTCACAGCCTCAGTTTGCTCACTTGCAAAATGAAAGCAAGAGGCATGTCTAACTCCCAGGGTTCGGTACCGGCTAAATGATGGCATGTTTAGCATATACCTGGCACAGAGCAGGCATTTACGTTGTCTTCCTTAATGTCCTCTAGTTTGCCTCTCTGGGTTCTAATATCCATTGTAATGGTTACACTGAACTCACAGACAAACTTCATGATTAAAGTGTTAATTAGTTAACAAGTTGACTCAGTTGTATTGCCCAGTGAGAAATTATCAGGGTAATTGTTTACAGGAAATGTTACAAAAGACTACTCATAAACATCCAAATGGGTACACCACGCTGCTGTAAGCCTCAATCTAAGGCATTCACTCAAGCTCAGTGGGTCAAGAAGCCCAACTTCACCAATTAAGTGCCCAGAGGCACCCCACTTGGTCAGCCAGCCTCCTGCACAGAAGAACTTGCTCTGTGGTTTGGGAAGTCCAGCTGTTTGTTCCATGCTCTGACTTCTGGTCTGCTGCTCTTCTGATGGTACAGCCGTCTTCTGAATCCAGAGGGTTAACTGCACAGGAATCTCAGGTCCGAGGATGTTCTCTTCCTGGCAATGCGATCCCTCCGCCTGCTTCTCAGAGGGCTTGTTCCACACGCTGCAGTTTCGCATTCCAGGGAATCCTGTTCCCAATTACTGGCAGGTGAATCCTATCAATATCTTTCCCTACCTTCTTAACCAGACCCACGTAGGGATGGTTGTTTGGTGGGAGTTAGAAACCTTGTCTAGAAGACCACACTAAATAATTCACTGCCCCTACAGCATTTAATAAATATTCACAATTTTCTTTGATCAAACATTGATCATCCACACATGTAAAATGCACATCAAGAAATCAACTTTCCATCGGCTCACCCAGCCCTCTTTCTGAATGACTCCCTCTTACCATAGCCACAGACTACGTGTGTGGAGGCAGAAGAAGCCAAAAGATACAAAGAAACAATGTTCTTTGAGCACTGGGGCCACATTTTCCGTAATCTATAATATACATGTATATTCACATATAGATGCATATGGATTGTGCACAAGTGGTTAGTGCATCCGGCTGCTCCATGAAGCATAGAGGTTTGAGTCCAGTGCGAGAGCTCACATAAGAAGGGCATGGCAAGCTATTGGAAACTCGACGGCACATAATGCTGTTCTGACACCCCAGGTCGCCATGAGTCAGAATCCACTCAACAGCAATTTTGTGTGGGGCTCAGACCTAGGACAGCGGAGAGGACGGCTCCGGGCCAGGAGGCGTTGTCTTCTAAGGCACACAGGGTCGCTGCCGTGGCTTGGGACTGACTCAGAAGCACTTCACCATCACAGCCCTCTGCTTTGTATGTATACACGCACACACCTCCAAAGGGGATTCAAAAAGCTGGTGGGAAATCAAATCAAATAAAATCTATAAGTAGTGGGATGCTCCCACAGACCTTTTGAGGCCCCCTGGTACCTCTGAGAACCATAGAGAATGGTGTAGCACAGGGCAGCATTTTATTCCGTCGTTCATAAGTCTGAGCTGACTTCCAACCACACACACACACACACACACACAGCCCTGTGGGGTAAGGGAGGCAGGGTTGAGTTGTCCTCTGTTCAGAAAGATAAGGGACTGGCACAAAGTCACATCACCAGTGTGTACCTCCAAGATATGTGACCAGGAGTCAGCATGTCCTTACGACAGTTCTCCTGCAGAGCACACAAAGGTGAAGCACCAAAAACAGTTCTTTTGGGAATCACCTTGTATTTCGGGGAAGTACCATCTTGCTGTCTTGAAAAGGCAAGTTTCAATTCCTTGCCCTGTAAGGGCATGTGCTTCTCCCCAACCCGCAAGTACTCTGATGCGTTCCATATCCAAATTCTCGGGAAAGTCAAGCCACAGACAAGAACAGCTGTCACCGTGGAAACACCACCAACCACCAAAAATGCCTTCTTCTATTCTTGAGTCACCACTAACAGCAAGCCCAACTCACTGCCATCGAATAGATGCTGACTCATAGAGACCCTGTACCACAGGACAGGACTGCCTCTGTGAGTTTCTCAGTCTACAACTCTTGATGGGAGCAGAAAGCTCTGTCCTTCTATCAAAGAGCAGGGGGTGGTTCTGAACTTCCAGCCTTGTGGTTAGCAGCCCAGCATATAACCACTACACTGCCAGGGCTCCTTGAGACACCCTGGGGCCCCCACAATCCCCCCTCTTGTACAGCCTCAGCCAGTTTTACAGTAATTACAACCCCACTTCAATCCACGACAGCCATCACCCAGGTTGGACAGTGTGGTGTGGTCACAGAGAGTCTTGACACTCATCACCCAGTTAGTTCCTTTCCAGCGCCCTGGGAGATGGGCTGCGGGCTTGTGCAATGTCCCCATCTCCCAGGGGAGAAAACCAAGGTGCAGGTAGACCCAGCAGCCTGCCCTCCACAGTCACCATCGTCCGGCCTCCCCAGAGACCTCACTCGCGGGCCGCTGTGCCATCTAAAGGCAACAGGCCCAGACAAGCTGGTTCTCCAGCCCTGCAGTTCGTTCCCATGAGCAAAAGGATCTTTCTGAAACAGACTTAATCGTGCAAAGGGCGATTCTCTCTTCCTCTGGGAAAAGGCACATGCTTTGAAGGAACCGGCCTGTCTTGTAGGCATTTGTGTTTATTTCTCTGTGGTAGCGCAGCTTCCTCTGGACAAATCCAATCAGCACGTCCGTTTCAGGTCCTGAGAGACTCTCAACTCTTGGCCATGTGTCTGATTCCTGTGTGGGCAGCAGACTGATGTCTCTCTCTGTTCACAACTTAGTTCCATGTTGAAATAATTCCACGCTCAGCTAAATCCCACTTACACACAAGTGGGCACCTGTTAAAATAGGGCATTTTTCACTGTTAATCTTCCAGCGTCCATGGGTATGCGTGGGAACCTCAGACACATGCAACCTGGGTGCCACAAATGGCAGTGTTTGTTTGCTGAGTCCCCTGCTTGGCCCAGGCCCCTCCGTAGGTGCCCTTGTTCCCTCCCTGCTCTGACCCTGAGGGAGACCGCTTTCTGCCCAGAGAAGGGCTAGGAGGCAATTCCTAGCACAGAAGGTCTTAAGGTGACATCCCATAGGCTCTTATTTCTTACAACTGGGTTATATTTTGGTTAGGTTTCAGCCAACCTCTTTTGGTGTACTGCAGTATAGAAACTCAATAGCTAACCCCCAATCCCATCCAAGAGGGAGGAAGAAAATCAATGTGAAGGAAAGGGCAGTGGGACTGGGGATGGGAGGATTTCCAGAGCAGGGAGGTCTAGAATGTGAAAACATGTTGGTTCCTCTTGCCAAAGCAGTCAGTTTATCTTTGACACAACTCTTAGGGCTGAAAGGCATTTTCACTTCGGGAAGCCCCATCTTGGCAAGGACGTCCCCCTCCCTGCTCCCCCTCTTCAGGCACCGACTGCCCTAAACCACCAGCAGGGCAGCTGCCAGTTGTGGGAAACAGGATATCTCCCAAGTTGTCTCCCCAAAATAGATGCCCAACTTAGCTGCTTGCTACACGTGGCAAATGACTATACACTTGGAGGTCAACAGAAGCAGGTCAGAGGTTATTCTCCCTGCGGGTTATCAGCCATCCAGAGCAAGCAGTCACCACTGTTTATCCCACAACAAGTAGGACTCACTCCCTTCTGATAAGGGTAGTAGTTGGCTGTTCCCTTGTAGGAGACCCCAGAGAGGTCAAGCCCACCCAAGGGTGACCAAGGTTAGGCCGCCATCATGAATCTAGGGTCCGCCCATCTTGTCACATGTATACCTCTAGTCCCTCCCATTCCTGTGTGCACACCCCTAGCCCATTCCCTTCCTGTCACACTTATGCCTATCGTACATCCCCTTCCTATGATGTGTATGCCTATTGTACTGCCCCTTCCTGTGACGTGTGGTTACCTGTAATCTCACCCCCTACCCTGTTTCCCCGAAAATAAGACAGTGTCTTATATTAATTTTTGCTCCCAAAGATGCGCTAGGTCTTATTTTCAGCGGATGTCTTATTTTTCCATGAAGAAGAATACGGTACACAAGCCTGCTGCCACGGTCCAGAGTCCAGAGTTAAGGTAGCTTCAGGGGGCCTTATTTTGGGGGAAGTCTTATTTTCAGGGGGATGCCTTATATTTCAGTGAGAGGCAAAACTGTAAGTAGGTCTTATTTTCAGGGGATGTCTTACTTTCGGGGAAACACGGTAAGTAGTTATAACCCTTGGTGAGCAATAAAATTGGTCTCTCCTGCTCTCGCTCATGAGGACCACCAAGCGGGGCTGAGGTGAGCACACTACTATGAAGTATGTCTGACTCCATTACTTCAATCTCTCTTCTTTCTCTCATGCTCTCTATGGCTTTACTATAATTTTTACTTATTATCGTCCTACAATTGCGCCTACCAGTCCAGTAATGATCTGCTGGGGGCCCTCCTTTCCCCCACACCCGCTCTTTAGAGTCTCTAAGGCTCGTTGCAAACCCAAGGCCAGACTCCTGAGTGACGTGCTTAAGGTCACCAAGGAAATTGATAGCAAGCCCAGGCAGCCCGGCTCAGTGGCTGACCTCAGGTTCACTCTCTGAGCTGGGACAGCTTCTCCTCCGCCCTGCTCTGTGATTTGTGAGGCTCTGCCATGAATTGCTAATCTTCCTGGCAGTTTATTTTGAAGAGAAAGTCAAGGACAGGAGCCTAGAGTGTGTGTGGTGGAGGGCGGAGGGGTGGGGCGCTGGACCGGTGGTTCCAGCAGCCAAGCCACAAATCTCAGAGAGAGCATCCATGCTGCTTGCCTGCCTTTCCACAGGCTCATTAATATACATGCGAATCCCCAAGCCAAGAACAGGCTCTCCAGCTTGATTTATTTATGCACTTTTTTTTCTTCTGAGACCCGTGTTTCAAGTGGCGATGAAGTCAGTAAGAGGTGGGTACTGTGCTGCCCTTGGGGAAGGGAAGGTGAGGGAAGGGAAGGTGAGAAGGGCAGACTCTGGCCCAGTAGCTGCTTCCTGGCCTTCCTTGGCTGAAAGCATTTTCTCTTGTGTTCTTTCCCTGCCCAGGAAATGGCTCGGTTTGTGCTAAGAGCCGGGCCTGACAACCAACACTGTCTGGTCAATGATGGTGATGATGATTCCTGTTATGATTTCGTGGGACTGGAATCCACAATCAACGCCCATGGAATCTGCTTTCAAGAAATCAAATCTGCTGTGAAAGACCTCTTTACCAAGTTAGGAAAGCAAAGATGTCACTTTGAGGAGTAAGCTGGACGTGTGATATTTTCGGCCTTCTTGGATGCCTGAGAACACAGGACAGTGAATAAGGACGAACTGCGAAGAATTGGTATCTTCTATCTAGAGGGTCGCTGTGAGTCAGAATTCACTCCATGGCAGGGAGTGTGGAGTGAGTGTTGCTTTTGTTTTGTTTTGTTGGAGTGTTGATGAAGAATATCGAACATATTGGGAAGTGACAGAAGAATGAACACATTTGTGTTGGAAAAAGGGCCCTTATAAATTAGGATGGCCAGACTTCATCCTATGCATTTTAGACATGTTGGCAGGAGAAACCAGTCCTTTCAAAAGGACATCAGGCTTGGCAGAGTCCACAGAATAGAGGATGACCCTCAGTGACATCAAGTGGCACAGTGGCTGCAACAAGAAGTCCAAACACACAGCAATGCTCGTTAGGAGGGCTCAGGGTGGGCATTGTCATCCTGTTGTACACAGGGGCACTGTGTCGGAGCCTGCTCCGTGGCCCCCAATAAAAATAGCCAAATAAGTCATGTAATAGTTCTCTCAACCATCTGGCCAGCTCTCTGAATTCCATTTTTCTGGTGGTAGGTGTTAGCTGTCTTGAGTTGGGAATATTGAAGGAAACACTGCTCAGTCCTGTGCTCCGGCTCTTACTGCGTACAGGTGGGACCATTGTAATCCATAGGGTTTTTCAGAGGCTGGTTGATGGGAGAGGAACACCAGCTCTTTTTCCTGCCTTTTTCTGGAGGCTTGGCTGAAACCTGCTCAGAATCAGAGCCGCATGCAAGCCTCCGCTAACAGACGGGTGGTGATGGCATGTGAGGTGCAGTCTCCATGAACTGAACTCGCGTCTCCCCAATGGAAGGTGAGCACCTCCCACAAAGCCACTGGGACTGCAATGGGGACAATGCAGGAGACAGAAGTCAATGAGACAGGGTGGTTGTTTTGTTGTCCCCTCCAGCAGTTTTTTGACACATAATTAACATATCATACAGTTCAATTGTTCAGTCGTATCAGGGAGCATTGTACAATCATTAGCACATCAATTTTAGAGTATTCCCTACCCCCATAGTTAAATCACCTCTAAAATCACAATCAGTTCTAGTGCTCCCTCCCCCCTCCTGTTTACATTACTTACTCCTGAAATCCCCTTCTCTTCGTACCACCCCACTCCCCTACATACCCTGTCAATCTTTGTATCAGTTACTGTCATTATACATCCACACCTCATGAGCTTCACAACTGGGAAACCCAACAGAAAACAATAAAAAACAAAATCGCACTAAGTTGGTAAGGATAAAATCATAATAATCTAAGGACAAAAGTCCAAATAATTAGTAAGAAGGAAAAGACCCCCATCAACATGCAAAAAGCCAAGGAAGAAATTTCTGTCATGGAACCAGTAAGACATACTGCACCCAGAACAGATTCAGGTTGGGTCTAGAGGGAGGCCAACTGGCCAAGTAGTGAGTTCATCCGGCATAACCGGGACTACACTGGTCTCCGCGTGACAGTAAGGCTGTTTGAGACTCTTGCCTGTGGCTGGAGTGGATCTGCCAGAGACTCTGTCTGGTTAGATACTCTGCAGATGGGTTTGGGCTCCCACTGTCACCCATAGCCTTGTACAAATTGGGTGTTCATAATTTTAGCTCTGATAATTTTCCCTTCATCATATTCAAATTTTGTTATTGTCATCTTTGGATCACACAAGCTGGTGTGCTTCTTCCATGTGGATTTAGTTGAGTCCTTGCTTAGATAGCTGCTTGTTTGAATACGAGCCTTCAAGATCCCAGGCATTATTCCAATGGATAGCTGGGTACCATCTACTTTTTTCACCATGCTTTGCTGTAGCAAAGTGATCCTTTTATGAAGGTGAGTATCAAGCAGGGCCATCAGGACTAGCTGTTCTTGAATTGAGGCTAGAGTTAGGTAGGAGCCCAGACTCCATGTGCTTATCTAGGGGGGTTGCATGTCTCAGGTTTACTTTGATGGTTGTAATATGACAAAAATCACAACCCTATAAGACCAGCTGTATCAGTGACAGTCATAGCCAACCAGCAACCAAACAAATAGAACACACACACATACAGAAAGGGAAAAAAGCAAGCTACAAGCATATAAATAAAGAAATCATGCATTGTCAATCATCCCCTGCAGTATAAATCAATTGCAGTATTATCATCATCAATTTTCTCAATGACCCAACACTCCAGACACTGTCATTTGAGGAGTTGTTAGGTAGGTTAGCTTAGGGACTGGGGCGTCTGTTACGCATGCTCAGAGGTCCAAGCTACCTGCCTGTGAAGGAGTGGCACACTTCGCATGCTCAGAGGTTCAGGTTTCCGGCCAGGAAGGGGCGGTACACCTGGGTAGGTGCTGCACCTGGATTGGCCCACCTAGGCCAGGTGAATTCAATTCAGCCAATGGGGTCGAACAGGGTCATCTACCATGCCTCCCTGCGGACTAATTGAAAAGGCAGGTGCCCAGGGCCTACTGTGTGCCTTTCCTAGCAGCTTCTAGGGAGGTTGCACGTTCGTGAGGAGCCCTGCGGGTAAACCTGAAACTTCTTCTAACTCTCATAAAACCCACTTGATCACAAACCAGACTTCGGCATGATTTCTTTCTCAGGCAGAGCCAAGGACGGAGGTCTATCTCTACCCTGAGAGATCTAACAGAGTCTATGATAGTACAGCTCCACCTTGAGCTGCAGTCCCAGCTGTTGGTCCCACACAGCGATTTCTCCTTTGATTGGGCTCTGTGAACCCTCAGTATGGGGATCGATGCCAGGGTGGGGACAAGGGTTTTTGCTGCTACTGCAGCTGAGTAAGTTTATCGTCTGTGTCTATTGGCTAAGAGCATGGCCAACTAAATGAGAGTGAAAAAATGCATGCGTGGACCTCGTTTACCCAGTAACGTTGCTCAAACAAACAGAAACCTCAGTGCTCCTGACCCAATGCCATTCTTAGTGTGACCCTGAAACAGTGTCCTGCAACCATGCTGGAACTGCTCGTATGGGTCTCCAAGACTAATTCTTTACGGAAGTAGAAGGAACACGGGTCTTTCTCTCCCCCGCAGAGCGGATGGTGGCTTCAAACTGCTGACCTTATGGGCTAGCAGTCTAACATATAACCACTCCTCTCTCAGAAAGGAGTAAACCCACGCTCAAAATAGCCTGGAGGCAAGGCAACATTTGCAGATGGCATGGCAACAGGAGGGTGGTTGCCATGGGAACCTGAAACCACCTCGGGGAGAAGACTTGTAGGAGGGAAGGGCCTTTGGCCTGGATCTGGAGAGGGGTTCCCCCTAGCTGAGTGGCTGTCCAGGAAGGTGCTAGATCTGTTCCCTGGGGCCAGAGCGGTTCTAGGCAGAGACAGGATCTTCCAGGAGATAGCAAGCTCCCTTCCTGGGAGGTATTTAAGGAGGGGCTGCAAGGCAGAGGTGTTGTAGAGGACAGCCAGGCCTGGGTGGGGAGGGGTGAGGTGGGGGAGCAGGGTGGGGGTGGGGGTGGAGCACAGGGACCTTGGAGGTTTGATTCTCTAAGCTTCACTCTGCACCTGAGAGTTCGACTGGGTTCGTCTCCTCTGCTCCCTGTATTTGAAAGAGCCGCTAACACCGACCAGGCCCGGGTTCTTATGCAAACAGGCCTCGGTGTGAACGGGTGGCCGGGCACTACTGGGGGGGTGGCAATGAAGATGAGAGAAAGTAGATACCGCTACCGCTTCTCCTGCCCGCCTCCTGGGAGCTGCCCAGTGCTTCTCTGGTGTGCCTTCACCATGGTTACTGTGGGCAGAGACTGGAGCGCCTTCAGCACCCCCTCTGGGGCAGTGCTTGGGACTTAGGTGATTGAGATTGGTGTGGGGGAGGGAGGGGCACTCAATGAGGTAGGTTCCATAAACCAGCTCTGCTGCACATCCTAACTGCACAACAGAGAGGGGATGGATTTGAACTGAGTAAATTAGGCCTATGCTTCTCAACCACGTGTAACTACACACACACACACACACACACAGAATTTTTTTTAAGTGAAAACCGAGCGCCCTTCTGATATCACAGAAGAAGCCATGACTTCTCATTGATTTCCCCTTTCTGAGGTCAAAGATAAAGCTCACAGTCTCCCTACCTTGGAGGAGTAGAGGAGACCCCAGGGTGTCAGCATCGAACTGTGGCTGCTTGGATGGGTGGAGCCAGGTGCTATGGGAGCACGGGGGAGGGGCCGGACACGGGAGGGAGCCCGCTCAGGGTGGATGTTAACCACGGCTTCCCAGATGAGGTGGCATTTGACTGGACTGATGGCAGTGAGGTCGGGCTTTTTCTAAAGGAGAAAAAGAGGGATCCGAGAAGTGGCAGGGCCAGCTCAGCAAAGGACCCGGGTGAGCGAAGGCCCAGCAGTGAGAAGCTACAGGGCACAGCGTGGTGGTGGTGGTGGTGGTGGCGGTGGCGGCCGAGGTGGTGGCGGCGGGTGTGGCAGCACACTGATGCCCTAGTCAATTCCAAGGAAGAGCAGCCCCGTGGGAGAGAGCGGAACTGCCCCAGTGGGTTCTAGGCTTCCATACTGACAACAGGGTGCAGTGAGGCGGAATCAACTTGATGGCAGCGCGTTCATCTTCCTTGTAAGTCTTTCCCCTGCGGATCCGCTGGGGGTTCAAACTCAAGCCGCCACCCAGAGACTCGTCCAGTGCAAAGAGCCGGTGATCTGCTCCCATGGAGCACAGTCTGCGCATGGCTCTCTTCAGTTCCAGGGGCCTCTGTGAGTCAAAAGTCCATCCGTTGTTCCTAACAATGACGATCACACGCTCTGTACTAGTTTTCCGCTTCCGCCTGTCCAAGCGCTGGCACCGACGAATACGTGCAGAGGACCGTGGGAGCACTTTAAAGGCATGAATCATGAATAGTGAGCAAACACACACAAAGGGCTAGATGATAATGTAGAATGAGATGTGTCTTAAGAGAGCAAGTATTGTGGACCTGCGGTTGAGGGACAAATCATTTTGGACCGGGATAAGGAAGACAATGGTTTCACGTAGACAGTGGCTATTTAGTGGGAAATGGAGAACTTTTCCTGATGTGGAGCCGGCAGGGGGCCTCAGCGAGGGTGGGGTCCATTCTGAGAGAGCAGGGCAGAGTACAGAGGATAGAGAAGGTGTGAGGGGCAGGGGCTTCACTGATGGTTGTTGGTGGGTGTCACCAGGTTGATTTCTTCTCATGCCAATTCCATGTGGCAGAGTGGAACTGCCCCGTAAGAACTGCCCAGCAGCTGCTAACTGCAAAACTACCAGCTGCTCCGAGGGAGAAAGATCAAGCTTTCTGTCCCTGTAAAGAGTTAAGGTCTCAGAATGCCACAGGGGCCCTTCTACTCTGTTCTATAGGGTGCTATGCATCAGAATGGCCCCGATGACTGAGGTTTGGGTTTGGATTGGATCTTCATGGGAGCAGCTAGCCAGGTCTTGCTCCCTGAAGTCACGAAGTGGGTCTGAACCACCAACCTTTGGGCTGGCAGCCAAGTGCTTAACCATTGCACCATCCAAGCTCCTTTCTGAAGGTTATTGACTTAATCAAATACTAGTCAACCCAGTCCCCTTTCCACCATATCACGACCCTACAGAGGGTTTCCTGGACTGTCCATCTTTATAGGAACATGGGCTCTTTTTTTTATGAGAGTGAGTGAATTTGAGAGTGAGTGAGTGAGTGAGAGTGAATAAGTGAGTGAGTGAATGAAAGTGAGTGAGTGAGTGAGAGAATGAGTCAGTGAATGAAAGTGAGAGTGTGAGTGAATGAGTCAGTGAGTGAGAGTGAGTCAGTGAGTGAGTGAGTGAGTGAGAGAGCGAGTGAATGAGAG
>NW_022103914.1:9133718-9143184 GCF_000313985.2 Echinops telfairi
GTGAGTGAGTGAGTGAATGAGAGAGAGTGAGTGAGTGAGAGAGTGAGTGAGTGAGAGAGTGAGTGAATGAGAGTGAGTGAGTGAATGAGAGAGAGTGAGTGAGTGAGTGAATGAGAGAGAGTGAGTGAGTGAGTGAATGAGAGAGAGTGAGTGAGTGAGAGAGTGAGAGAGTGAGTGAGTGAGTGAATGAGAGAGAGTGAGTGAATGAGTGAGTGAGTGAATATGGGCTCTTTTTTCTGGCAAGAAGCAACGGGTGGGTTTGAACTACTACTCTTGTGGTTGCAGTTCCCTGCTTACCTCGTAGTGCCACCAGGCCTCATTCAGCCTACTCCCACGAGAGTGTAGATCAGTGTTCCCACCTTGGCATCAGAGCAAATCAATGGCACAGAGTCCTGATGGTGCATCGCTTGCCTTGCTTCTGGATGACCTCTGGTCTGTCCTTCTGTGGCAACAACCCCGAGCCCCAGTGAATCCTCAGTGAGACCGCAGTGTTGACTGTCATAGTAGGTCAAACTATACAACTTCCAATATTGAAAAGATCTGAACCTTCGAAAGGGAGATTTGATGTGGTTCCAACAGATTAACAAACCCCACTATGGTCAAGTTGATGCTGACTTGTCTAGACCCTCTCCCGCAGAGTAGAATTGTCGAATTGCTCCCTGGGTTTTCCCAGGCTGTCCATCTTTCCAGCAGACTGCCTCATCTTTCTCCTGCGGAGGGGCTGGGGGGTTTGAAACTCCACTTTGCAGTGAGCATCCCACTGCTTCACACACTGCAACCTTAGAGCTCAGCTCATTAGAAAACCCAAACCAAACCCACTGCCATCGAGTCAATGCCAACCACAAGTGACGCGCTGGGCAGGGTGGAGCTGCCCTTGGGCGTTTCTGAAACCGTTCACCCGATGGGAGGAGAGAGCTTTGTCTTTCTCTGGAGCAGTGGCTGTTGGTTTTTCAACTGCTGACCTTGCGGTTAGCAGCCCAGTGTGTAACCATCACAGCGACTGATTAATAGGGAAGTCCAATTCACTGGGGGGAGGTGGATGATGGAAGAAGCAGGGCCCCTTCATGACTGATCAGGTGTCTGACAGGAGACAAACCAGGCCTTCACGGCTGCACCGCCGAAGCAGAAAGAAGAACTGTCCAAAGGCACCTGGGAAAGATTCAAGCCTCTCTTTTCCAAGGCTCCAGCAGCCTTAGCTTAGGCATGTTAAAATCTGTGTGTGTGTGTTGTGTGTGTGATGGGAGTAGTTCTGGGTGAATCATGGCCCATTGCCAGATTTCTTTCAAACAAGCCTTATCTGGGGGAGAGGGAGGTTCAGCTGTCACCTGAAGTGGTTTATTTAGGCAGCCACGCTCTCTAGGAATGTGACCCACAACTTCCTGCCTCAGAGTGTCTGTGGAGCACACACAGCTCCGCGGTTCGAGCCCGCTCTGCACTGGTGGCCCGGTGACCTGCTGCCAGAGAAGCTAACACATGCCTCATGACCCAGAATCCATTCCTTGGCAGTGGGTTGGGTTGGGTTCTGTGTGTTTATTTTTATCTGGGCTGCTAGGCAGAAGCAAGGTCTCAGCTCTCTTGCCGCCCCAGTCTCTCAGCAGATTGCTACCCAGCTGCACTGGTTGAATCAGTACGCTTAGCAAGCACACAACACACACACCCAAGTCCCAAGTCACAGGCCACTTCCAGTGGGAATGCATGCCAGGAGTCATCAGCAAGCCCCGCCCCACCCCTCGCTCTCTTGGGAAGACCACCTGGCATACCCTGGCTCTCGCACTCCGGAGCAGGCATGCCCTTGGCACGGCAGAGTCCAGGCGGGCACATGACACTCTATTGTCCTGGCATCTATTCTTTGGTGATTTCAAGAGGCAATTCCTCCCCTGCAGGGATTTCTCCCACAGCCCCCGCCCCACCTCCCCCGGAAGCAGGGTGGGGAGGGGGGGAATGCCAGGTGCTATGGTTTATGAGCTCAGCCAGTGTTGTCTGAGCAAAGCCTCCCCCCCACACTCAATTTAAACAAATGTCAAAATAGGACACACATGTCACCGCAAGCAATCCCACTGCTAGCGTCAGAGCTGAAGGAGGCCACCTGCATGCAGCAGGTGTTCATCCCCGAGCCAGCAGCAGCAGAGGCACGGACAGCAGCGTGGCGAAGAGCTCCCATGTCCACATCCGACTGCATGACCGGGAGTCTTGCTGGCCATATTGCTCTCCGTTTCTTTATTCTCAATGAATTGATTATAGATTTCTTATTCCTCGGTTTCCTCATCTGTAAAATGGAAACCATGATACCAGCTGGGCTAGTGGGGCCCTTGTGGGGATTAAATCAAACGGTTCACCATTTAGAAGAATGCCTGCCTCATAGTAACAAACGATGTCGTTAGCTGCTGGGGACCAGCACTGACGCATGGTGGCCTTTGCACAATAGAAAGACACTTTATCTGGTCCTGCACCTCCTTCACGACCACAGACGTGCCCAAATCCACTGTTGGGGCCACTGTCTTCTGGGTGCTCTTTAACTCCAGTGGGGACTCTAATAGTAGTGACGATACACTGGCCTGCTAGCCACAGGGTTTGGAGTTTGAAGCCGCTCCTCGGGAGAGAGACGGGGTTTCTGCTCCCGTGTAGAGGTGCAGGCTCAGCCACCCACGAGGGCAGTTCAGCTCTGTCCTGTAAGGTCACTGAATCTGCATTGACTCAGAAGTGAGTTTGGCTTTTAAATTAAGGAGGCTCCTTTCACAGCACAGCTCACACTAGTCTGGGGTTCTCCATAGGGTTTTCCCTGGCTTTTTTTGGTAAGAAGATCCCCGGGCCTTTCTTCCTAGTTTGTCTTAATCTGGAAGCTCTGCCGCAACCCGTTCACCATGGCTTCCTGCAGATATTTGAAATACTGGCGGCCTAGCAAAATCCAAGCCACACGGCGTGACAAAATGACAGACAGGCGGGAGCCATCAAGGACAGTATTGCTGGTATTGAAGCCTCCTCTGGAGAAAGCACGGGTGCCCCTGGGATCATGGAAGAGGGGCAACGCACAGCCTACAGGTGTGTGTGTGTGTGTGTGTGCGGGGGGGCAACAGGAGAGGTTTGGGGCAGGGGAGGGCTTGAAACCCAGTCATTGAAATGGGTTGGCTTTTTCAAGACCCTACATTCTCCTTCTTCGTGGTATTTTTTCCTGCGGAGAGTACATACCCGTGGACACACACACTCACACACACATATGCTCGGCACTTCTCGAGCTTCACAGCTGTCAGGGAGATCACATGGGAACACGCGCCAGCAGCTGGGCTCCCAGCCCCAGCGCTCAGTCTGGCTGCTCCGGCTCCAGCTGTGAGAGAGGAGCCGAGCTAGAGCCAAAGTCAGCCTCCCCCACCGCTGAGAAAATCTCCCCGGATTAGACAGCTGCCTGCTCTACCTCCGCCTCCCCCTCGTTCTCAGCTGGAGGATGGGCGATGTGGAGCCGGGAGGCCAGGAAACTGGCTGTATTTGTTCGCATCTTCCTGGAGAGTCACCAGGAGACCCCGGCCCCAGGATCTCAGTGTCTCGCCTCCCTCCAGCTGTTCTGCCCTTGCCCAGAGGAGGCCTGCTCCCCTGCTAGACTTCTTCCTCTGAGCCAGGCGGGGGTGGGAGCCTCCTGGCCAACTCTAACAGGAGTCTCAACCCTGGCTGGACAGCCCAGTCTTCTGGGGAGCCTTTGCCTGGGCCTCCCTCCAGGACCCTTGAGTCAAAATCTCTGTGGGGAGGGCCGAGGCGCTGCCGCTTTCTTGACGCTTTCTAGATGATTTTAGTGAGCGCCCGGGGTTGAGAACTGCTGGGAGAAAGGTGGACATGTGCCTCTCAGGCGTTGGAAACTATAGCTCTTCAGATTGGAACGGGGCTTTGGAAATGGTTCCATCCAGTACCCTTACTTATAGATGGGAAACTTAAATGAAAGTGCCAGGGCAGGGACCTGGTGCATCCTGGCCACAGAGGAGGTGGTGGCAGAGCCGAGAGAGAGCCCAACGTGTCCTGACTCCATGTGCAGGGCTTTTCCCGTGGCCCATAGCTAGAGCAAGAGTAAAGGGGCCCCGTGAGCATGTCGACCTTGACAAGCACTGCTGCTCCCCACCTCGACTCCCAAGGTTAGGACCTGTGTCACTGGGAGGCCCATGTCCCACCTGGTCTCGGGCAGACGCGATGGTGCTAGACGAAGGACCACGTTGCTAGCTCCTCAGCCCTGCCTGCCCAGCTGTGTTCAGTTCAGCAACCCAGCTCTGAGATTTGTGCCCGAAGCTTACGCTCTGTATAGCTACCCCAGCTCCATGGAGCAAAGACAGCAAGTGACCAAGGGCATGGGGCCACCAGGAGTCTGCACACCTGTTCTAGGAAACACCCTGACTGCCTGGGCCTCCCAAACAGCAGCCACTGCAAGAGGCAGGTGCAGGTCTGCCTGCTCAAGTGTGGGCGGATGATGGGCTACACTAGCAAGGATGATGGGCACCCTTTGCAGAGGGATTTATTGGAGATCATGGGCATGTGGACTGGGGTCTCTCTATATGGGTTGGGGGAGTTAGGAATAGAGGGCAGGTCACAGAGCTGTCCAAGTGGGGCAATACTCCAACTTCTGATAATCCTACATTTGAATTGGGTCTTCACATCATTGTTTTTGTTGGCCCATGCGTTCCTTCTGTTGCCAAACTGAACTTACTAATGTGACACAGAGTACCACGTTTAAGCCTCGTGGGATTCCCATGAGGTGGTCTGGTACTGATGAATTCATGAAGGGTTGCCAAGTGGTGTATTCCAACAGCTATTCAAGTTGCTGTAGAAGTTCTGTTGTAAAGGCACCAAAACTAACTTTTTATGTAAGGTATATGAAAAATAATAAAAATTATTTACATGAGAAAAAGATCTGTTTATTAAGGTCTCACTCACTGCCACCAAGCTGATGCAACTCATAGCAGACCTGTAGCACAGGGCAGAACTGCCGCTCTGAGTTTCCGAGACTGCAACTCTCTACGGGAGCAGAGAGTCCTGTCTTTCTTGCACAGAGCAGCTGGTGGTTTCAAACTGCTGACCTTGAGTTTAGCAGCCCAACATGCAATGACTGCACCACCAGGCTCCTTCATTCGTAAAACTAGGTGAACATATACATTTTAGTTAATAATTTTAAGCTTATTTTATAACCTTTCATAATGAACACAAGGTATAAGCCCATTGTCTTTGAGTTGACTCTGACTCATAGGAGACCAGGGTGGATTACCTAATCAGCAAGTAAAGAATGGGTTTACCAGAGTCATTCAAAACCTGAGGGTAAGTAGATGGATTCTGGGCTCCCACATAATTCTAGACCCAATCCAAGAACATTTAGTTCTGAGAACATGGCCCTGCTTGATATTTGCCTTCACAAAGAGATCACTGAAGATCAGAGTGCTACCGAAAAGTGTGGTGAAGAAAGCAGCTGGTGCCCAGCTATCAACTGGAATCCTGTCTGGGGTCTTAAAGGCTTGTATTCAAACAAGCAGCCACCTGAGTGAGATGTCAGCCATGTCCACGGTGAAGAAGCACACCAGCCTGTGTGATCCAAATAAGAAAATCCAAATACGATGAAGAGCTTTGGAACATCCAATTCGTAGAAGGTAAGAAGGACATTGGGAGTCCAGAATCTATCTGCAGAGTATCTAGTTAGTTAAGCCTCTGAAAGATGCCCTCTGCCCTCAGGTGAGGGACTAGAACAGCTATATCATCAGACAGAATGATGGATAGAACCATATGATACTTGGTCAGTTGACCTCCCCCTTGACCCAACCTGAATTTGCTTTAGGCTCAAATATTTCTAGTTTGATTCATGGCAGAAATTCCTTCTCTGGCTTTTTAAATATTGCTAGTGGTCTTTTTTTATTACTCTTTATTTTTATCTCTATATTATTGTTATTATTATTTTCTTCTCTCTGTTTCATTTTATTTTCGTTTTTTATTGTTTCTGTTAGGGTTCTCAGTTTATGAAGCACAGAAGGAGTGGATGCATAGGAGGAATAGGTGCATAGAGACAATACGTGGTGCAATGGTTTCTCAAGGATGAGGGTTGGGTGGCAGTGGTGAGGGAGTTTGGGGAGCAAACAGTGAATATGGGGGGGAGCAAACAGTGAATATTGGAGGGAGCATTATAACTGATTGTGATGATGTATACACAACTCTTTAAAAAAGCTATTTAATGATGGGAGGCTGAGTTGTTGCTCAGGGGGCATTGAGTTTACATTAATGGTGGGGGGATAATTTGGAAAAGAATAACAATAAAGGTTGTACAACACGAAGAGTATAATCAATGGCACTGAATTATACATGTAGACATTATTGAATTGGAGAATGTTTTGTGGTGTATATTTTTGCCACAATTAAAAAAATATATAGGAATAACAATGTATACAAGGAAGAAGAAAACATTCCAAAATTGATTGTGGTAATGATTATAAACTCTTCTTGATAGGACTGAATTATTAAATTGTATGATATGGGGAAGGAGTGTCCATAAAACTTTAAAAACATGTTCTACTCATTTGTAGAGAAGTTCCACATGAGTTCAAAGATGTGGTGAGAAGTGAGTGAAACTATTCAGTGCAGATTAGTAGGTAAGCACAAGTAAGCCTGTGTTTACCATGCTTAATGGGTTCCCTGTCCCTGTCAGGGATTATAAAGTTGAAAGGAGGCTTTGACTTGGGGAGCCAAGGATGCCAGCTTTACCAGAAGCAGAATTTCGGATGTGGTGGAAAAAATGTAAAATTGTTCACTACATAGTAGTAGTGATAGAGAATACTAGAGGGCTGTACACAAGCACAGGTAGGCCCGTGCTTACCTTGAGTATTGGGTAATCCAACAGTGCTAGTGATGCTATGGTCCCCTTTGCACTCCTGCCCTGATGGTAGCACTGGGGATGGTAGAAGGGCGGCCTGGGGCCACGCTTTCATTTTGTGCAAATCAGGAGTCTGTCCCTGGGGAGAGTGGCCCCACCAGTGCATCCAGTTTAGGAAGTGGGTAGGCTTGGGGGGAGGAGTGGGGATCTTCAGGAGAATTTGAGAAGGGTGTGGGCAAAGCCAGTAGGAGGTATGTGGACAGAAGGGGGGCTGGGGAAATGGGTTCTGAGAATCAGGAAGAGGCAGGTGGATGACATGTCATGAGTGGTCCGATGGTCATTCAGGTCTTTGACCTTAAATATTCCATTGGACTCCTTCATGATACTACAAAGGAAGAGACTTTTTGCAGTTGGTATTTTTTTAAGGTCAAGCTTCAGAATTAGAGTCACATTCTCACCCAGTCAGGAGGCTGGACTCTCTTTTCGATTGGACTCTTGGAAGTTGCTCTGGAAAGAGCGAATACAGTGTTCAGAAATCCAGATCTGAACCGGCTCAAGCAGGTGGATAATCCAGTCATTGCAAACTCTGGATTTTGCCCCATAGAATCCCTCCGCACTACAGACTGTACTGCCACACCTTTGTGTTGCCCATGCATGCCTTCCTTTGTTCTATTCTTCATCTGCCAGTGCTCACGGAGGTCTTCCTCCATGCCAGGTGCCCCAACAGAGCCCAGGGCAAACCAGAGAAGCAGCAGGGGAGGCCCAGGCCTACAGAAGGTCCAGGGACTGCTGCTGAGAGAACGGAGAAAGGACTGGCGGTGGCATGCCCGTCTCCTAGGCAAGCGCGGGTTTTACTTCTCTTCCGGGCTAAGGTCCATGTTGTGGTTGTATATAGACCTTTCAGGTGAGTGGCTGGGATGTCTTTAGAAGCTCATGCGAGGGGGCCGGTGACCTGGGAGGCAGGACAAAAGCCTGATTTCTGAGCTTCTCTTTGGCATCCTGCATTTCCCTTTGCAGCTTAACTATGCATAGCGCCTCTCTTCCCCGCCAGACTTGGTTTCTCCAAGCAAAAATCCACTCCCTCCCGCTGCCCCTCCCTTAGCTTTGTCTGAGTCTAGCACCAGCTAGGCGCAAAGTAGGTGATAAGTCCATGAATATTGACCGGAAAACCCAGGAATGAACCCATCCTTTCAAAGTCCAGAGCAATTAATACCTAATCCACAGTCTCTCTCTACCTCCCAAGCATACCATCTGACCCCCACCCCCCACAGTCTGTGGGCGGAGACTGCAAGAGGGCTGAGACCCTGCCAGGTGTCTTGAATCCAACATGGACGCCTTCCTGCTAATGTCTGACACCTGAACATAAACTGGATTTCCTTCAAACCCCAGCTTACCCCAGGCGGCTCCCTGCCCCTGGGAGGTTAAGAAGGGGCAGGCAAACAGGATTAGCCCATGCCAACAAAGTGGATCTGTGATTGAGAGGTGTCCACCCCAGAGGGCTGCAGGCCAGTCAGTTAGCCACAGCCCCCAGACAGTTCCACCCCGCCGGCTTTGACAGGCCATTTCGTCAAACATGCCCCTCTGCTTGACCTGCATTTGCGCACACCACTAGCTCCAGCAGATGCAGATGGGAGGCATGGCAGCTGTAGGAAGCAGGCTGGCTCCTGTGTGTCAAGGAGGATGGGCCTCTCCTCCCTCCTGGCACACAGAGATGCCACAATCAGGCCATGGCCCCTACCAGGTGACCTCTGCTCCCCCACTGACAGCCTGCCCTTGGCTGGAAGAGGACGAGCGGGAAGTGGCTGAAGAATGAGTTCTCAGACTATAGAGGCTCAGAGCTGCCACGTTTATTGCTGTCATCCTATGTGCCAGGCCTCCCGCCAACATTTTTTCCGCTTTATCCTCACAATTATTTCCCAGAGCTGGGGAGACTATTTTCATTTTGCCGATGAAGATGAAGAGGCTAAGAGAGGCTGCATGAGTGTTCAAGGTCATATAACTCTTAGGTCGCCGGGCCAGGATTCAAACCAGTTCATGCTGGGCTGCCAACCCCATTCCCAGGGCTTTGGCAAAGAGTCAAAAATCTCCAAGGTCATGTGGTCTTCCCACCACGTGCCAGTCCCTGGAGAAGGTCACGCAGAGGGGCAGTGAAAAGGAAGGTCCTGGTCAAGATGGACAGACACAGAGGTCCTGGTCAAGATGGACGGACACAGAGGTCCTGGTCAAGATGGACAGACACAGAGATTGCAACAAGGGGCTCAAACGTAAGAACCAGCGGGAGGCGGGCCGAGGACGGGGCGGGTTCACTGCCATTGTTCTTAGGGTTGCGATGCGTTGGAACTCACCCGACAGCACCTAACACCTCCTTCACCGAGGACGGACGTCATGGCCGTCTGACATGTTAGTCCGTCCACCTCCCCTTCTGCTTCAGGCATCAACGACGACAAAACTCTCCGTGTTCTCTGAACGGTTCACAGCACACACGGCGACAGTGCCTTTGCCAGCGTCACAGGCATTGGTCATGAGGAACCACTGCGGGATCCCTTCATCTGTTTGTCAGGGAAAGACCGGAAGAACCAGTGTGCTCCTTGGGAGGAGCTGGACTCCAGTGAGTCAGTCTCCCGTGGCTCGGGTGTCTTCAGA
>NW_022103914.1:9148175-9150083 GCF_000313985.2 Echinops telfairi
GTTTGCGAGGCTGTTCTGACAGACACTCTTCATTGCCTTCCAGGTTGCTGCTGGCTGCTTGTTGAGTTTAGCTGGACATGGAAATGTGCCATCCCCAGAAGATGGATCAGAATAAGTCTTTGCCTCTTGCTTAGATGAACTTTTCCTCCTCTGTCAGCATCAGCTGACTCCCCAAAATCCGGTGAGATGCTCTCCCAAGATGGCCCCCCAACCCTCTGCTCTTCCCCCACCATGCCTGGATTGTACCTCTCTGTACACTGATCTGCCGGCCTCACTAGAATTCAGAGGAGCCTGTCCTTCATGACGGCTGCATCCCCAGCAAGGGCCCAGGAAATACTGATGCCATGACCAAATGGATGAGAGGGAGACAGCTGGGGCTGTTGGCCACCAGATGGGTGCCACCCATAAATTGAGGTCTCGGAGCACCTGGTGACCCAAATGTATAGCACAGAGGCCCCAGGCCATTTTCATCCTTGTGCTGACTGTCCCAGGATGAAGGGCAGGGCTGTACCCTGGTGTCATGGGCTCCTTGACTATCAAGTCTGGAGAATGCTTCAGAGCTGATCACCCACGCCCCCGCCCCCGACCAGGTGGGTTGACTCAGAACCTCCAGGCGCAGGGTCTGGCAATCTGTCCGGTTAATGATCTTACAAGGGGACTCATTTACGGCAGGAGCCTGGCCCTAGTCCAAGTACTGGCCTTTGGAAACCGCTGCTGTCAGCCAACACTCTTACTTGACAGGGAAGGTTGGGCAGATCCCTTCCAACGTTGGCTTTTATTTTGATAAAAATTTCCTGAATGAAGTTATTCTTTTTTTCTAATTTTAAACTAAATCGATGAACTCAGAAGTCGCAGTACATTTCATGCACTTGTCTGCAGACCCCTGAAAAGAGGCCCTGAAGCAAACTCCCCACCATCCAGTCGATGTCGGCTCACAGCGACCCTAGAGGACAGGGTAGAACGGACCCTGTGGGTTTCTGAGAATAGCTCTTTATGGGAGTACACAGCCTCATCTTTTCCCTTTGCAGTGGCTGGTGGTTTTGAACTGTTGACCTTTCCATACACAGCCCAATGCATCATAACACCTGGGCCCTGTTATAAGACGGAGAGGATCTTCAGTCTCTATATTTTTAAGGGGGATTTCTTTCCCTCCTTCTTTAAAATGTAACAGCAGGTGTGATGATTTTACATACCCTGTAGCAGTGTTACATCCGAATCTGAAAGGGTAGGTCATGTACATTTGCATCTGTTTTAGCTCTATAACCACAGTCAAGTCTCACTCTGGATTTGAGGTACTGACCAGTCTTTATTTCTCCATATCAAATTTACTGATTTTTTTTAACACTGGAGGACAGTCTAAGCTTTTATTCTAAAATATGTCAGTCCTAATGTTCATGCTTTCCAGAATTACAGCTCTCTCTCTAATAGAGTCAAATGGCAGTGCATTTTCCCCTCTTTAAAATACATACTATTCTGTCATGGTTTGGCTGATCCCACGTGGAATCAAAAGCACCCTATGTCAAACCCTAGCCTAACCCTTCTCTCTCCCATCCTAGACAAAGCAACTGAAATGAAGTCCAAAAGCAACGTGGGCAGGCCCTATCAGGGAATCCTTTAGAGCTAAGAGGAGCTACGACCCTGGTGGTATAAAGTAGGTTAGAGGCAGAGCTGCTAACTGCAAGGTCAATAGTTCAAGACCACCAGTCACTCTGGGGGAGAAAGATGAGGCTTTCTACTCCCACAAAGAGCTATAGTCTTGGAGGGGTGAGGCAGAAAAAAACAAAAAGTTATAGTCTTGGAAACCCACAGAGGCAGTTCAACTCTGTCCTATTGGGTCACTATGAGTTAGAATGGACGCAATGGTGGTGAATTTCTGAGTTACAGCTATAGGGGATGTGTGAGGGTTGT
>NW_022103914.1:9151084-9160154 GCF_000313985.2 Echinops telfairi
GAAAAATAAAGATGATCAATAAAGATGATCCCCAGGTCAGCATTTCCAGCTACAACAAAAACACTAATTTCTAAGAACTCTGCTGAACTCAGTATTAGATGGAACAATCATAAAGTCAAAAATTTCCCAGGTCTGTTTCAGTCCTTGAAAGGAAACAAACAAACAAACAAACAAACAAAACTGGGTGTACAACAAACAGTTCAGGAGAGAATGGCTTCATGGTCTACACTGGACATTTTTCATTCCTTCTCCAGAGTAAGAATTCATTTCCAACACATATTGAAGAAACAATCAAGGCTTCATGGCTAATCGGATGTGCATAAAAATGCTTTGGTCACCATTTTTCTGGGCTATCAGCTGTGACATCTGTTCTATACTTCAGGGCTATAGGGAAAGGAACCATGGCTTTCTAAACTCGTTTCTACACCCCTGCTTCCTGCGCCGGTGATGAGAGGTGAAATGGGCCATTCACTGAAACACTGATGTGTTTCTGCCTCCTCGGTATAGCCAAGGAACAAGGGAGCCTTTCTGACATTTTGATTCGAAGGTCCCAGATTGGAAACGCGTAGGAAATGCTCTCATCACAGCTCTGATGGTTCCTTTCTACCTTCCCAATTTTCTCTCCTTTCTTCATTCCACTAAGATGTGCTGAACAGATAAAGCCAGTGTCTCACGCACACTCAACTGGTCACACAGGGAGATGCAGTAAAGCGTCAGCTCCTGGTGTGTACAGAATCCTTGGAAAGCACTTGGACCATGTATACGTTTGTCCACTACTTAGTTACTGAGAAATTGCTATGCTACCCCAGAGACAAAGCGATGAAGTAGGGTGAGTTCTTGTTTTTAAAAATCTCACCATCCAGTTTCTAGACCTCGCTTATCGAAGAGGACAGAAAATGTTTTATAGGCCATCTCTAGCCTTTCACCCACCAGCTGCTCCTTCAACAAGCAGGGATTGCATGTCTGCTGTAAGCCAGCCCTAGGCTCCGCTTTGGGGAAGACAACCCCAAATAAAACCTCCACAGAAACCAGAAGCAAAAAATGAAGCAGGATTCATTCTGACAGCACAAAATGCCGCAAGAGAACTAGACCCAGGTAATGTGCGGAATGGCGCTGCCGCTCAAGAAGAAATGGAGGGACCTCTTGAGGCAGCGGTGTTGGAGCTAAGACATAAGAGGTGCGGAGGAGCCAGGCTGGGTGGACGTGTTGTTCCAGGCAGAAGAAGTAGTGAATACAAAAGTCCAGAGGGAGGAATAAGCTGAGAGGATTCAAAGAACAGGGAAAGCAGGCCACAGCGACTCCAGTGTAATTAGTGCTGGGAGAGGGAGGGTGCGGCTGTTTTTCACAGCATGGTGACACGACAGGATGGTGTGCTCGTCGTCACAGTGTTTTCATTGGTTGAATTTTTGAAGCAGATCATCAGGCACCACCTCCTAGTCCATCTTAGTCTGGAAACTCTGTTGAAATCTGATCATTTCCACTGACAGACAGATGGTCGCTTTACATTGACAATAACTGGGCCTGGATCTCCTGTATGGAAACCAAGAATTCTAGCACAGAACCTCCCTCCATTGCCCCATGGGGAGAATAGGTGAGATGTGAGAGAAAGATGTGTGAGATGTGGGCCAGATAGGTTCTCAAAGTCCAGGACGAGGAGTTTGGAGCACACTAAGATGCCTTGGGGGGTTATTTTGGAAAGGACGTATTCGGATTTATGCTTCAGAAAGATTTCTCTGAGTCCTCTCCGTAATTAATAAATCAAATAAGCAAAAAACAGTAAAAATATAAATAGAAACTTGATCAACTATTTTTTAAAACCTTTTTAGGAATCCAGTGAAGGTTTACAAAGCAGATCATCAGTTTTATATTCAGCAACTCATCAAACTTTCCCTCGTCTTGCCCCATTTCTGTTATGTTTTACCCACGTCCCTCTTGTTGGATATTGTCTTCCTCTTCACCCAAGTCAACACCTGTCTACCGTCTAGCCTCAGAATGATTCCATCGCACTGAGCACAACTGCCCCTTCCAGTTTCCAAGCTTGTACATCATGGGGGAAATAAAAAGCCACACCTTCTCCTAAGGAATGGCTGGTGGCTGCTGATCTTGCATGTAGCCACCCACCTCGTTACCTGGGCACTATGAGTTGCAATCTACTACATGGCAGTGAAGAGCCTTGGTGGCATTGGGCTGTGATCCTCAAGGTCAGAGGTTTGAAACCCCCAGCCGCTCCTTGGGAGAAAGATGAGGTTTTCTTCTCCTGTAGAGCGTTGCAAAGCCACAGGGGCAGTTCTGCCCTATCGTAGAGGGTTGTCATGAATCTGAACCAATTTGGTGGTAGTGAGTTGGGGTTTTGTTTTGTTTTCCTGGTATTTGGCAGTGAGTTTGTGTTTATTTTACCCTCTACCTTTCTCTTTGCTTTCCCTTCCTTCCTATTGCCACCGGTGTAGCCATCAAAGTCTGTTTCTTTTAGTGTGAAAACTTCTGGATGTTTTTAGAACAGTGTTCTCATACAGGACTTATCCTCTGTGATTGCCTGGTTTCAGTCAGCATAACATCCTCCAGATTGGTTCACGATAGCAAGCGTTTCACAGATTCGTTGGCGTTCTTTAAAAGTGGACCTTTTCCCAGTCCTCAAATAATGGCAACAGTTGGAGGCACACAGGTGGCAGAGTGGGTTCAGCTCTGCACTGTGAACCAAGCACCCCGAGTTCCAGCCCAGCCAGTGTCTCCGAGGGAGAAAAGGCCTGCAGGTCAACTCAGGAAGCATCCAGCGTAGGAAAGCCCGTGGAGCACAGGTGCTCGGTTCTACAGGGCCACTGAGTCCGAATGGACCCCACCGAGCGCCTCACAGCAACAGGGACCACAAGAGCTTGAGGGATTCTGCTTTTCTGTCCCCAGCCCCAAAGGAGTGTGGATGGTTGATTTTCCACCGGATAGTCCCCATTCGAGAGCCCCTGATGGGAACCTTCCGACTTACAATGAACAGCTGCGTGAGGTCAAAGATGTATGTCTACCGACAGGGGAAGCAAACAACCAGCCAAGCCCCTCTTCAATATCGTGTCTGGTTTTGTCTTCAGGCCAGTAATCCTGTCGAGCCCTCAGGTATTGCTTAGGCAGCAGATGTGGTCCAGCGGATGACAGCTTCACAGCTGTCACAGAGAGCAAGTCACCGCCAGAAGAAGGTCACGGGAGAGCTGCGTGGGAACCGCCGGGCTCCGCTTGTTTGTGGCTTGCGTAGAGTGCTGAGGATTGAGATGGAAACTGAGGTGTTGTTCATTAAGATCTAACAAGTAATATATCTTTATTTTACTTCTGATCCAAACTTCATTGAACCACTGCAGTGCTTCTCGGGCCCTTGCGGTCTGATGTCTTGGGTGCCGTTTTGGAAGTGGGTCCTTGGCTGGGACTTGTTTTATATAGTCTGTGGTGATAGATTGTGAATCTTTCTCACACAGTCCTGCTAGGGAATGTGTCCCGGTCGGCCCTTCATCTCTCAGTCTTGCCATCTCATCTGTCCCCGTGTCTGGTCAGATTGATGTCCTCAATATCACTGATCTCTGCTTCCTTGCCTCACCTCTCCCCTTCTTGGTCCTGGACTATTGTAGCCTCGGTCTTCTAGCACATTCATTCTTCAGCCTCTTTCTCAGCATCGAGAAGTTGTTGGTTTAAACTACAGATTCCTTAGCATGTCCTATTGCTTTCTGACGTCGGCATGTGCTCTTGGCGTCTCAAAATTCTACTCTCTGTAAATGAGCTCCCGATCTTTCCTCCCTCACTTGCTTCCCCCCAATCTCCTGTGCTTCTCCGTTAACAAGGAGTTCCATTCATCCAGTTGCTCAGGCCAAAATGTAGACTCATCGTTGAATTTTCTATTTCTTCTTGCTCCACATCCTATGCCATGAGTACATCCCAACATCTCAGCCTCCAAAAGAGACCCGGGATCCTGAGTACTCACCACTTTCCTCTCTTCACCCCAATCCTGTCTCCCTGGTCTCCTTTCTGGATTACGGCAATAGCCTACTGAACAGTCCCCGAATCCACTGCTATTGTTTTCACAGATTGGCCAGAACACACATGCAAAACCCAGAAGCCGTATAAACCCTCGGTACAAAAGCCTCAGTTCCCACCTTGCTCTGAATAAAAGCAACCTTCATCACAGTGCCCTACAGCTTTCAGATCCATCGGACCTTTCACTCTCTTCCTAAAACTCTCTCCACTTTTCTCTCCAGTGCTTCCCCCACTCCAGCTATGCTGGCTCCTGGGCATGCTCCGGGCAAGTGCCTGTCTCAAACGTTTGCCATTCCCTCTGCCAGAAATGCTCTTCCCTGCATGTCTGCCTGCCCCTTGTTCCTTTTAGGTTCCTTGTCATTGACGTTTTCCTTGGCTGCTCAAAATAACATAGCACGCTCCACTCTGGCCCTCCCTTTCGGACATTCCTGCTTTATTTCTCAACTGAGGCACATACACTCTCTCTCATACTATATCCTTACCAAATCATTTGTTCATAATCGGTCTTTCCCCATTGGCATAGGCGCTCCCTGGGGGATAGCACTTTGTTTATGTTGTTCACGGCTCTCTCCCTGATGACACAGCGGTGACCAGTTGGACTGCCAACTATAAGGCCAGTGGACCCACCAGCCACTCCGTGGGAGACAGACCGGCTTTCCACTCCTATCAAGGGTTATGGTCTTGGAAACTCACTGGGGCAGTTCTACCCTGCCCTGTAGGGTGACTGTGGGTCAACACTGACTTGATGGCAGTGAGTTTTTGTTTGGTTTTGGAGTCTAGAGTAGGTGCTCAATAAATATTTCCTGCATGAGGAAGTGAACTAATATGCTCTTCTAGCCTCATCTTTTGAGCTCTCCCATTGAAGGCGAGCTTTCAAATAATAGTGATGCTTCCCTGGAGAAACTCTGGTATATACAAAAGCATATATAGAGAGAATTATTATCTATACATCCACTCATTCCTCACTGAGTAGGTTCCAAAGACCAAGTCATCGTGTGAAAATCGGCAGCATGTAAAAATAGAGGATGATCACAGCAGATCACAGAATGGAGAATTCCTATATCATAACATAACTGCCAAGTCACATCTTGCATAACTGCCAAAGTATATCAGTCCATAACTACCAGACTACTGAGAATCACAGCCCGGCCAAATGGACACTTCACCTTCACCACCACAGTCACTACTGGTACTTTGACCTCCCTCCTCAGCATTTGTGACAGCCAGATGAATGTTGGTAATGCTCAAAATAGGCAGCTACTAATTTTTTTACTCTTGTTATAAAGGTAAAATGTCAGATAAGGAGATAGTTGATAAGTGAAAAGTTGTGCTGTTGTTGTTGTTAGGTGCCAGAAAGTTGATCCCAAGTTTTAGCCACTCTATGTACAACAGAACAAAACACCATCCGGTCCTGCACCATCCTCACACGTGTTCTTATGCGTGAGCCCATTGTTACAGCCATAGTGTTAACCCATCTTGTCAATTATGGCAATTATGCAGTAATGCGATTGGCATTCTGTTTTCCCCCCTGCCCTTCTACTTTACCAAGCAAAGTGTTCTTTTCTAGGGGCTGTTCTTTGCTGATAACACGTCCAAAGTATGTGAGATGAAGTCTCACCATCTTTGTTCCCAAGTAGCTTTCTGGTTGAACTTTTTTTCCAAGACAGGTTCATTTGTTCTCTTGGCAGTCCATAATACTTTCAATATTCTTTGCCAACCTCATAGTTCAAATGCATAAAATTTTTGTTTTGGTCTCCCTTATACAATGTCCAACTTTCACATACAAATGAGGCCATTGAAAATACCATGGATTTGGTCAGGTGCACCTCAGCCCTCAAAATAATAGCCTGGCTTGTCAGTCCTCTACAGAGATCGTGTGCAGCAGATTTACCTAATACATTGTGACTCCTGTTTCCATGAGTATTGATTGTGGATTCAAGCAAGATAAAATCCTTGACAACTTCCACCTTTTCTCTGTTGATTATGGTCTTGCCTCTTGGTCCAGTTGTGAGGACTTTTCTTTACCTGGAGTAAGAATCCACACTAAAGGCTGCACACCTTGGTGGTCATCAGCAAGGGCTTCGAGTCCTCTCCACTTTCAGCCAGCAAGGTTGTGCCATCTGTTAATAAGCCTTCCTCCCATTCTCATGCTGCATTAGTTTTTAACATAGTTCCGCTTCTCTGATTATTCGCTCAGCATTCAGATTGAATAAGTGTGGTGAGAAGATACAACCCTGGCCTAATACCGTTCCTGAGACTAAACCATTCCCCTCATGTTCCCCTGTTCTGTTTGTACAACTGCCTATTGGTCCATGTGTACATTCCACGTAAGTACGATGAAGTGTTCTAGCATTCTCATTCTTCTCAAAGCTATCCATAGTTTGCCATGATCCATACAGTTGAAAGCCTTGGCATCTTTTTGGTATTCTCTGCTTTCGGTCAAGATCTATTCAACATCAGCAATGATATTCCTTGTTCCAGATCCTCTTCTGAATCTGGTCTGAACCTCTGGCAGCTTCCTGTTAATGTACTGCTGCAACTGTTATTGGATGATCGTCAGTAAAATTTTGCTTGCACGTGATAACAGATATTGTTCTATGATTTGAGCATTCTGCTGGATCATCTTTCTTTGGAACGGGTACAAATATGGATCTCTTCCAGCCAGTTGGCGAAGTAAGCTGCCTTCCACATTTCTTGACATAGACAAGTGAGTGAGTGCAATGCTTCATCAGCTGTTGAAACCTTCCCATCAGTATCCCACTGGTTACTAGAGCCTTGTTTGGCTAATGCTTCCAGCGCCCTTGGTTCGTGCTCATGTGCTACCGCTTGAAATGAAGAATACGTATGGGTCTATGCTGTCCTTGCCGTGTGCTGTGACTCACAGTGACCCTCGGTACAATGAAAGGAAGCCCCACCAGGCCCTGCAACATCCCTCACCGTTGTTCTTATGTCAGGGGGTTCACAAAGTTCATGGATGTTTTCCATGATCATTTAATTCCATTTTTCCTGACTTTTTTGAAAACCATTTTGTGTGTGTGTGTGTGTGTACTGATCAAAACAAATATGATAAAGAATATAGCCAAAGCATGTGCAAAATCTATCAGCACAGCATGAAGAATGAGTTCATCAGACTCCAGATTCGGTGGGTTTACAACAATGGATCAATATCCCAGTGGTACTGTCACAGACAAGAAACCAGATGTTGGGTTTATTATTAAGAACTTTGTGGAGTTATGGGACTGTGCTTAGACATCCCCTCAAGGTCCCACCTACTGCATGCTTGATTACTCAGTGAGGAGAGAAAGTGTTTCCATGAGGCCACAGCACCTCGGTGGGCTCCTCGTTAGGAAGGGGCTGCTCGGGTACAGACGGACTGCTCGGGTACAGACGGACTGCCCCATCCAGCCCTGGATGTTTCCAGAGAAAGGAAATAGCGAGGTCTCTTTGGTGCCGTTTGATCCTCCCTGTGTCTGGGATTGCCAGATGTTCCAGGACACAGGTGCACAGGATGGCCCCCCTTTCCAGGACCTTTTCCTATTTCAGGCTGTGTTGAGACATCCCATGAAATCAGGAAGTGGCCGCCTTGATGTCCTTCCCAAATTGGGTTGCCTGTCCCTGGTCCATATGAAGTCTTTCCACTCCTACCTCTCCTCCTCTACTGACAGCTCCCCCAAAGCAGGGGACCAATCCGTTGAGGGGGCAGGCAAGTCAAGTTCTGAAAGTCCTTCTGACTACATTTGTCCTCTAGACCAGCCTGCTCTCAACACTCTCCTCTTCCTCACTGGAAGCCCCGGATGCTTCTCAAACGCAGGCCTACACCAGAATCCCCTGGTGGGCTTTGTGAAGCACTTTCCTAAGACCCTCACTCAGAGTGTCTGATTCACTCGGGGTTGATCCCGAGACTTTGCATCCTTGAGGAGATTTCGGATGATGATGCTCCTAATCTTTTTGAGAACCCTGGGCTCAGTCCTTCTCCTCTTCATTCTCATTGCCACTATCAGTTTGGGTCATCATAGAATGTGAGGGGAGGCCAGCCCCTAACACTATCACGGGTTCGTAGGTGTAACTGTGCGGTTATGATATATAAAGATTATAGTAACGTCATAGAGAATAGAAGAGATAGGAGAGAGTAAAATAAAGGAATCAGACCCATTTCATGCTAGCATGCTTACCTTAGCCCTTCTTGGTGGTCGATGTGGAGGTGCTGGAGGAGAGGGCAGGAGAGAGAGAGCAAGGAGGGAAAGAGGACTGGAGGAGAAAGTGTCTTTATTGTTTGGGGGCTTTTATAGGGAGCCATAGTCCTGCATATTCAGGAGTTACATATGTAGCAAGGTGGGTGGTAATCACAGTAAAGTCCCTGAGCTCACAGATGAGTAAACCGGATACCTACACTGGGGGAAGTCATGAGTGGGGATGGGTGCCTAGGCAGGAGGTGATAATCAAAGAATGCCTGCTTCTACGGGGAGACAGAATCAACCTTGTGCTCTGTGGGAATACATTTAACGCAGGATAATGTGCTTGGACTTTATCTCTAATTTAGCTTTCTGGATTTCCCCATTATAAGTTTGGGCATGTAGTCCTGGTCATATTTCCACCAGTGTTAGTTTCCCACAATAAAGTTTTGAATGCTTAGAACATGGAAAGACTTTCAACATATTAGCTATGGTCCAGTTAAGTGCGTTAACATGCCTAGACTCCAATAGGTCTTTTGGTCTCCAGGGCCCATGGAGGATGTCACAGAAGTTCAAGGCCGACCCCTGTGTAGAAGGCACTGATACCTAGAGAAGAACAAAGTCTTGCTCAGCAGAGACCTACGTAAGTTAAGGGAGGAACAGGGACTAGGACTCCACTCTGTTGACTCCTACTTTTCTTTTCACTTCCATTCATTGACTCTACTGACAACCTACTGTGGGCCCAATATGAAATCACCCTTTTATTTTGTCAGCACATTTGTGGGTGTCCACTACGTAGCCAGAAGGAGTTCATGCAGTCGAGCCACACGAATGAGTTACAACAATCATTTGTCTTGACCTCACAAGCTCACAGTGTAATGGGGAAATTA
>NW_022103914.1:9161890-9168146 GCF_000313985.2 Echinops telfairi
ATAAGAGCTGTATGAGCCCCAATAAAATTATTTATCTAAAAAAGACTATTAAGATAACAAAATATATACTAATTGTTTAATATAAATTTGATTATCTTCTATGTAAACTTTCACCTAAACAAAAAAGAACTGTGAGACTTTAGACAAAGAGAGATGGCATCATTCGATTTACTTCTCTGATGGGGGGTGGGGGGAGAAGCCGTGTGGTTACAATATAAGGAGGCAGGAATGGATGCCAGGGACCACTTAGGAGGCTCCTCAAGCCATCCTGGGGTGAGAGGTGCTAGGGACTTGGCCTTGAATGGTGGTGCCAGACAGTGAAAATATACAACAGGGCTGCAAAAGGCTCATGGGGGAAACCAAAAGCGATCATCTTTCTTCCCATGAGCTTTTTGAAGCCTGTTCATGTTTAGGTCATAGATTCTACAGGAGCCCATGATGGGTTGGTGCCTTGGCTGGGTTTGTTTTGTTTTGTCAATCCTCCTGTGTGTCTCCAGAGGATTTACATCCATTTCCCTTTTCTTCTTCCAGCCACTCAGACCAGTGTTCAGGGCGGCTGGTGAGGAGTCTGGAGGGTTTGGGCGCTGTGGCCCTTCTCTCTCTCTCTTAAATTTAACTTTATTGCATTTTTTTATATTTAGTAATTTGTGTATATATATGTACACAAACACACACATATTCTCTTTCATTTGTGGACTAGACTATCTACAAAGAAACACACATTCTCTGTAGTCGCATGGCCCATCTCACCCAAACAGCACCCATGAACACTCCCCCATACGTGCACTTCTGTTTCCTTACCCCACCTACTCCCCTCTGACCATCCAGGCCCTTCTTGCCCAACAGCCCCAAGCCCTGACCTCGTTGTAGTCTTTGAAACCTTATTCCTTGGTGTGAAAACCACTTCTCTTTTTCTTTTATCATAATGGAGTCATAAAAGATTTATCTTTATGAGATTGACTAGCTTTGCTGAGCATAATGTCCTCTGATTTCGTTCGTGCCATGAGGTGTCTGACAGATTCTCCATTGCTTTCTGAGGATGCATAATATTCCGTTGTGTGACTGTACCAGCGTTTGTTTATTCATTCCTCTACACAAGGGCTGTTTGATTGTTTCCATCTTTTTGCTATTATAGAAATTGCTGCAATAAACACGAGTGTCTATGTCTGTTCGTGTTTTCTTCTTTATTTCCGTAGGGTATGTACAAGTAGAGTCTGAAGGATCATACCAAAACCAAGCTCACGGCCATCGAGTCCATGCCACCTTACAGCGACCCCGGAGGACAGGGTAGAACTGCCCCTGTGCGCTTCTGGGACTGTAACTCTTAATGAGAGTAGAAAGCCCTGTCTGTCGTTCTCCTTCGGATCAGCTGGTTGGTTCGAACTACTGATGCTACAGTTAGCAGCCCGACACGTAACCACTCGGTCACCAGGGCTCCTCAGAAGGATTATAGAGTGTTGGGATTTGCGTTTATTTAAGGAAGCGCCACAGTGACCTCCATCATGGATGTACAGTTCGGCAACCCCACCAGCAATGTGTGAGCATCCCAGTCTCTCCACGTCCTCTCCAGCATGTATTACCTCGTTTTTCTTTGTGTTTTTTAATTTTGCTAAGAGTATCAGTGTAGTCATGTCTCACTCTTGCTGTACATTGCGCTTCTCTTGTGGCCAATGGAAGTGAACATTGCTCCATACAATTGCTGGCCACCTGGATGCCACCTTTAGTAAGTTGTCTACTTGTGTCTTATGCCCATTTTTTGATTGGGTTATTAATATTTTTTTACTCAGTTGTTGTAGTTTTTTTTTTCTATAGATGTTTGAAATTAGCCCTTTATCTCCTATGTCATTGCCAGATACTTTACCCAATCTGTGGGATCTCTCTTTACTCTTTTAATGAAGCTTTTGGTAAACATAAATGTCAAAATTTCTAAAGGTCCTACTCCTCTGTTTTGTCTTCTGTAGTGTGGCTACTTTTGTGTTTGGTGGTATATTTATGCCTTAATTTATTAGGGCCTTTAAGATTATCCCTCTGTTTTCATTGATGCTCCTCACAGTTCTAGCATTTATCCTTAGGCCTTTATTCCAGCTTGAGTTCATTTTTGTGCATCATGTGAGGTATGAGTCCTGTTTCATTCTTTTGCAGGTGGAGATCCAATTTTTCCAACACCACTGTGTTAGTCTGGGTTGACTAGAGAAACAAATTCATAGAAACGCATATGTGTATAAGAAAGAGCTTTATACAAGAGCAATTGAATATTGAGGAAACATCCCAGCCCAGTCCAGATCAAGTCCATAAGTGCCATATTAGCCCATCTATGCAATGCCAATCTATGCATTCCTCTTCAGACTCATACAACACATGCAGTGATGCTGAATCCAGAAGATCACAGGCCAGTGGGTGGAAAGTCTTGTGGATCCAGTGGTGGTGTCAGCATCTCAGCGCTGGCATGGGTCTCCACGTGACTCCTCCAGCTCCAGGGCTCTAGCGTAGCTCCATGTGTCTTGTCATCAGCAATACCAAGCAGAGAGTCTATCTGTATCTGGCCTCCAGTGAGCTATTTATCTGCATGGCACCTCCATATGTGTTCATCAACCTGCGACCTGACTGACAGGCTAGACTCCACCCCTTCTCAAGTTGACAGCAGATTATGTAACCACCACAGCAACTGATTGAAAAGGCTATTTCTCCCCCACTTAGTGTGTTTTAGTGCTTTATCAAAGATCGGGGTCTGTAGGTGCTTGGTAGGCTGAAGTTTTTCAGAGAAGCAAAGCCAAAACAATATATATAGAAATTTATCCCAAGTTTGTGAATCAGGCTGGAGGCATTTCCTGACTTACATAGCTGCAGGGACTGGCGAATCAAAGATCGGCAGATAAGATGCAGGCTGCTGGCTCACAGGCTGTAGAGGCTGACAGCTTCTGTGGCTGGTAGGTAAATAGCAGACCAATAGCTCAAGTCCCAAGAATTTAAGATCAGATAATGATGAGCCAGATGCAACATCCACATATAACCAAAAATCAGAGTTTTGACAGAGTCTATTTACATGGGGTACAGGTACCACACCTGAGGAAACTCCCTTTGAACTGATAGAAAACTCATCATGAAAGTGATTATATCATATCAGTTCTTATCATGGGGGATGTTTCCATCATTTCATAATTGCCCAACTGAAATATAACTGTCAAACCACTGAGACACACAGCCCAGCCAGATCGCCACAGGATGACCTTAACCAACTCAGTTGCTTACCAGCAAAGACAGCACTAGTATGGTCGAAACCTAGATATCTGAGTCATGTGTCTCCATGGAAGATCACTATGTCCTATTCAAAGAACACTGTACTCACAGTGTTGTAGCTCCTTTTTCACTTAACAGAGTGCTGTGAGCATTTCCTCTGCCACCAGATCTTTTTTGAGACATAATTTGCAGACTGCTCCTCATTTTTAGAAAGAAATTTCCCTTTTTCTCTCAACTCAATCCTCAGTTTGTTGGTGTAAGGACCATCAATGCAAAAGAAGAGGGACAATTAGAGGCTCATATAAATAAAGGCATAAATGTACCACCACACGCCATGAAAAGTACCAGCACCACAGAAGACAAAATAGGGGCTAGGACCTTCTAAAACTCTGACATGGTGTTGGCCATTCGTTCATCTTTAGACCTTCTCCACTATGCACAGTCCAGTGCAAGGAGGTGTTGTTGTTGTTGTTGTTGTTGTTATGTGCCCTCAAGTTGGCTCGAACTCATAACAGCCCCGTGTACAGCAGAACAAACTGCTGCCCAAGCTTGTACCATCCTCACATTTGCTTCTCTGTTTCAGCCCATGTGGCAGCCAGAGTGTTAATCCTTCTTGAAGGTCTCTTTCTTGTTTGCTGACCCTCCACGGTACCAAGCATGATGTCATTCTCCAGGGACTGGTTCCTCTTGATAACAAGTCCAAAGGATGTCAGATGAAGCTTCACCATCCTTTCCTTTGAGGAAGGATGCCTGGCAGCCCTTCTTCCCAGAAGGATTTGTTTGTTCTTCTGGAAGTTCATGGTATGTCCAATATTCTTTGCTGACACCATACTCCATAGGCATAGATTCTTTGTCAGTGTGCTGCAGTCATTGTCTGCCTTCCACATGCATGTGAGGAGATTGACAGGACCATGGTTTGGGTCAGGCTCACCTTAGTCCCCAAAGTGACATGACAACAGATTTGCCCCATGCAATACATTGATTTCTTTTTTAAAAAATCATTTTATTAGGGGCTCATACAACTGTTATCACAATCCATACACACATCAATTGTGTAAAGTGCATTGTACATCATTCTCAAAACATTTTCTCTCCACTTAAACCCCCCGGTTTTAGGTCCTTCATTTTTCCCCTCCCTCCCCGTTCCCCACCCCCATGAGCCCTTGATAGTTTATAAATTGTTATTTTGTCATATCTTGCCCTGCCTGACGTCTCTCTTCACCCACTTTTCTGTTGCCCGTCCCCCAGGGAGGAGGTCACATATAGCTCCTTGTAATCGGTTCCCTCCTTCCTACCCACTCTCCCTCTACCCTCCCTGTTTCGCCACTCTCACCACTGGTCCTATAGGGCTCATCCGACCTGGATTTCCTGCATTTTCAGTTCCTATCTGTACCAGTGTACATCCACTGGTCTAGCCAGACTTGCAATGTCGAATTCGAGTCATGGTAGTGGGAGCAGGGAGGAAACATTTAGGAACTAGAGGAAAGTTGTATTTTTCATCTTTGTTGCATCAAACCCTGGCTCATCTCCTCCCCGAGACCCCTCTGCAAGGGGATCTCCAGTGGCCTACATTGAGTTCTTGTGAAATCCTCAACAACTTAAATCTGTTCTCCACTTAGCATGATGGTCCAGGAGGGAGGATTTCCCCCATTATGTTGAGGTATAATTTATACAGAAGACTGAAGTCTTTGATAAGCCTGGTGTATAAGCCCCAAACTTACTGCTTCCAAGTCCGTTTGGTCTCCTAGTGACCATTAGGGCTCCTTCTGATGATAAGTAAGCCCAGTTTACAGTTGGTGATTAATAAATGGGTGTAGAATAAATGGATGGGGGAAAAGAATGGTTTGGGTTTGAATCTGGGCTCCAAAGCCCTTTAGGTTTCCAAATCATTGTAGATCTCAAAAATGTGGAACTGTGTGATTATTTCAAAGTCTACCTACTTCTCTAGTCAAAAGTTGTGTGTGACTATTTAGCAGATCCAGTTGGAGTGAAGTTCCAGCCTCCGTGGAAGGAAGCAAGGTCAGGATGGAATCTCAACTCTGTGGAAACTACTCAGCCAACTGCCTGAAGGAATTTGAACAGAATATTTTATTAAATTACAAAAGCCTCCAAAACAAACCAACAGCAAGATGAATGGCGTGTTTTTAAAGCAATCATTAATTGTTACCAGCTG
This sequence comes from Echinops telfairi, assembly GCF_000313985.2. Taxonomy (NCBI): domain Eukaryota; kingdom Metazoa; phylum Chordata; class Mammalia; order Afrosoricida; family Tenrecidae; genus Echinops; species Echinops telfairi. The sequence goes on from NW_022103914.1 coordinate 9,167,301, forward strand.
AGGCGTCTCTAGACTTCCCAAGTAGAAAGGCCGGGGCACTTGGCCATTAGGAACTGTAATTTTTCGTTCCTAATTTTCCCAGAACCCTTTGTACCTGATAAGCACTTAGCACGTGTTCTGCTGTTTTGTTCACGGATGACCTTGGGAAAAAACCATTTCTACTCAATATCGTTCTTCAAAAGCTCACGACTTTGAGCTCCTACCCATCATTTGGAGCTCCTTTTACAGATGGATATATCTTAGAAATCCTACTCCCTTTTTACTGATGAGTAATTTCCTCGAGACCCCAGGTGATTGTATCTCCATGCCTCACGGGTGAGATGCCAGTCCAGGTTGTGTTTTGCTTCAGCCTGGGTTCTGGGAAGTGCTGCTATGTCTTTTCCTGGACATTTGCTTTGAAGATAGAGAGGATGTGCATCTCCCTCAAGAACTTCCCAGGGCATTCTTGCCTGTCAGTTTTCTCCCTGGCTTGGGAAATTCCATCAGTCAAATATAACTAGACTTACAACTCATTAGGAAGCTGCATTCAGCTGAGGAGGAGCTCGGGGAAACACCCTTTATAGTGTATTTGCCTTTTGATGCCTAGGCAGTGACTTTGAAAAGCATCTTGCTTTTATTAATACCCACACACCCACTTACGTAAATTTCAAAACTATGCTCAAGAACACTGAACTGTAGCAAAAAGCCCAATGGAAAGGAGGCAAGAGATCCACGTAACCTTGTGAGCTAGTTAAGGTTTATTGTGCCAACCTGGCCGATAAACACATGTGGGGTTAATTGAAGGGCAGAGAGATAAATGGCTCAGTGAGCTTCGCCTTTCTGGTTCTTGGGTCTCTTGCTCTCTGA
>NW_022103914.1:9168808-9171001 GCF_000313985.2 Echinops telfairi
AAGGCCATAGCAGTGATGTAAAATGATCTGGCTTTGCCACTGACCCCCTCTGCAACTGTTGACAAGTTTCGCTGCTTCTCTGTCCTTTGGATCCTGAACATGGATGAGTTAGAACCAATTGGTTATTGCTAACTTTTTCAGTTTTATTTTCAGTCTTTATTTACTATATCTTCAGTCTCTAGGCTTCATAGTTGAAGGATTTTTTTTTATTTCTAAACACATTGGATTTATTTAGCAGCCTTTCCTTTTTATTTTGTATTACTCATAAAAGAGCACACAAGGATCTGTGTAACACAACTGGTCAACAATTCTAGTCAACTAAGGCCTCAGTGCAGGGCTGTGAGGCTGCTGAGAAGACCACTGAACTGTAGACAGGGGCTCTCAAGCACCGACTGCCACACTCCTGGACCCTTGGACACCCCCATGACCCTACATGGAGGAACCAAGGGGTGGGAATATGTTTAGAGAAGCCCTTGTGTTGTGTCCAGTGTTCAGCATCATATGCTTAACAAGATAGAACTCTTAAAGGCTGTATAACCAATTACTATGGCACTAATTCTAACTCAGTGATTTCTTATGTACACAGCAGAGTGACTCCATAGAGATTTCATGGTAGTGAACTTTCAGAAGCAGATCAGTAAACCTTATTTCAGATAAATGCAAATGGCCAACTTTGTAGTTAATACCTTACCCAAACCCATGCCAGTAAGTCTATTCTAACTCATAGTGGCACCATAGGGTAGAGTGGAGCCACCCAGGTGGGTGTTGGTGATTCTAAATATTTACAGGAGTAAACAACCCCCCTATTTCTCCTGCAGAGCAGCTAGTGGGTTTGAACCACTGGCCTTGTGGTTAATGGCTCAATGTGTAACCTACTACACCACCACAGTTCCTATTAATAGTCCAGCTAGGCAGGGGAAATGGCACAGAGCTGTTTATATGCCTGAGCTTCGGCTACAGATCCATAGGCCTCTGTCTTTCTTCTCTGTTAAAGGAAAAACCATGATATCTCTGGTGAGCATCTACCCATACTTCTATTTACTTTTGCGCATGGCAGCCTTTGCTGAATACTTCCAGTCTCTCCCATCCCTAATGAAGACCAAACAACGCACTTGTCTTTTGATGGTTCCATCTACCAACTTCTTTAATACTTATGAACTATTCTAGATCAAAACTAGACTTAACCATAGGTAGAGGAAGACAGTAGGTATGAGTTTGTTGAATGTGTGGATAAATGAAACCATGCAGGCATGAAGGAAACTCTGTTGAACATTTCTTTATATTCCATAGCTTTGAACCCTCTCACCAACTCTGTAAGGAAGGGGGTATTCATACAACTTTGCAGCTAAGGAGACCAAGCCTCAGCTGGGTGAAATGGCTGGACCTGGGTTCGATACTAGTAGGCGAAGAGGCAAAATTTGAAGGTGTGTCTTCTTTCTTCCTTGAGTTGAGGCTCTATAGGGTATCCCATCCTGGTTCCAACAGCCAGCATTTCTGGTTGACCTGACCTCTCTGTCCATGGCCAGCCGTACTCAGTTCACTAGTGTGGTTCTTAGCCACCTCACCGTCACTCTACTGCATAGCCATCTTCCTCACCACAAGAGACCCAACTACCCACTCAGGACCTTACCCCATTTCCTCTGGCTCTCTCTTAGGCTCCCTCCCTACACCTCCTTTACCTTGAAAGGGGCCTAGTCTGGGGTGAAAGAGCTCTCACTTAATAGTCAATATTGGCACCAATTAGCTGGGTGATCTTGGGCCCACCACACCCCATATCAGGGTCCCACAAATTCAACAGGAACATGGCTCTGTTGGCCCTCAAAGCTTTGACATGGGTCTCTGAGGAATGTGTCACCCCTTTCTCCCCTCCATGCTGCTGCGCTCGCATTTTGCAGGCCAGCCTGTCCTATCTTGTCCCGGGTCTTCTTCAGCCTAGAGGCCTGGTCACTCACTTTTTCCCAAATATCCCCTGGAATACTGGTTCCTCAGAGCCTTCCTGGACCAAGGGAGACATTCTCTGCTTCTGAACTCTGACCCCAAGTCAAGCTAAATCTCTCTCCACCTGGAGACCACAAACTCCAAGAGCAACATGGAGTGTTGGCGTTAATACCCTGCTTCCCCAAAAGTAAGACATCCCCCCAAAATAAGACCTACCTACAGTTTTGCCTCTCGCTGAAATATAAGGCACCCCCC
>NW_022103914.1:9171531-9180714 GCF_000313985.2 Echinops telfairi
GACCAGGGGCTTCCAAACACCAGGACAAAAGATCAGGATGCAGAGCGTGAAGGGTGGTACATGAGAGACGTCTTCTTCATGCTGAAGGGTGGTGGAGGTGGTCGAGTGGTAGAGTGCTGAGTGACTCACCGAGACAACGGCCTGGCTGCATTAGTCACTTTACCAACAACAAGGTCTATGGCATCCCTGCCTCTCTTAGTGTCTCGGCTCCATTGCTCAGGGAACACAGTGCTGATGGGAGGACAGAGATGCTGGGTTTTCCCACAGCTCCAGAGTCTTAGAGTTGACTTCCGGGAGATAGGACCATGGCTGTACTTCTCCAAGAGGAAGAGCAAACCTATCGCCAAGAAGTTCAGCTTGACAGTCCCTCTATGGACACACACGCGCCCTCCTCCCCCTTTGACTGCAACTACATTCTCCCCACACACGTTTTAGGGAAGGGACACATCCGCCATGGCTGGTGTCTGGGATGCCCTCCCTCCCCTTTCCTGGCTCATGGTGCTGAAAAGCATCCAGCACTGGGAGCCAGAAGAACCCTAACCATGAATTCCCCCGCCCCCGACTCACTTTGCAACCTAACTGAGTCCTCTCTAGGACTGTCTCCTGATATGTCAAATGGAAATGCAGCCAAGCTAGTCACAGCAATGTTGTCAGTGTTAGAAAAGTCTGGAAAAGCCCTTTGTAAACTGTGAAGTATTGCTTAAACAAGAGTCATTGAAAGCAGATTTTTACTCCAGGGAGCCTCCTGTGGGAAAACAGGTCTCTCGCTTTGGATGCTGGTAAACATCCTCGGACGGGGTCTTGGTGCAGTGCTGAGAGATGAGGCCAAGGCAGAGATGGGGATGGTGCAGGCTGTATGCCATTCCACTAGCCAGCCCAAGACTCCCTGAGTCGGACTTGCCCTCTGTAACGGAGGATAGTCCATTAGGGAACAAGGCAACTGCTGAGCAGAGAGAGCAATGGAGGAAAACTAAGCATTAAGTAGAAGTTGGATTTGATGTCCTCGGGGATTTCTGCCAGGCTCTTGGGGTTGACAGAAGGGAAGCACAGAGCGCCCTCCATCAGGGCACATGGTTTGTATTTGGAACAGAGATGGCGCGTGCGGTTTGTGCTAAAGCAAACTCGGACTGCATAGCTTTCCATAGGCGCTGTGCGTTTATGGGGGCCAGCACCCAGTCTGGGCAGTGTGAAGAGCTAATGTGTTCGGTTACTTACTGAAAGGTGGGAGGTTCAAGGGCACCCAGAAGCACCTCAAAAGAAAGGCCTGGTGATCTAGTTCTACAGCCGCCGAGCTGAGCACCCGTTGGGGCCTAGTTCTTCTGTGGCGGACACTGGGCTGCCACGTGTTGGAGTTGACTTGGCAGCAACTGAGAAACACACACAATGAGTGTCTGTGAACAGAGGTGCCACCCAGGATGTATGGACCCATATATGTATCCAACCCCACACACACTTCGGCGGGCTCACCTTGTATTTCAGAAATAGAACAGCAGGTCTCCCTTTTGAGGTACCTTGGGATGGACTCAAACCTCCAACCTTGCAGTTGGCAGTCAACTGCACTAACCATTTGACCCAAGCACCCATCCTCCCTCCTATAATCACAGTCAGACCAGGCGCTCCTACATGATCCTTAGGGAATCTGCCATCACCCACCCACCCACCCACTGCAGTCAAGTTGGTTCTGACTGATAGCAGCCCTAGAAGACAGGGTAGAGGTGCCCCCGAGGGGTTCTGAGGGTAACTCTTCACAATGGTGGCTGGTGGCTTTGAACTGCTGCCCTTTGGGCTAGCAGCCCAGTGCTTAGCCCATTGCATCACCAGGGCTCCTGAGATTAGGGGAGGTATAGAGTTTCTCATCCTGACTTTCCTGACTGATCATTTCCTACTGTCCTCTGGGTGAGCTTACCAGTGGTGCATTGTTGGCCAACACAAGGTTTACTGGAGACAACTGTGAAACCGCCAGCCCAAGACTTACAGGGCTCACATCAGCTCCCGGTCCAGGGTCTCCTCCCGAGGTGCTCTGTAGTTCTGATGGATGAAGTCCCTGGATCCCAGAAAACTAGCTCATCAGAATCAGGAACTCTGGGATGCATGCAGTTCCTTGCTCTAGCCTTTTGTCTCTCAGTTTCCCGAGAGAAAAGCCTTCAGCCAGATCTATGACTGTGTATTAGCTGAGGGGGCCACCAACACCTCTTGGCCTTTCGCCAGACCCGGTGGGTGAGAAGCAGCCATCTGTAGGGGGTGGAAGAAAAATAGGAATGCCCGGCCCCACATCCCCAACCACCACCCTCTGTCCAGAGCAAACGTGGCACTCAGAAGGTGTTCCCCAGGGTGGCCTGTAAATTCCTCTCTCTCTGGGAGGTAGGAAGGAAAGGATTGCAACTGGACGTGCGTCTCTCTCTTCTGGTCTGTAGGTGAGTGTGTGAGCGAGCGAGCACACCCCTTACACCCACTCCATGACTTGCACAAGTGGATATTTACACACCAGATGATTTCTGCAGGGAGAGGCAAGTCCCCAGCTGCTGTGGAATTTTAAGAGATCTCTCTGGAACGGCCTGATGGGATGTCTGGTTCTAATTGCCTCCGTCAGCCAGAGCTGGCGCGCTGGCAGGAGCAATGAGAGGTGAAATTGAACAGATTCCAGTTAACATCAGACCCCCAGCCCTGCCAGAGTCCCGCAAGGGCCGGCAAAGAAAACAAATGTGGCCGAGGCAGCGGGTGTGGTGGAAAGAACGCTAGACTGGAAACTGGAAGGCCCTGACTCTCATCCCGTAGCGCTGCTCACGCCCCTCGCTGACCTCCCGTTTCCTCGGCTGAGAAATGAGTTTTGGTAAGTACTGGCCGGCTTCCAAGACCCCTTCCTAGTCTGAGGTCCAGGGACGGAAATGTCAGGCTGCCATCGCCATTGGTGAGGGCCAAGGGGCCCTTTGTCCTGGAACTTACAAGAGATCGCTTCCTTTCTGTCTAAGCTTTAAAAAGAAAAGGAAAGGGGAGGGGGCTTTGCTATCACCCTGCCCTAGCTCCTTGCCCCAGGCCCATTCCTTCCTCCAGTGCTGGTCTGGGAAGACTGGGGCTAGACTGCCACCCCGTCCTGAGAGGGGCTGGAGATCTGTAGTTTCTTAGCGACCCCTATCGGCTCAAAGGGCTGCCACACTGACATGGGAGTTGCCCCGAAACTGCACCGCAGTCCCAGAAGGCTGCTTGTACACCCGGCCTCTGGTTTGAGAGCAGGCCACTGAAACTGGCTCCTTATTTGCAGAACATGTCGCTTTCGTCAGGTCTGTTGTTTCCCGGGCCATAGCTGGCAGGGGCCACGTGCCTCATAGGTGTCTGGATGCAGCATGCCAGCTGGTTGCCATAGAGCCGACTGTGACTCGTGGCGAGAGCGGAACTGGGTGCCGTCGGATTGTTGCTGGCTGGTTTCTCAGAAGCAGATCGCCAGGCCTTTCTCCCAAGGTGCCTTTGGGTGAACGCGGGCGACAAACCTCTCAAGGATCAGAGACGGGAGATCTCTAACTCAGCATTCTGCCCTCGGCCTCCGCTCGCCCCCGGCCCCTCACCCACTAATCCCCACAGCCGAAGCTTGTCTGTCTGCAGTGACTAGGCGCTCACAACTTTGCAAGTCAGCCAACAGCTGTTAGGGGGTTGTGCGGCCAGCAATAGAGGCCCAATACTGTGGCGTCATCACTTTGGGAGTTTGGTTGCTCGTGTGAAGAAAGATGTCTGCAGATGGGCTGAGGTGCATTTCCACAAAGTCGTCAGGAACCGAGGCTCCTTCTGGAGTAAGATTTCCAACCTGGGCCAAGGAAGGTCGCCATGGGCCAGGGTGGCCGCCATGGGCCAGGGTGGCCGCTGAAGTTCTGGCCTTCCCATCTGTAGTCGGGACAGGAGCCAGGGGGATGGGGGGATGGGCAGCCTACTGCCCTACCCATTAAGGCTGTCCCCCTGGCCGACTCATCTCATGACTTTGCGTTCATTGCATGGGTCATCCAACTGCAAGGGTGGCTGGGAGTGTACTTTCATTGTCACCCCAAATCAAACCAGGGTCTGTTACTAAGGAGTAAAGTGGGGGGCGGGGGTGCATAGTGAATCAGCAGTCATTGACTCAGCCACACAGCCCATGTGGACTCACAGAAGCAGTGCCTGGGTTTGGAGCTCTGTGGTTGGCAGCGGTGGATGTCAGACTCCCTGTCTAGAGAGGAGACAGGGAGTTCTTGTGTGCTGCCTCATCCAGGTGTGCTCACCTGATCCAAGAGAACTCCTCACCTCTCCCCACAGGGCCAGACGCCTGCCAACCTGGTGGGGAGAGATGGTATCTCCCCGCAGATGATGCCAGGTGAGTGAAGCCTCTAATTTCCTCTGAACCAACCCTTGCTGGTACTTTCCCTAAAGAGACCTCTGCCGGCGCACCAGAGAGGATCCAAGCTCGAGTTCAGACACATCCTTCTGGGGCAGTGGTTCTCAACCTTCTCAATGCCGAGACCCTTTCCTGCAGTTCCTCATGTGGTGGTGACGCCCCAACCATACAAGTATTTTCGTTGCTACTTCATCACTGCCATTTTGCTATCATTATGAGTTGGGCGACCCCTGTGAAAGGGTCATTCGACCCCCAAAGGGGTCACGACCCACAGGTAGAGAATCGCTGCTCTAGTGCTTGCTGTCAGGTCTGGGAGGAGTGAACAACGCTTTCCCAGCAGGCTCCAGTGAGTGGGCTTTGTTTCAACTGCCTCCCTGGCCCACGAGTGAGATCCCAGCCTATGCCTGGAAGAACCTCCTATTCCAACCTCCAATTGTTTTCCTGGGAGCCAAAGCCACTCACCAGCTCAAAGAACAAGCCCCTAAGGGGTAGAGTTTGATATCTGAAATGGCAGAAGTGGAATATAGAACAAACTGATTTGGCCTTGTTGCTAATTTCTCTTGGCTGGTTTCAGTCTTCTGGTTTCAGATCTGCCCCTCAGCCTTGGCCCCTCAGCTGCTTCCCAGGCTCGGCATGACTCGGAGGGTGTGGGCTTCCTTCTCCTGGAGAGACTCACGTGTCTTCATGATGCTGTGTGATTCTTCCATGTACTGCTGAGAAATTGCTCTTCTGTTAAGGAAACCGAGGCACAGAAAGGCTGCCTGTAATGCTCTCTGTCCCTTCCTCTGGGCCCAAGTGGGCAGGACAGAACGAGGTCTCGGGCAGGGAGGAGAGAATGGAGGGAGAGCCTCGTGCATAGGATTGGATTGGATTGAATAGGATTTCCTTGGAAGATGGAGTTTCCAGGAATGAATCGTGTCTCTGAAAGCAGGGACCACCTCTTTGGGAATGCGAGGGAGAGGACTAATCAGCTTCAATTTGTTAAGAACCATTTATCAGAAATGCTCTGAAACTATGTCTGTTTTAGATCTTTTCTCCAGTATAACTCAGTTATTGCACATTTATCATGGGAGAGCACTAGACTCCCTGGCTCGGCAGACAGCCCTCCAGAGGGCAGCTTCTCCATTTCTCATAATAGACTTAGGCAAAGACAGAGAGTGGTTTTTTAGCACTTTGCGAGTTGGTATCTTTTTTCAAGGGTTTTTTTTTTTTGGTGCTATTTAATGTTAGGTACTTAATATCTTGGAGCACTTAAAGACCTAATAGCAAGGTGAGTTTGCTCAGTTTTGCAGCAGGGGAGCTCCAGGAGAGGTAAAGAAAATGACTTCAGGGCTCCATCTTCAGTTCAAGAGGGAGGGGCGCTGTGACTGTCTCGCGACCCCTTCCTCGCACGTCTGTGGATGCTGGGCTTCTTGCTGGGAAGAGGGAGCCACGTCTGTTTTCTCAGAAGGTTCGCTCCAGTGCCTGCAAAGCACGGAGTCTGAGTCCCTGAAAGCTGGGAGTCGTAACTAGATGTGAATAAATCATCTTTCATCCCCTGACGATCGCTTTCTGCTAAAGAGGAGCTCTCGTTCCCCGAAGACGGGCCACTTCCTGGCTATGGACATGGAGAATGTAACCAAGAATGAGTCTGGAGTCGTAGAACTCAGGTGGGCTTCTGCGTCGAAGACGTGCTGGTCCTTCAGCAGGGCGTATTGCACTGTGTGCCCAGGGAAGGGTTCAGGTTGGGGCCCCTGATGTTCTGGGGAGGTTACTCCAGTCCATGATCTCCATGGTGGGCAATGAATGACAGGCTGTCCTATAAAGGTCTCTATGCATTGGAATGTATTCAATAACAACTATACATACATACACATATATGATGTACAACTATACATATATACATATAGGGTACACAATTATACATATGTACACACATATGGTACGTAACTATACATACAGAGTGCATAACAACTATACGTACATGTATGTGTATGTATAGTATATATAGTCATGCAATACACACACACACAAAATGAAACTCAATGCCACTGAGTCAATTCTGACTCCTAGTGACCCCATAGGACAGGGAAGAGCTGCCTCTGCGGGTATCTGATACTGTACCTCTTTATAGGCGTAGAAAGCCTCATCTTTCTCCCACAGAATGGCTGGTGATTTTGAACCATTGACATCATGGTTAGCAACCCGGCTCATAGCACCAGGGCTCATATGCATGTATATGTTTAAAGTATGAGATCATAGATAAAGTATCCTGACATTGCATGAAAAGGAAAACAGATTTGGATCCGCACGACTTGTACACTCACCAGCCTGTATCATGTGCATAATGAGCATATCTGGTAACACTGATGATTCAAACCCAAACCAAACTCACTGTCATGGAGTTGATTCCGGCCGACAGGACAGGGCAGTGCTGCCCTTTTGGGTTTCGGAGGCTGTGATCTCTCTTCTGTGGAATGGCTGGTGGTTTCAGCCCCACGTGTAACCCACTCCACCACCACAGTTCCTTACATTGGGTACTAGGGGTGGGGTGGGGTGGGGTGGGGGGTCTGTAATGGGGAGTGGGTATAAGGGATACATCTTTTTGGAATTTGAAATGATTTCAAACGATGAGAAGATATAGCTGTTCACCAAAGAAGAAATACATTTAGATTAAAAGATTAAAAATGGAACCTATTCCAAGTGCCTCAGTGGGGTAGAGGCCTGAGGAGGAGGAGGAAGAGGATACTGTTCTTCACAGCCCACCTCAGCTGGCCTGACCGATGGCTGCCACAGCGTCCCAAGCTAGCATTTGGGGCTCTCTCAAGCCAAAGCCACATGCTCACGTCCCTGTCCCAGGCCTCAGTTTAGGGACCTCAGACAAGCAACGGAGTCTCTGGAGGCTGGTCAAGTGGCCAGGACAGTGCAGGATAGGGTGGCGGTTCTGTGAGGGAGCCAGGGTGCCTACCCTGAGGGCTGGGATTGTAGTCAGCAGACCTCAGCTGTCTCAGGGGAAGCCAGAGCACCCACAACAGGAGAACTCAAGAGACCCCGTAACCAGGGCAACTGTGCTGCTGCTTCCTTTCGGCTGCAACACGGGGATGGTAACACCTACAACCACGACACTCCGGGGCCTCTGACATCATGTGTGCAAGCTGTCTGGCCACCCGGAGGCCTCTGCTCACGTCTCAGAGCCCCATCCCTCCCGCCCAGACTTCCTGCCAGAGGAAGTGTGCTTATTCTGGGTGGTCCCCGTGGGGGAAAGCTGCCGGAAAATGGATTGGGACTCCAATGAGGAATATCTTTTCAACAATCGGAAGCGGTCAAGGATAGAAGGGAGCTCTCCCTGAGATAACAGCTCTTTAGAGGACAGCGCTGAAGGGACCACCTGCGCTCCTTAAAGCTTTCCACGAGGGGGGGGGGGCTCAGTCCTCAGTCGTGGACCCCCCCACCCCCATCCCACCAGGCCATGGCCCACCTGCTTCTCTGCTCCTGTCTTTCTGCGGTCCAGCTGGGCAGCAGGCTGCTCCCAGAAAGGCTCAATTAGGAAGGCTTTTCCAGATCTCTCTGCGGCTGGCACCACCGCATTTTTTGCATTCCCTGCCTCCTCCCTGCTCCTGCGGTACAGCCGCCTGTCTGGGTGTGCCTTGCCTGCCCAGGGAGACAAGTCCTGGGACCCACATGGCAGTCTCTAGCCTCATAGCAATGTGCTCCTTTGCCCAAACTTCTCAGCTGGTGGAAAGGCTCCCAGATCTGGTGATGCGCAGGGGAGACATGAGCATCTCCTTAGAGTAGAGCTTTCACTGAGCCCCAGTGGCCCAGGACTTCTGAGCAGGTGCTGCCCTGGGGCCTGGGGACTCAGGGATGAGTGGAGCCTTGGCCCCTGCCCTGGAGGCAGTCACGGACAGGAGAGGGGACATGCTCTTATGCAAGTAACTCTCACACCGAGCAAACCCAGGTGACAAAGGCTGTAAGGAGAGGTGGGTAGATGGTTAACCTCCCAATGGGGAGCAGGTCCCTGCTTCTGACAAGAGGCGGGGAGGACAGGGCCAGCTTCCCACCATCACCAGAGAGCTTGGGGCTGGGAGGGATCGACATGATTTTGAAACTCTTTTTGGCTTTAGTTTTTCTCTGAGAATCCTTTTGTTCTCCTGGGGTTTTCACAGCAGTGAAAGCATTTCCCCTTCCAGGGTGTGACCGCCGGCTCAGACACCCCATTCGGGTGGGGCTCTGCAGGAAGGACTTCTCCTGGGTCCACCAGCACTGGAGCTGCCCTGGCCCTGACCAGATTCCCTCCCCACTTCGGGAACTCTGCCCCAAGCCCCCCTTTCGCCCTTCCTCTCCACTCCACCCCCCTCCCACGCCCCCAATGGCACGTCTGGGGGAAATTTAAGGCCTTGGCAGCCCGCCCACAGATGACTCCCAAATTATCCCATTCCAAGGGTGGGGGCAGGAGAGGCCAGGAGTTCAGGCCTGGGGATGGCCGCCCAGCGAGAGCTCCTCTCGCCCTCTGCTGGCGGCAAGAGGAACCCGCTGGGACAGGAAGGCTGGGCCGCAAAAGCGGAGGGTCCTGCAAGGCAGTGGGTCTAGACTCAGCCAGAGGAAGGAGAGGAGAGGAGAGAGAGGGTGCGTGTGTACCCATGTGCGTGCCCGCTCTTATGTATACGCGAGTCCGTACACGGGTGACCATGTGCTGGGGTGTGGGCTTTGGGAGGGAACACGGGGCAGTGGGGTGTGCGTACTTCTGCTATTGTTGCTTGAGGTGAGCCGGAGGACCCCGTCTCCAGAGAAAGAAGACAGTACATAGACGGTAATCAAGCCCACCTGGATCCCTCCAAAGGAAGTTT
>NW_022103914.1:9181728-9214068 GCF_000313985.2 Echinops telfairi
GGCAGCAGCCTGATGTGCAACTGCTATGCCACCAGGGCTTCTCAGAGAGTCTACAAGCAGCAAGTAGCCCAGCCATAAGGACCCTCAATTAGATGCTTGAGCTCTTCTGCACGATGTTTCTGAAGAGCTGTTCAACAACAGGGAGGGAAATACAATCTTTCTCAAGCAGGTGTTCCAGTGAGCAGACCCCCATCCCAGCCTCCCCCTGCCAAACCCAATATCTGTGCCAGGAGGACCCTGGGCAGCTGCCAGCCTACTCTGCCCCACCTCTGTCTCACCTCTCCTCTATTTACCCTCCTGAAGGAATTTCCTGACCCTGGAAATCTTGAGAGATTTATTGTTTCCTGAAGTTGAGTCTCGTGGCTGGGCAGTCGGGGATGTGGAGCTACACTGGGTTCAGGGCTCAGAAGTGGAGCAGAATTTTCCCTTGGGTGGGGGCTGGGGGGAGTGGGAGGGACCAGCTTCCCATTCATCCCCAGAGGGACCACCAGTGACACAGCTCAGTGGTCCCTGGCTTCCAGCTGAAGCTTGGGAGCAAGGAAATCAGAGGTGTTTCTGCCTGTTGTAAGAGCAGCCACACCGTCTCAGGAGCGGCGGGATCTCAGTTCTGGAAGGAGCAGCAGAACTGCATTGGCCTGCCTCTGGGATTCTTTTCTCTAAAATGCTGGCTTCAGCCTCTTCCCCTCCGATTGTCTGGAGACGATAAGTCAACCCAGCTCAGCTCAAAGTCCTGCAGCAGCGGCTCCCTTGTGCTTGTAGGCCCAGTCCTAACACACACCTTGGCTGGGTCTTCAAGAACTGGCCCCAGTCTCCCTCCCTCTCAACACTCTCTCCAGGCATGCTTACTGCCTTCCTCACCCTCAAAGGCCCACCCCTTCCTCTGCCTGCACACCACAGGCTGTTCTACAGCGGTGGCCTTTGTGTTGGCAAGAGGCTGGAAACGTCGCCACTGGTATTTCAAATCCCAGCAGGGTCACTCACGGTGCGTAGGTTTCCATGGGCCTCTCAGACTAAAACAGACTAGGAAGAAAGGCCTGGTGATCTCCTTCTAAAAACCAGCCAATGACACGTCTCTGACTCACCATTGAGTACTGTGCAATGGCACGCTGGAAGGTGAGTCCTGGGCCTGAACCCACTGAAGCAGACCCATGATTGTTGAGACGGCACACAACCAGGCTTCTTCTGTTGGGCGCGGCATCTCCAGGGCCCTGAGCAACTCAACAGCAACCAGACGACCAATTGTCCAATCCCTCTGTTTTCTAGAGGCTCCTCTCAGATACCACCTTCTCCCAGAAGCCTCCATGTCCACCTCTCCCACACCAAGCAGCATCTTCTCGGTGTCTCCCCAGATCGGATTCCACTCCAGGCTCACGCTGTCAGCATGTCCCTGGGCTCCTGGCTCACATTCTGAGACCCCGAGTCCCTGGGTAGGTTAGGCCGATCCTCAACGAAAGTCTTCGCCCACTCAGGCGTGTCTCGGAATAAAGGCCCGGTGACCCACTTCTGAAAAATCCACCATCGGAGACCCGGTGGAGCACCATGCTACTCTGACACACTTGGGGTCACCAGGAGTCAAACACAAGCAAGTGGCAGGCTGTCTTCTTGCTCGGATTTGGGTTTTCATTCTGACTTCCTGCAGGACTTGTTCTTCTCCATCACCTCCCCTGCTTCCCTGCTCCCCACCCCGCTCCCAGCCCTCAGGACCGAGGGCACTGCAGCCCCCAGTGACGTAAAATAGTGACAATATTCCAGAGAGCCCACATTTGACCACTCTCCTCCATCTCTAATACCCTCCCTTTGGGTAGATTAACACAGTGGGGCCATGTCCCTCAGAGAAAGCCCATGACCCTTCCACCCCCAGGGGTCCCTGGTGTGGTTCCAAGCCCTGGTGTAGGGGAGGCCACACTGTGGTAGCCTCCCTGCTCCCTACACACCCACTTCGGGCCCTGAGAAGAAGCAGGCTTGCCCATCCCTGGGGTGACTGCATTCTAGGTCGAAGATCTCCTCTGAGAAAGAAGTAACCTGACTCCTCACCATGCATACCTTGGAGAGCTACCCGAACAGAATCTCAACCACTGCATGTGCCCATAGGTGGGGAAACAGGGGTGGGGTCCCCACAGCCTGGGCCAAAGACAGGAGTGGGACACGGGCTTCTCCCCTGGCCTTGTGAGCGGCGCTCAGACCTGCAGGGCACCTTTCCTGGCTGAGATCTGGGTCTTGGTGATGTAAGGGCTGGGCTGGGCTGTCTTAATCTTCAGGACTGCCACTCGGGGACCCGAAGGACACAGACAGGCAAGGAGGACCCCTCACTGACGGATATTTTCTCTCCCTTTGCCCTGCCCAAACCCACCCGTCCACCTCACTGCCATGGAGTCGGTACTGACTCCTCGGGCGGGGAAGGACAGGGGAGACCTGCCCCCGTGAGTTTCTGAGACTGTAACTGTTGACAGAGTGGAAAGCCCGGTCTTACCCGGCACCCCACCCCCTTTCCCCTACTGGCTCTCTTTAATTAAGCCACCCAGAGTGATGCATATGTGAAGGTTGTTTTCATCATCCTAATTTCCATTAAGGACCTCCAGCCAGTCCATCCTCACAGTGTTCTACCATTACTTTCAATGGTCCGTAGAATCCCATCAGATAAACAACCCCCAAACCTGTTGCTGCGCAGCTGGTCCTGACTCATAGTGACCGGACAGCACAGAGAAGAGCCTCCAAGACTTCCAAGACTGTCAGTCGATGCAGAAACTGACTGCTTAGTCTTCCTCCCAGAGGAAGGATTGAGCCATCCACCTCGTGGTTGATGGCCCACCAACCTGTCTGTTAGCAGCCGAGCTCTCAATCAGCAGGACTTCTGTCACATCGTGCAGATAACATTCCTTCATCTAACCAATGTGTCATGGCCTCATTCCATACCCCTATTTTCCTGCAGTTGTCTGACTACCACTGGGTTAGGATCCCAGGAAGGGAGTGTCTAAACTAAAAGACCTAGACTGGGTGATCCTTCAAAATTCTTCTTAAATGTGACTCCCTTACTTCAGTCATGTCCCCAATGCTTCTGCCATTCTGGACATGCTGAAGGATGAGATGTCCAAACCGGAAGGGGCCCTGGGG
Source organism: Echinops telfairi (assembly GCF_000313985.2). Lineage (NCBI taxonomy): Eukaryota > Metazoa > Chordata > Mammalia > Afrosoricida > Tenrecidae > Echinops > Echinops telfairi. The sequence continues at coordinate 9,184,840 of NW_022103914.1, forward strand.
ATGAAAATGTATAAGCCATTGGACAGATGGGAAAACAGAGGTCCAAAAAGGGCAAGTGCCTTTGGCAGCAAAACCAGAGCAGCAGCCCTGTCCCCGCCCAGGACGCTTCGCCACACTCACTGACTGCTCTGACCCCGGGACCCTGACTTGTACCGACCCCAGTTCCATGGCTCAGTTTTCAAACATACACACAGGAAACCCGGGCAGCCCCGAGCTAGCATCTGCTCTAGATAGATGTCTACGCTACACACCGAGGCTACAGGAAATCGCCCTCAACAAGGGCAATATTACCCAACAGATACTTCCTCTAGAGCTGAGATTTGACTTTTGCTCTGAGGATGTGATGGTGATAGCCTTTTGTAAAATGAATTCTCTCCAGGAGGCGGTGTAAAAGCAGTGGAGACTTGGAGACGACTGTAATGCTCTCATCGGAATGAAAGACAAGCAGGTGGCTTGAGCTCACTTCCACTTGAACCCCCATCTCAAGCTGACAGCTCCAGAAGCAGGGATGGAAAGCACTGGGGCCGTCTTGGCTGAGTGGCCCTCTGCTCCGGAGAAAGCTTTCGGTGGGGAACGGTGCTGGCTGGGAGGGCCTGCCTATGCTAACGAGGCACTAAATTAGTACATTACATGCCTCATTTAGCACAACTGTGCAAAATCTAAGCGTACTAATAAATTTTCCTTCTAGGGTCAAGAATCATAAAAGGAGAGATGATCAACCATTAATTAGTAGAGAAATTAAAGCTTCATGGCTTCTGTTCTAGCCCTGCCTTCTCTCAAACGGCACAATTTATTCCAAGCGTATTGTGCGAAGCAGTCGGTCTTACAACAAAAACGCAGCAGCGGCCAGGAAGGCAGCTTCCTATCCTCTCTGATACTCTGAGTGGCTTGCAGAGAGGTGGCTCGTCTAGATGAGCGAGAGTAGCCCCGGCCATTTGGTCAAGAGAGACGAGCCTTCTTGTTGTTGGCTGCCATCGAGTCAGCTCGGACTCACAGCATCTCTCCGTATAAGAAAATCGCACCCGCCAGGGCCGGCCCCATCCTCCCAGGCACTGCTAAGCTTGAGCCCGTGTGGCAGCCACTGTGCCAATCCACGCCGTGATGCTCTTCCTCCTTTTCACGGACCCTCTACTTCATCAAGGACGAGGTCCTTCTAGAAGGGACTGGTCCCGCCTAGGATTTGTCCAATGGATGGGAGACGTAGTCAAGATGTACTTCTTCCCAGACAGATGTGTGTGTTCTGCGGGCAGCCACGGTGCTTTCAGTGTTCTTCTCCAGCTCCTAGCGCAGGCACATCGACTCTGCTTCGAGTCTCCCTCACTCGTCGCTGTCCAGCTTGTGCCTGTGTGTGAGGTGCCTGCGTGACTCAGGACTTGCGTCATGCGCACGTTAGTCCTGAAAGTGGCATTACCTTTGTTTCTGTCTTTTGATGACAGTTAATTTAATAATGTAATAAATGGAAGTGCATTGCACTCAGTAAAAACAAAAACTATACTTTCAAGTTCTCCAGCTACACATTATATTGTCCTGCCAGTGTCTTTCCCAGGGACATAGGTGTGGTTCAGGCCACTCTCTGACTTTTCACAAACCCAGAACATGATGGAAAGTTTTGCACGTCTTGTTTAAGTAGTCGGCAGGTCCAGGGAAGGATGCTTTGAGTAGCACCCCAAAGAAAAGGCACATCACGGTCAGGGAGACATCGGAGCAGGAGGCTCACCGATGGAATGCTGCATCCCTGGGGTCATTGCTCTCTGCTGAAGGCTCAGGATCTGCTCTCAGATTTGAGCCGCTTGATGATTGACAGGTGGCGAGCAGGAGACTCAGATGCCGCCGTGCCTGTCATTCTAAAGGACTCTGCTGTAGACAATGAGTAGGGTTGAACTGGTGAAGGCAAAGGTCATGAAGAGGGTCCAGGGTTTTTGGTATCCTGCTGTGTTCTTGGATTTGGTTTCAACCCTGGGTGCTGGCTCTGTCGGCATTTTCTCCCAATGTCCCCCAAACTCCTGGAGCCATCGATTGCAGTCTCCCCATAAGGTTCTCCCGAAGAGCTCGGTCACAAGCGTGTTGTTCTCCAACTCTCCTTTCATCAGTCTGTCCACTTCTTGTTTTCGGGGTCAAAGAGGAGAAGCACCAGTCTGCCAAAACTGAACAGCCAGGATGCTCTGGTGAGCCTACCTGCTTCCCGCTGACAACTCATGCTGGCCTGCTGGGAGAGAGGAGCCTGTGTTGTGTACTGCTCCACTTTAATGTCAGGCAGTAGCTGCCTCAGCTCATCCCGATGTTGCTCAGCGTGTGGCTCTGTCCTTTCCATTCCTTTGTGGCATTAATCTGCATCCCAGGGACCCACGCCTATGCTTTGTTGCTTCCACAGTCATAATGAAGGAAAGTCCTTCCACCCACCTGGCCTTGAACGTCACACCATGGCTGTCCAGGTGGGGTCTTAAACATGACTGTGAAGTTGTAATGCAGAGTGAATGTTTTTTTAGCTTCCTTTGCATTTCCTGGTCCTAACCCGGGTGGCCAGGACCCCTGGGGTGGAGCAGTTCTGAGGTGGGCTGCGATCCACAGGGTTGGCAGTTAGAAATCAGGGGCAGCTCTGCTGGACCAAGACTGGGCTTCTACTCGCGTCAGGAGCGACAGTCTGCCAGAGGCACACGGGAGCCGTGCAACAGCAGCAGCCAGAGAGCACATGGCCAAGGAGAACCATGGTGACTGGAGCGAGTGTCCCAGCTGTAGTTCAGGAGGGGACCCCCAGAGCGTCTGCAGCGCTGAGAGTTCTCTACCTTTGTTTCTAACACTTTAAAGAGAGGTCTTTCGCAACACATCTTCCTAGTGCCATATGCAAATTTCTTGCTGGCTGCTTCCATAGGCATTGATTGTGGATATAAGTAAAATGTCATCCACGACAACTTCGATCTTTCCTCTGTTTACCATGTTGTTGTTTATCGGTCCAGTTGTCAAGATGTTTTTACACGGAAGTACAATCCATACTGAAGACTATAATCTTTGACCTCTATCAGTAAGTGCTTCAAGTCCTGCTTGATTTCAGGGAGCAAAGTTATGTTATCTGCATATCACAGGTTGTTCATGAATCTTCCTCCAATTCTGATGCGGTGCTTTACTGCACAGAACCCAGCTTCTTGCAGTATTTGCTCCACATACAGATTGAACAGGTGTGGTGAAGGAATACGGCCTTGACACACACCTTTCCTAATTTCAAACCCTGCACAATGTCCTTGTTCTGTTTGCACCACTGCCTGCTGATTCATGTACAGTTCTGAGTGAGCACAATGAAGTGTTCTGGAATTCTCATTCTTTTCCAGGCGATCCAGAGTTTGCTATGATCCACACAATTGAATGCCTTTGCATAGATGCTGAAACACAAGTTAGCATGTTTCTGGTATTCTCTGCTTTGACCCAAGTTCCAGCTAATGTCAGTAATCATATTGCTTATGCTACATCCTCTTCAGAATCTGGCTTGAACTTCCAGCAGTTCCCTGTTGATGTATGACTGCAATACATTTTTTAAATCATCTTCACCAACGTTTTACCAATATGTGATATTCATGATCATATTCACAACGTTCCATATTCTGTTGATCTCTCTTGGGAATGTGTGTGTCTCTATGTGGAGCAAACAGATAAGCCTTATCTTTTTATTGTTTTTTTTTTTCCTAATAGCTTTAATTTAAGATCTGTGTCTCATATTGAGTGGAACATTGAGGAAAAGGCAACCCTCTTTACTGTTGGCATCCAGAAGTCAACCACTCCAAGGGTCTCCATGACACCAGGCAATACAAACCCAAAAGACCCCATGGGAAATAAAGGTTTTGTTTGTGTTTGTCAGTGAATTTATGGAAGACAGATTTCTAGCCAGCCTTTGCTCTTTGCCTCTGGCCCCTTTTAGGCTACATGCTTGATATTGGCAGTGCCAATGGTTGCCCGACTCATTGCTGTCATGGGTTGAGGTGTATAGGTGTTGTCTGCCCCAGCCTCTGTGTCTGTGGTGGAAGAGCCCTGGTGGCACCATAGGTAAGTACCAAATTGTCATCGGTTTGAATTCCTTTGCCACGTCACAGGAGAAAGATGAGGCAGTCTGTGTCCATAAAGATTTACAGTCTTGGAAACCCTGTAGGGCAATTGTACTCTGTCCTGCCGGGACATTCGGCGTCTACATCCACAGAATAGCTAGAGGTTTCAGCTTACCAGTGGTTACCATCTCATTTAGGAATGGGTTGTTTCTGTTTAGGTCAATTAAACAAAATTCATGTAGGATATATCTTGAGTCGATCTCATGTGAGATATCAAAGAGATTTGACAAGAAAGTCAGTAGTAATGGGATGCCAAGTCACACGGAGCTCTCCAGGGAATCAGGAAGCAAGGACGTTCCCCAGAGCCAACAGAGAGAAGGCCTTCCCCTAGAGCTGATGCCCTGGGTTCAGCCCTCCAGCCTTCTCGCCCATTGCCATTAAGTCACTGCTGACTTAGAGACCCTCGCTGGCTTTCCGAAGCTGTTGCTCTTGACAGGAGTAGGAAGTCCAGTCTCTCTCCCTCGGAGATGCTGGTGGTTTTGAAAACGGCTGACCACTCGGATCACAGTCCAACGCTAGCCACGATACCCACCAGGACTGCATCCACAAAGGAAATTAATTTCTGTTGTTAAATGACAGCAGCCACCAATTTGCGACGCGCCTGTTATAGCAGTGCTAGCTCTAAGACAGCTGCTCAACAGATGTTGGCAGTTTAAGTCCACCCAGAGGCACCTTGGAAAAGGGCTTGGTGATCTATTTCAAAACAAACAAACCAGCCGATAGAGCAGCCCTCCTTGGACAAATGCAGGGTTGCCCAGCACCGTGATGGACTGGACAACAGCAGGTTACTGGTTGTCATTGTCCACAGAACGCTGACTGTGGGTTTGTATTCGCCTTCGCTGAAAGTCTCAAGCCTGTTGGAGATCTCTTTGCCAGTCAGTGTCTTTGGGGTCTCAGCTGGGTTAGGATAATTGTCTAAGAAACAAAGTGGGGCCTGGGGCCAGCCTGTGAGTGAAATTTACTCCCAGATTGATAAATGCCCCCCACCCCCACCCCACCCCTCTTTGGCAGGAGGTGGGCATCCCCAGAGAGCTGGGAGGGCAGCCCCTGAGGCTTGCCACCATCTCTTGACCCTCCCTGGCATCTGCAAATCAATGTAACAAAAGCGAAGAGGCAGATTCAGCTCGTTTAAAGCCTCATGTGTTTCAGTCATGGCTTTGGAGCTATAAATACACCCAGATGTTTTCAACGTCCCCCTGTTGTATCTAATCGCAGAACCACCGGGGCGTCTGAGCCTGTCCCAGCCTTTCTGGCTGGGACCTGCAGAGAGCCTAATTAAAAGGGTTCTTCTTTGTTTCTCTAATAGTTCACAGTCCTTGGGAGGCCAGAGCAGGTGGTCAGTGAGAGAAACCCCAGTGCTCCAGGCCCCACACGTGGGAACGCCTACCCTGGGACTTTCACATGCAGATGGGGCTAGAACCTTCCATCTGGAAAGACAAAAGTGCCTGGGGGCTTTGCCTAGGTGACTCTGGTGAGAAGCCAAGCAGCCAGTGGGTGTGGGAGGGTGGATCCTGGGTCCGAAGTCAGTTTTTCTAATAGTGGGGTTTGCAGCTGTTGCTGGTCACTGGTTCATGATGAAGAATCCCATTCCCCCCTCTCCATGGGCTTGACAGAAGCATGTGCCTCAGACCCCTTCCTCCAACCTCCCACCCACTGCCTCTGGCCCTGCAATATCATTGTTGGCCTCTCCAGCCCCAGTCTCCCCTGCTGCCTAGAATAACTGCCCAGCTGCGCCAATGATCTCCCGAGACATCAAAACCTCCTGTGGCTTTCTGCCTGAAATCCTCTCCTGCTTCCACCTGCCTTCTAAATAACAGGCAAAGCTAGCCTTTGGGGGCCCTGGCTCCCTCTTTCACCAATTCCCCTCTCTGCTCACACTGGGTTCCCAGATCTTCCTGGGCTTCACCAGCTTGGCTTTTTGCTGTGCCAGCTTTTTGCTGTGCCTCTGTCTGCACAGTCTTGCCCCTGGCCGAGCCGAGGAAAATCATGCTCAGCCTTGATTTCCAAAACCGTGTCAGCTGGCTTCTCAGCAGCTCAGCTGTTCTTGGCCTCTGCAGGCCAACTTCACCACCCAGTTCCACAGCCCACTCTATGGAAACCATCTCTGCCTGCATTTTCTCCTCCAGCCAGAGAGCTCCAGCAAAGCATGTCTTATTCAGCCTTGTGCATGCCCTTCTGGGCCCAGTGTACAATCTCTTGGAAGCATTGCAGCCCCAAACTGACAAATCATATTTTACAGGACTTTTCTGGGTGGTTGACAACAGCCTTTAACCGTGGTCCACAGTCCCCATAACTCACTTACTGGGTCCACCAACTGATCAGGGAATCCCTGTAGTGCAGAGTGGGGCCCAGCAGGTGATGAAGTGCTCTAAGCTCAGACAACCATGGCCACACATGCCTAACCCCCCTCCCAGCAGGGATCCTTGCTGAGAAGCGCCCTAGCTTAGAATAGACGTGGAGAAAAATATGATGCTTGGGCACCATCTTAGACCAATGAACCAGGATCTGTATTTCCTAAAAACTTCTACTCTGCATCCATGATTGTAAAGGACTAATTTAGTCCAGAATAGTAAAATATTTTTAAGCATATCTCTCTACCGGCTAGATTCCCAAGAATAAAGCTGTTAGGCTGGATTGACTAGAGAAACAAATCAAGAGACAGTCATACATCTATAAGAAAGAGCTTTATATCAAAGAGTAATTGTATATTAAGAAAACATCCCAGCCCAGTCCAAATCAAGTCCATAAGTCCGATATTAGCCCATATAAGTCCAATACTAGTCCATAAATTCCTCTTCAGACTCACGGAACACATACAATGATGCATAATGCAGGAAGATCAAAGGCCAGTGGGTGCAAAGTCTTGTGGATCCAGTGGTGGTGGAAGCATCTCAGTGCTGGCACGGGTCTCCATGTGGCTCCCCCAGCTCTCTGAGTGTGGTGCTTCAACAAGAAGGTGAAGCAGAGAGAGTATTCCCAGAATCCTCATGAGAAGGCCACACCCACAAGGAGGCATTATCAGGCTGTGACCTGATTGGCAGGCTAGACTCCACCCCTACACTTATTTATCAAGTTGACACGCAATTATGTAACTACCACAATTGCCAAGGCAGTGTTTTCCTTGAGAATTCTGTAAATCCTCCCCCATCGATCTGAAGAGGGCAAATAGAGCTAGTCCACCTGGCTTCTCTTCATACTGAGTGAGCGGACCTGTTGGTCGTATCCAGGCAGGCAAACCAGACGGGGCCTCTTCTAAAGCACACGGAGCCCACAGTGGCAGGGCCGGGGCTCAAACATCTGCCCACGGCTTAGCGACTTAGACACTATCTCACCGTGCTGCTTTCCTCCTTTATGAAGGGGCTTAGAGTTCTTGCCACAGGGTACCATGAAGCTGGACTACGAGGTGTGGAAGCAATCTGTAAGCTGTAAAGGGAAGACCTTAAGCCTAGCTATGTTTGGGGCTATTGTTTATTATTATTAATATTACTACACATTTCTAGGTTTGTGTGAATGATGTTTACGGGTCTTATTTGCCTGTGTACCCTTTGCCCTGCACTTAGCGCAGGGAGCCAGAGTGCATACTGAGCACCTGAACATGTGAGTTAATGAGTGAAGGGACAAACAGATGAATGCTGGAGTTCTGGGTCCCTAAACACCCCCCTCCCCCAACTCTGCTAGGCTGAGGCAAGGCCACCCAGGACCCCCCACCCCACCCCCACCCATCTGTCAACGTCCACACAAGGAGCAACTTCGCAGAAAAGCAAGCATCTGAGGGCCAGAAGCACCTCTACACAAAGCCAGTGTGGACCTGCAACACGCACTCTCCCGTCCTCCCCCCACAACTCATGGCAGCATCAGGCTGTGGCCAAAGAGCTGGGTCAAGGGTCAGGGCCGACAGTAGGAGGAGATGGTGGTACCCAGGCTACCCTCTTGCTTGCTGTGAGAGAGCTGGCTGGTTGGCACAGCCCTGACCACATTGATGCGGGGAGGAGGGTACTGAACTTGGGATCAGTGAGTCCCAAATCAGTCTAAGTGACATCATTCATCTTCCGTGTGGCTCTGGCCAAGTCATGTAACCCATTTAACAACTGCTGTGGCACAGGGATGCGAGAGGAAAATGACGATGTGGTTTCTGGAAACTCCTAGCAGGGTGCTGCTTCTAAGTGCTCACCCATCCTCTCCCTGGAGGAAAAGAGAATCGTTTATTGCGAGTTGCCAAGTCCAAACATGGTCCTAGAACGCAACCAGGGCCCCTAGAACACAACCCTTCCTCTCCTCGTCCTTCTCTTCGCTCCCTCCCTCCCTTACCCCTCTTTTTCTCCGAGTGGGAAGAGGACCTGGGTGTCATTCAAAAAGGTGCAGACCAATGCAATGACTCCTGGTTTTCCAACTCCGAGCACCAAATGGAACAGGAGCAGAGAGAGCTGCACAAGCACACACTTGTGACCACAGACAGAGAAGCACACACCCTCAGGATGGTCTCCCTCCGCAGGCTGGGAAAAGGCAAATCTAATTAGGGGCCGCCATTGGAGACGCCCTGCTCTTCTGCGGCGCCTCCGTGGGGCCAGCGAGTCAGGGAGCTGTCCAGCGGGGCAGGCAAGAACCCAAGGGCGCCCCTCTGTGTTCCCCGTGATCCCCCAACTTCCTTTGGGAGCCCCGGAGACACTGCCTTCCCAAAGCAGCCTCCGAGGTGGCCTGTGAAGCTTTTGTCCGTGGCAGCCGAGAAATTTCTGCTCCACTGACTGCAAACAAGGCTCCATTAACTCCGGGCCCGCGAGGGGAGCAAGTGCAACAAAGCCTGACACCGGGTCCCGGCCCTCAGACAAGCACAGAAACAAATGGTGCAGGAATTTTCCAGAATAGAATCATCCGCTCAATGTCACTGCATACATTTACCTACCTCAGCGCCTATTCAGGGTCCCTTTTACGGGAGGGGCGGGTGGGGGGATAGCAATAGAGATGGATCAGACAACATCTCTATGGCAACCCGACCACTGAAAAATGATGGCAGCCTCCAGGCAAGGGGCGATGGCCATTTAAAAATATATACAAATACTGCCCCACTCACCGCAAAGGGGCCCTGCAGCTCACTGGCCGTGGGGTGTGTTTAAAACAATGGCAGGGAAGCTCATGACAAGACTAATTAGGGACATGCAAACTCAGGCCTGAGAGTTTGCTCAAAGAATTAAGACCTGGGGGCTTCAGGACTCTGAAATTTGTCAACAAAATTAACATTCCCTTTCCTGGAAGCTCTCGAGTTGAAAGCTTTGGCCAGCGCCTGACTTGAAGTGTCCCCACTTAGGGGACTTGCTGGAGGGCAGCGAGAGGAAGGACAAGTGACCATCCTGCCCTTCCCGGGGAATTCCACCCAGCCACCTCGATGGCTCCTGTCGCAGCCCGCGGCCTCCCACCTTCCCTCGTGCCGGGAGTGGGGATCTGCAGAAGGGGGTCTGAGGTCGGAGTCCGTCCAAAGAGTAAAGCCGCTAAGAACCCCAGCAGCACAAGCTGAAGCAAGAAAAGGAGAGACGCGATTTCAGGTCCTTACGAACCGCTGTTCTCACAATGCGTCGGACACCAAACCACACTCACTGCCATGGAGCCGACGCAGCCTCGCAGCGACCCTGGAGGACCGGGGAGAACTGCCCCGGTGGGCTCCGAGACTGTCACTCTTCACAGGCATAGAAAGGCCCACCTTTCTCCTGGGGAGCGGCTGGTGGTTTCGAAATGCTGACCGCAGCCCAACGCGTAACCACGACACTAGGAGGGCCCCCCTGTCCGAGAGCCTCGCAAAGGAAAAACAGTACCTCCTCTGGCTCCCTCCGCAGTTACCCTGTGGGACCCCACGTCCGTCAGCATAGGACTGAGCTCCAAAAGGTTTTCCATCTTGCCATTTTAAAAATGCGCTTTTACAATTTAGTTTTGGTGGCAACATAGACAACCGCATACGCAGCCTTTCACAATGTCTAAGCGAACAGTTCAGACCCATTGCTTATATCCACCATCCCTCGGTTTCCATCGGGCTGGTTTTCCAGAAGGGGCTTGCCAGCGTTTTCTTCCAAGGAGCCTGGAGGTGGACTCGAACCTCTGGCCTCTCGATGAGCAGCCACGCATGCTCTCTGCTTGCACCTCCCAGGGACATCCTGGGCAGGAGGGTGGGAAAGCGCGTCAGGACGCAATGGGGAACTCTGAGCTGGATACCTCTTGCTCCAGAGCTTCACCTCACTTGCCTCTGCCACTCCTCCCCCGGAGCTTGCACTCGTTTGTGGATTGTTGGGCTAGACCAGAACTTCGGTCGCGGATGCCGAGTTTATATATAATGCCTTTATGCCTGACGTTTGAATGAAGTTAGTTCCCCTTGGCCAGGGAGTCCAGTAGAGGGTGTTGGTGCAGCAACTCACTCTGACCCAAGTGAGCTTTGAGCAGCCTTATTTGAAGAAACCTTGCCAGTGGAAAAAGGACCGAAGCTGATGGCTCTGGCTTTCCCCTGCTGTTTTGGGAGACAGGGCTCTGGTTCGCTGCCTTGCCAAGCCCTGGACAACGCCCTCCCGGTGTTCTCTGCCCCTGCCTCACCACAGCCTCCCCGCTTCCGAAACATTCCCTAGACGACCCTTTGTCACTTTCTTTTCTGTTCATGCTTAACACAGTTGCCATCATCCTTATGATGATTTATCTCCTAAGTTTTAGGAATCACAAAATATCTCTTCGATTGGATGGCACCCAATTACAACCACACATCATTAAGCAGTACGTCCTTCACACTGAACCCCTGCTCAGTCGTTCACTGACATCATTCCTTTCCCTGGGATCCATACCTTAAACGAGGAGCCCTCTTTACCTAGTGGGATCAGCTTTGGGCTGCTAACTTGCTAACGGCAAGGTTGGCGGTTCAAACCCAATAGTCTCTTCTAGGAGAAAAAGAAGGCTGTTTACTCCTGGAAAGAGTTATAGCCTCAGAAATCCTAAAAAACAAGTTCTATTCTGTCATATTGGGGTTGCTGTGGGTCACAATCAACTTGATAACAGTGATTTGGGTTTATACCTTGAATTAAGCACCTCTTAGAAAATTTGAAATTCTGTGATCACTTTTCATAGCTTGTTGAGATATGTTAGCTGCCGGTGAGTGGCCCCTGGCTCATGGAACTGCCACACACAGGAGAACAAAACACACCCTCTAATGGACTATGTGCATGGTGTGCATAACCCAACTGTTCATGCACGCGATCAATTCTAGATCACACCATTAGGATCCACAGAGTTTTCATGTCTGATTTCTAAAGTAGATCACCAGGCTTTTCTTTCTAGTCTGTCTTGCTCTGCTGAAACCTGTTCTGTGTCATTGCACCACATAAGCCTCCACTAACAAACTGGTGGTGACAGCCGTGAGGCCTGTCCAGAATCAGAACCAGGCCTTCAACATAAAAGGCAACTCTCCACGTACACATCGCTGCCGGCCACCTGCAATCTGAGCACAGTTACAATACGCAGTGTATATCTCTTTGAAACGGAATGAATACATGGAGGCTTCAAAGAGCTCATAAAAAAATGAAATGAATGAAATCATCAATGAGACCATGCTTACTGGTCAGAAACACCACTCCACCCCTAGTCTCCCTTCAGGTCTGAAATGAACCCACATACGTGGCTCAATTTTCACCAAACAATAGACTGGTCTCTTAGGAGAACAATAACACTTTTGAGGTGTGCACACCTTAGAACAATCAACCATCTGAGAGCAAAAGGGCAGCATTCCCTCACGGATGCCTTTCAGAAGGGTTTGGAAAGAAAGCAGTGGAAACAGGAAGCTCCGGGAGGAAGTAGGATACGAGATGTTACATGGTGGGGCTTGCTGTGAATGTCATAAACAAAATGTGTATGAATTGCCTAATGTGAAGCTGATAACCTAAGCTGTAAACCCTCGCTCAAGACCAAAATATGAAGCCATTGTGTTTTGACAAACCCTTCACCTAATCGACATGCGTCTGCTCTTCTCCCTCTAGCCCTGCCCTGAAGCGCTCTGTCCTGTGGACTTACAGCAGGATAGTTTTGGCGTCCTCGGGAGACTCAAATCATATTTATTTCCAATGTCCTTTGAGTTTGGGCACCCAAAGGAAGTTTGGAGTCACCCCATCAGGGATGGAGGGTGGCGGGAGTTAAGTGTCTTCAGTGAAATTCTCATAGGACCGCCCTTGCTAACCTGTAAGGCTGAGCAGACATTGGGTGATGGGGGAGGGTGGTGGTAGAATCCTGGACACACTTTTCTCAACCAATGCAATTTTTAAGTTTCTTTAGATACCATCCTGTGTTCTTCAAGAAATTCTATCAAGATTACCCCTTCAGAACCCCCCAAAAGAGTCCACCCTGCTTTCCGAGGCAAACTCTCTGCCTTGATCGTGACTGATCCCGCAGATCCCCTTGGAAGCATTGTATTCCCCGTATCTGCTCTTGGAAGGCCCTCAAGTACACGACTCTTTTTTTTTTTTTTTCCACAATCATCACATTTATTGGATTCAGACTTGGGGTGGGAGTAAGTTTCCAAGAAGGCTCAGAACAGGACGCAAAACAGGCCCTTGTCGCAGAAAGGGTTCTCAGCAGCGGGCACTGACGTTACCAGCGGGTCATCTTTGGCCAGGAGTTCAGCTGCCACCTGCGACACCTTCATGCGGTCGAGGTGCACCTCCATCTTCAACTGTTCCACTGCCTTTCGGGATTCGGCGATCGTGGCCATGTTGTTGGACATGGTTGCGGCGAGGAAGGGGTTAAGAGCCCAAGGGCCTGTTGCTGCTCCGGCTGGGATGTCGAGTACACAACTCTGATCACATACATACATCCATTGTGTCACGCACATTTATACATTTGTCGCCATCATCATTTTCAAAACATTTCTTTTCTACTTGAGCCCTTGGTATCAGCTTCTCATTTCTTCCCCTCCTTCCCCCACCCTCCCTCATGAACCCTTGATAATTGATAAGTGGTTTGGGTTTTTTTTCATGTCTTACACTGACTTTGTTTCCTTATTGGTTTACAAATTCCTCTCTGACATCATCACAGGGGTCTGTCTGCGTGGAGTAAATGGCTTAGAGTTCCGCTGTTCCTGGAGATGCTGGCACTTCAGACCGACCCAGAAGTGCTTCTAAAGACAGCCTGGCCGTTTGCTTCTAGGCTTGAACCCCCGGGCAGGGCTCTGCACGTACGCTCGGGGCTACCATCATTGGACTCAGCTCAACGCCAACTAACAACACCATCACGCATAACTGCTTTAAAAAACATGTCTGTTTTGCATGGTTCGATTTGAAAGGTTATAGTTATGAATACTTTTCCCCTTAAAATGTTCCTGAATCTTTCCCCCACTTACACTCTGTCAAGGACCCATTTTCACCCACGAGAAAGGGGCATGTGGCTATTTGCTTCCTGTCCACTGATGACATAATGCGTTGAACATTCCATTGAGCTGGTGACCACTGTCAAGTTTACGTGATTTCGTTGGCACTTTACAATAGCAGCTGTACAATGGTGAAGGTGGACCAGTGATTGATTCGAGCTTGCGCTTGATTTTAGTGTCCAAGGCCACTTGCATACGAAGACGCAGTGGACATCACACTGGGGGTAAAGACTCACGGACGCTGTACCCAATCGGCTGCCTGGAGCAGAGGAAGAGTGTGTGGCCTTCCAGATCAGCTGAGGACCTGAGAAAAAGTGGGGGTTTCTCGCTTCTTCCTTGGAACTGACTGTAAGTGGACAACAAGGTCTTTGTGTCCCAATCACCCCCGTTCTCCTACCAATGAGGAAGAGGAAGGACCCCGCTATCTCCAGCCACATAAGGGCAACCAGTACACAGGGCACCATCTCACTGTCTTCCAGCTCTTTCAAGATTGTGGGAGAATTTCATGAGCAAAGGAGCCACTGACTTAAAAATAAAAACACAGCGTGAACTTAGGACCAAACCTCTACAGGAAGCACTGTTTATCTACCAGATGACCAGCCACTAGGGATTGCTGTTGTTATTAAGTGCTGCTGAGTTGGCCCCAACTCATAGCATCCTGTCCCAAACAGAACAAAACACTGCCCAGTCCTGCCCGATCCTCACCATTGTTCCTGTGCTGTGCCCTTCTTGCAGGCACTGTGTCAATCCATCTCCTTGAGGGCCTTTCTTTCCTTCGCTGGCCCTCTACTTCACCAAACACGACGTCCCTCTCCAGGGACTGGTCTCTCCTGACAACATGTCCAAGCTATGTGAGACGAAGCCTCGCCATCCTTGCCACCAAAGAACACTCTGACCGTGGATATTGTCTTCCATATCCTTCCCCAGCACCAGACCCTAGATAGTTGTCCAATTCAAAATGGTCAATACCGGTCCAGTTAATGTAAGTATGCCTGAGATATCAATCTTCAAGCATCCTATTTCGTTTATGACAACTTCCAATTGTTTCTTGATTCATACTTTGAAGAGTCCATGTGCTGACTCCTAATGAATGTTTGCCGCCGTCTCTTTTCATTCTGAAATGTGCCCCATTAGCAAATGGATGTTCCTCCACTTATCTCATTATAGTTAACGCTTCTCTGAGGAAGCAGTTCATCCCAGCCTTATTTGGATTGCCTTCCAATCTGACAGGCGACATGTGCAGCATTGTATCAGACAGTGTCCCCTTGCGACCACAAGGCTCTCACCAGCCCGGCTCAGGTGGAAGCTGCCAGGTCCTTCGTCCTAGTCTGTCTTCATCTAGAAGCTCCACTGACACCTGGCCACCATGGGTGACTCTGCTGGTATTCAAAGTATCGCTGGCTTATTTTCCAGCATCCCAAGAACATGCAGGCTACCCCCATACAGTGGTGGCATTTTGCATTGGGAATGCCAATTTTTAACAGCATAAACAGTGGTTATACACGTGGGCTTTGCCAGATGGAATACACAGGAATCAAATTGACTACATCTGTGGGAAGAGACCATGGAGAAGCTAAGTATCATAGTTAGACAAAAAGCAGTGGCTGATTGAGGAATTAGTCAACAGCCATTGTTCTTAAGAAAATCTAATTGAAGAGAATTAAAACCATTCCAAGGAAGCTACCATAGGGCGGTGAGTAAATCTCCACTATACTTAGAGTCCACCTCAAGAAGAGATGTGAATTGAATATTCATGCCTGAAAAGCCAGACAAGTTGTGGGAGGATATCAAGACGTCATACGAGGGGATACCCCACCCACCCACCCAAAAAAAGACTTGGAATTTTTTTTCAAAGCTATGTACTTACAGTTTTTTATGAAATAACCTAATCACCTTCAAAGTACTCTCCATTACACTTAATACACTGGTCAAATCTGCAATTACATTCTTCAACTCATCTCTTTGCATGACTGACAGCACTTCCCACGTTTTTTTTTCTTCACCTCTTCTACATCATCAGATCACTGTCCTTTCACGTCCCTCTGCATTCGTGGAAACAAAAAGAAGTCATATGGATCAAAGTCAGGTGAGTAAAATGCATGGGGCAAGAGAGGTATGCTGTTTTTTGCCCAAAACTGGCACACTGAGATGGTTGCATAAGCAGGTTCTTTATCATGGCAAAACCAGTGCCCTGTCTGCCACAAGTCAGGCTATTTTTGTCACACACTGTTACGCTATCTTTTCAGACCCTCTAAACCGAAAACTTGATTAATAATCTGACCTGGTGGAACCAACTGAAAATGCACTGAGCCAACATTTTTGTCTGTTCAGGAAATTGACAGATGTCCAAAATGTGTTTAGTTATCAATCGACATTTCACCTTTTTTGAACCAAGAACACCCTCATATCATACACTTGACTTTTTCCCAGAATGCTGTCCTTGTAAGCAGTGTTCAACATCACAACAGCTTTGGTGGCATTTTTCCTGAGCAGAAAAAAAAAATTCACAGCCACGTTCTGTTCTCTTAAACCAGCCATCACAAAAAAACAAGGTTTGAGGGAAATTGCTTTTAAGAAAAAATTCACCATAACCAGAGAGAACCTTCCCACTGGGTGCACTAACTCAGAGTGAGTTGCTTGATGCTTGCCTAGCCAAACAAAAGTTCTGCCTCATGGAGCTTTTTTCTGATTTTTTTTGGGGGGGTACCCCCTTGTATATGAAGAAAGCAAATGTTCATTTAAAAAGACAGGAAAGAAAGAATAGAGAAAAATGGATGTGTGAAGAAACTCTGAAACTTATCCTTGAGCACAGAACAGCAAAGGTGAATGGAAGCCAGGATGAAGTAAAAGAGGCGTGCTTGAAAGGGCAGTTCAAGAAGACAAAGAAACGTACTCTAAAGAAATGTCCAAATCTCTGGAGTCAGAAAGCCCAAAGAGAACCCATGCAGTGTTTCTCAAGCTTAAAGAACTGGGAAAAAAAATTCAAGCTTCAAGCTGTGATACTGAAGAATTTTACAGGCAAAATATTGAAGGATGTAGAAAGCATCAAAAGAAGACAGAAGGGAACAATAAATAAATAAATAAATAAATAAATAAATAAATAAATAATAAGTAAATAATTTTTAAAAATTTTTTAAAAAAAAGAAGACAGAAGGAATTTGGTACAGAATCACTGTCCCCCAAAGAATTGATTGGTGTTCAACCATTTCAGAAGGTGGCATGTGATCAAGAACCAATGGTATTGCAGAAAGATGTCCACACTGAACTAGAAGTGTTGGTGAACAAAAGGATCCAGGGATTGATGGAATACCAACTGAAATGTTGCAGCAAGCTGGTGCCACACTGGAAGTGCTCGCTGTCCACGCCAGGAAATTTAGAGGACAGCTCCCTGGTCAACACACAGGGACAAGTCCATACGTTTGCCATTTTACCAAAGAAAGGTGACCTAACAGAATGCGGAAATTATCAAAACAACCCTATTAATATCACACACAGCTAAGACTTAGATGATAATTCAAAAATGGTTTTAGCAGGACATTGTCAGGCAACTGGCAACGATTCAAGCTGCATTCCAAGGAGGACATAGAATGAGAAATAGCATTGCGAGTGTCAGATGGATCTAGGCTGAAAGCAGATAATACCAGACAGAATTTTACCTGTGCTGTATTGATTTGAAAAAATACTTGACTATGTGAATCATAAAAAATCATGGATAAAAAGAAATCGTGGATAATATTGCAAATAATAGGAATTTCAGCGTACTTCACTGGGCTCAGGCTTGTTTGACTAGAACAAGGGGCTGCGGTGTGCATTAAGACCAGACAATATGTGTGTCAGAGTTGTAGCCTTTCACATTTGTTCAATCTGAATGCTGAAGTTCTGTATGCATGTAATCCAATAAGCTGGACTATATGAAGAACACAGCATCAAGATTGGAGCCCGCCTCATTAACAATGCAAATGATACGCAAATGATACCATCTTGCTTGCAGAAAACAAACAGGACTTGAAAACCAAAGACAGTCTTCAGTATGAATTAAAACTGTGCATAAAGATACGGAAATCCTCAGAAGTGGACCAATAAGCAACATCAGGATAAACAGAAAAAATTGAAGTCGTCAACATTTTATTTGACTTGTATCCATAATCAAAGTCCATAGAAACAGTAGTCATGAAATCAAACAACACCGAGCAGAGGACAAATTTGTAACAGAGCTCTTTATTTTAAAACAGTCTTATTAGCACTTCATCCACACATCATACAATTCAATAGTTCAATCATATCAGGAAGAGGTGGACAATCATCATGATAATTTTAGAACATTTTCTTTCCTGTACTCATTTATTTAGCTCCCCATTTCCCTACAATCTCCTGGCCAGGCACCCAAGAAACCCTTAATCCAGTTACTCTCTGAGGTAGTTAGTTTATTGTGCCAACCTGGCCAATAAACACATGTGGAATTAATTGAAGGGCAGAGATAAATGGCTTGGTGAGCCTTGCCTTTCTTGTCTCTTGCTCTTTGATCATTGGACCAGTGTGCGGCTACCTTGCTTGTTCTGTGCCTCAACTTGCAAGCTACACAACCTGTAGGACACCTAACCCGTGGACTGTGTCGCTGTAATTTGAGGTTCCTTCAAGACCTGCTTCATCACACCATTGGAATTTACATCTCTTGAGCTGGGGACTGTCCGACCCTGTCATCTGGCTGACTGTTAGTGACCTGCCTTGCTGTTTGCTGCCTGTGCCCGGATAGCCTGAATTGCTCTACAGAGGACTACCAGGCAGCCCTCAAGTCTTGAAGGACTGCCAGTGTCTCACAACTGTCTCACGGAAGTGAGTTGCACTGAGCCATTTGTACTTCTTTATAATTTAATTAACTTTATTTCTTATGTTATCTATCTGTATAATATATATTATATATATATATAATATATAAAATTATTAGCAATCTGGTTTTGTCTCTCTAGAGAACCCTGTCTAACACACTGTCTCTATAGATTTACCTATCCTGTATTTCATATACAGAAAAACACTTTTTTTAAAAACCTAATGATAACAAAGTAAAACAGAGAAAAACCTCAATCAAAAAGAGTAGAAAATATTAAAAACTAGAAAAAATTTAAAATGGGTCAAAAGAGAGATCAAATGATAAGGTGCTAAATTTTAAAAAATCATTTTATTGGGGGCTCTTACAGCTCTTATAATAATGTATACATCAACTGTATCTACCACATGTGTATGTATGTTGGCATCATCATTTTCAAAACATTTTCTTTCTACTTGAGCCCTTGGTATCAGCTCCTCTTTTTTTCCCTCCCTCCCCACCCCCCCTTGCAACCCCTTGACAAATGATGCGTTTTTATTGTTTTCATATCTTATACCGACTGCTGTCTCCCTTCACCCACGTTTCTATTGTTCATCCCCCTGGGGGGGCAGGTTATGCAATGATCGTAATGATTGGTTTCCCTTCCTCCCCTCCTACCCCCACCTTCCCTCTACACTCCTGGAATCAGTACTCCCATTTCTGTTCCTGAGGGGTGTATTTGACCTTGATTCTGTGTTTCCTGAGATCTTATCTGTACCAGTGTACATGCTCTGGTCTAGCCAGAACTGAAAGGACTGGGGTCATGATAGTGGGGAGTGAAGAAGCCTCAAAGAACCAGAGGAATACTGTGTGTTTCATCAGTGCTATACTGTGCCCTGGTTAACTCATCCCTTCCTTGTGACCCTGCTGTGAGGAGATGTCCTATTGTCTACAGATGGGTTTGGGGTCTCTGCTCCAACCCCCCCTTGTCCTCAACAATGCTTGTTTGTTTTGGGTCTTCTGATGCCTGTTTCCTGATCCCATCAACACCTCATGATTGCACATGGTGGTGTGCTTCTTCCATATGGGCTTGTTGCTTCTCTGCTAGATGGCCACTTGTTTAACTTCAAGACTTTAAGACCCCAGACACTATATCTTTTGGTAGCCGGGAACCATCCGCTTTCTTCACCACATTTGCTTAAGCACCCATTTTGTTTTCAGCGATCCTGCCGGGAGGATGAGCATCACAGAATGCCAAGTTGTTAGAACAAAGTGTTCTTGCATTGAGGGAGGGCTTGAGCAGAGACCCAAAGTTTGTCCACTTCCTCCACGTATTGCCATGTAAATATATGCACATAGACCAATATCTCTATTTTTAAGAATTAACATATTTACATAAATGCATACCTATGTTTATACCTCTATCCATAGCTTTACTTCCTAGATCTTTCCTCTGTTTCTTTTACCTTCCTCCTGCCCCACCATCATGCTCACCCTGCTTCTGCCTCTAAGTGATTCCTCTCAGCTAGATTGCTCTGGCTCCAACAAAGGTGTTAAATTTTAACCCAATTGTGTCTGCACTAATCCACTTTCCAGTGCTTTCTGTACGACAGTGATGCTATTCAGTCTCCAGTCACAGGAGCTCTCTGGACCCTTAGCCCATATGTATTTCCCCTTCACTTTTTGTTTAACTGAAACAACTTCTAAATCGGTTAGAAAGGAGGTCAAATGATAAAATATTCCATTTTAACCTAACTATCTGCCACAACCGCATTTACAATGCTCTCTGTCTGATAACTTGACTGTGGTCAGAGTGGATTCATCAGAGGCATACTTAATCTATGTGCACACCCTGCAAATGGATTTTGAGCGTCCATTGTCATCCATAACCTTGGGCAATCACAATTTAAGTTCTGGTCCCACTTCCTTCTTCGAGTCTGGACTACATTGTTTACAATCCTTAGATCACACGGGCTGGTGTGCTTCCTTCATGTGGATGTAGTTGATGTCTCACTTATTCTCAGTAGCCACTTTCCACTATCTACTTTCTTTGACACTTTGCTACAGCACTCATATCTTCAGTGAACTCTTCGTAAGGTGAGCATCAAGCAGAGACATGTCATTAAGAACTAATTGTTCTTCGATTGGGGTTAGAATTATGTGAAAACCCCAAATCCATTCATGTATCTATGGTTTATATGGCTCTGGTCCAGCTTAGAGACGTTTTTATCATTTTAATTTAGAGAATATTTTCTTTCTTCTTTAACTCTTTGATACCAGCTCCTCTTTATCCCTCCCCTTCCCATCACCCCCCTCACCCGAACCCTTATTGTTATGTTATATATTATTATTATTTGCCATATCTTATACCATCCCATATATCCATTTACCTGCAATTCTGTTATTTGTTCCCCTCAAGTGGGGCTATACAGTCATCATTGCTATCAGATCCCCCTCCCCAACCCCACTCTTCCCATGCTGTCAGGGAATCATTATTCCCGTTATTGTTTCTGAAGGGTTATCTGTCTTGGCTTTCATGCATTGAGCACTTTTAATTATAAAAATGAATATATGCAGTTATAACAAGAGTTATGAGGTAAAACAAAGACCATAATAGTGAGAGAAGGAAATATTAAAGGAATAGAGGATAGTTATGTGTTTCCTCAGTGTTAGACCACTCCCTAGTTTACCATCCCTTCTGTGTGGCCTCTCTGTGGGGGACTGTCCAATATCTTACAGGTGGACTTTGGATCTCTACTTTGTTCATGCTCCTTTCCATCAATCTGATTGCGTGTTTTTGAACTTCTGATACCTACTCCTGTTGACAGCCATGATCACACAGGCTGGTGTGCTTCTTCCGTGTGGGCTTTGTTGCTTCCACACTAGATGGCTGTTTGTTTAACTTCAAGCTTTTAAGACTCCAGACGTTATATCATTTAATAGCCAGGCACCATGGGCTTTCTTCACCACATATGCTTAGGGGCAGAAGCCAGTTCTATCAATAGTGTAAAAGTCCTCTTTCAAGTGGTGCAAAGCCAAGGTGTCACTTTGAGGACTAAGGTGTGTCTGACCCAAGCCGTAGTATTTTCAATGGCTTCATATGAGTGTGAACGCTGAACAAGTAAGAACAATGAGCAAAATGTATCCCTTTAAATTACGGTGTCAGTGAAGAATATTGAATATACCATGGGTTTCTAGATGAATGAGTAAATTTTCTTGAAAGAAGTATAGCCAGAATGCTCCTTGGAAACAGCCTCACCTACTTTGTACATCTTATCAGGGGGAACCAGTTTCTGGACAGGACATTGCGGGGCCAGTGAATTATTCAGTGTGACTCTTCTAGCCAAGCTCTCTAATTCTCACCAAACCTTTTCCTGCCAGGGTGTAATAAGAAGGTGGGGGGAAAGATACTGACGGGATTCAACTGTGAGTAGTGGTAAAACAGTCTTCCCTGGAGTGCCATCCTGCTGGGTATAAAGTGAGCCCTCTAAGGAGCAGGTGGAGGTGTTTACTACCAGTCACAGCCAGGAGTGGAGCACATCCTCGGGACCTGAGGTCCCTGTGCAGGGAACCTCCTGGATCCAGGTGATAGCTATAACAACTGAGAAGCAGCAGCAGAACCAGGAGGCAGCACATGGAACAGAATGGTGGAATTCCCAGCCCACAGAACAAGAATGCTTTTGTGCTTGTAGCTGCCTTGCAGAGTGTGGTGCCTCTGGGTACTTAATTGGGGAAGTGGGGTTGCTTGCTGACTCACACAGGTGGAGCTGAATGTCTTTGGGCTCAGACTTTCTGAAGTGCAGAACATCTCGGCACTTAATTCAGGCAGCTGGGTTTGCTGATCCACAGAGCTGAACTGAATGCCTTCTGATTGACACCCTCTATGGAGTGGTAAGCCCCTTAGGCATTTACTACCCTGCTTCCCCAAAAATAAGACAGTGTCTTATATTAATTTTTGCTCCCAAAGATGCGCTAGGCCTTATTTTCAAGGGATATCTTATTTTTCCATGAAGAAGAATACGGTACATATTTACTGTTGAACAACAACAAAAAGGAAATGTATTGCCTGTATACGGTACGGTAGTAGTTGTCATCACAAACCAGCATAACCAGACAAATTGTGAATCCTATAGTATCAAGAATTTCTTGTTACTACCATTATTTCCATGTACAACAATCTATGGTACATGTACTCACACTTCCTGTCTGCTCCGGCTGTGCTGCGGCCAACAGTGAGCTGCACAGTGGCACCTGCTGCTATGGTCCAGAGTCCAGAGTTACGGTAGCTTGGGGGGCGGGCTTATTATCTGGGAGGCCTTATGTTCTGGGAGGTCTTATTTTCAGGGGATGTCTTATATTTCAGTGAGAGGCAAAACTGTAAGTAGGTATTATTTTCGGGGATGTCTTACTTTCAGGAAAACACAGTAACTTCCCTGAAAGAACTTTGTAGCATGTCCTGTTAAACAATGACCCTGAGCATTTTCCACTGGCAGTATGACCTCTACTGTCCTTAATAAGCCCTTTATTCATTTGTTTTGACTGTGAGTTTTGTGTAGCCATTGCAATTGATATTGGATCAAGAATACTAATTCAGACAACTCAGACATCATGCTTGGTACAGGCCCTTGATGATATGGACTGTCACAGTGGTGGCTCCCATGAGCTCAAACATCGAAATGGTGGGGGGCGGTGTAAGGGGGGTGCAGTGCTCCGTTCTGATGTACATACTGTCTCTGGTGGTGCTATCTGTTTAGCATTGAACTGTTAACCGAAAGTTCAGTGGTTCAAACTCGGCTGTTTGGAGAGAAGGATGAAGCTGTCTCCTCCCATAAACATTGACAGTCTTGGAACCCCTCTATGGGGATGGATTAATTTGATAGCAGTGAGTTTGTGTTTTGTTGTTGTTGAAAGTAATAATAGCACGTCTATTCTGACCCACGGTGACTCCATGCATGTCAGAGCAGGGTTTTCAGGGACTGTGTGTTCAAAGTAGATTGCCAAGCCTGTTGTTTGTGGTGCCCCTGGGTGGACTCAGACTTGCCAACACATGCATCATTGCACCACTCAGGGAGACAGACCACAGCTTCATGGAAAATGCAAGGATTTCAAACTCGCTGTCCTTGACTGGATTCCAGCTCATAGCAACACTACAGGGCCCAGAAGAGCTACTCCGGTGGGTTTCCAGGACTGTCCATCTTTGCAGGCGCAGACAGCCTCATCTTTGTCCCAGCAACCCATTGGTGGTTTCAAATTGCAGAGCTTGGGATTGAGTAGCTGCCCAACATGTAACCCGCTCCACCTCCAGAGCTCCTACATCGTGATATAAGTTCACTGAAATAAGTAGGCATGTCCCAGGAGGCCATAAATCTCACTGAAGTACTGATAGGAAAACTGAGGGCCAGAGGGCCTGACCCAAGGTCACATGGCGAGGAGGCCTGCAAGTCAGGTGCGCTAGCTCTGCACCCGGTGACATTCAGCATTGGGATTAACTCCATCATCTCCATCACGGGCCCTGTTTGATCTCAACCTTGTAACTTTTACACTAGGGATTGTGGTGAGAGGCACAGTTTCCTGAGATGCAAGAGAAAAAAAAAATCAATCCGCTCTTTGCTCCTAAAAGGACCCTGACAGCCTAGCCAGAGAACTGCGAGGGAGAAATGAATAATGGATGAAGTGCACGTTGTACATGGAGACGGAATGTGCAATTCTGCATCGCTGTTCTCTGAGAGCACCTGCGGGTCCTGATCACAGGAGCCAAGAGCAGCTTCTCCGGTCTAGCGGATGACGCTGACTCAGCACGACCGCCCCAGAGCCAGACACAGGGACAGCCTGGGACACGCCACGTGGCCATTGGAAGCCAGGAGCCTTTTGATGTAGCTAAAAAAACGGGTCCACTTCTTTCTGCTTGTTTTCTTCTTAATTAGCAAGCAATATCTCCCACAGCCCGGCCCCTCAGGCGCTGGGGAGTGGGATGCCGGATTTCATCTGAATGATTTGACACAGTGCTACCAGAGCCACTGGGTCTAAGTGACCAGACCAAGAAGGCTTTGTTCTGAGGGCTGCAGGCCAGGGACCAGAGGCCCAAGCCCTGGCCACCCCTCAAAGGCCCAGCTCCCTGGCACTGAGCTCCCATCTCTTACCAGGATGCCTAGAACAAGCCACTGAAACAGAAGATGGTGGAGAGTCAGAGGAAAGGCCGCTTTATGTGATGTGTCCTGGACCCAGACTTGTCCTTAAGCTGCCCGGGCCACTCCTGGGAACTGGGATGCTCACTTGTGCTCTCTGGGCCTCTGACAGTGGACTTGGCAATGCCGGCCCTGCCACGTTCCCCGACTGCTGTGAGCTCAATGGGAAAGATGTCCGGAAGCATTCGGCTGGGCAGTACATTTTCCCTCCAACCAGCACTCCTTGAGCGGCTTTCTCTCTGTCACAGGAGCCCCGACTAGGTTACGCGTGAGGCCTTCACCACAGGTCAGCAGCCACGCGGACCGACGAGGCTCTCTACCCTATAAAGACTTACCTTCTTGGAATCCCACAGGGGGCCTATCAGGCTGTTATAACTCAGAAGTGACCTACCTGATAGCAGTGAGTTTGGGGGAGTTTTTTGTTCATTTGGTTAGTTTGGTTTCTGTGTGTGAGATTCCTGAATAGCACAAGAAGTCTATGCCTGGCGATCTACCTCTATAAGATTTTAAAACAGCCAAAGCCAACCCCGCTGTCGATTCCCATTCATTGCGAGTCTGTAGAACTGAGTCGAACGACTGCCTAGGATTTCCAAGGCTTTAAAGATGAATGGGAACAGATCACCTCATCTTTCTCCCATGGAGCAGCTGGTGGGTTTAAACTGACAATTCGGTGGATAGTCACCCTCAAATGTAGCCCCTTAAGCAGGACCCCCCTTCTGTAAAGAGTACAACCAAAGAAGTGTGGAGCAGAATCCACTTGCCAGCAACCAGGTGGCGTAGGGCACCGGAGAGACAAGGGCACCCATGGCACATGTGAGCCTTAAAGGGCAGAGCACAGCTCAGACTCTCACAAAGGCCAGCTCCCCCGCGCTCCTGGGTCACAATTAGCTTACACAGGGGACACTCTTGGGGGCAGAGGCAAAGGTTGACTGCTTTGTCCAAACCCCCCAGACAGAGGGCATGCTGGGAGAGCAGCCCACTCGTGTTGGAGAAGCCCAGGGAGCCACGAAGGGTAGGCGAGGATTAAGGAGCCCTTGTGGCTCTGTTGGTTAGGCATTGGGCTGCTAACTGCAGGGTGGGTAGTTCAAATCTACCAGCTGCTCCTTGGGAGAAAGATGAGGCTGGCTGCTCCCACAAAGGTTTACACTAGCAGCAGTTCTCAACCTGTGGGTCGTGACCCCTTTGCGGGTTGAAAGATCCTTTCACAGGGGTCACCCAATTCATAACAGTAGCAAAATTACAGTTATGAAGTAGCCACGAAAATAACTTAATGGTTGGGGGTCACATGAACTGTAGTAAAGGGTCACGGCATGAGGAAGGTTGAGAACCGCTGGTTTACAGCCCCAGCAACACTGTACACGGTTGGCACAAGTCGGAATCAACTCTAGGCCGGCAGGCTTACAGTTTGGCTTTGAGAGTTGGACGTGGCCCATTAGTCCACCAAACCCAAACCAAACTCACTGCCATCAAGTCAATTCTGATTCCTGGCAACCCGGCAGGACAGGGAAGACCTGCCCCTGTGCGTTTCCGGGCCTGTAACTCCTTGGAGGAGAAAGCCTCATCTT
Organism: Echinops telfairi; assembly: GCF_000313985.2. NCBI lineage: Eukaryota > Metazoa > Chordata > Mammalia > Afrosoricida > Tenrecidae > Echinops > Echinops telfairi. The sequence goes on from NW_022103914.1 coordinate 9,210,864, forward strand.
TCTCCCCGGGCGTGGTGAGTGGTTTCCAACTGCTGACCTTGGAGTTAGCCGCCCAGTGGGGAACCACGACGCCACTGCGGCTCCTCCTCTGTCGACAGTCCGGGTTTCAGTTCACACACAGAGAACACAGAAAAAAAGGTGTGTGTGTTCTGTGAGGAATCCCAGGAGGCTAGAGATGGTTATCACATCAGAGGGTTAAAAAGAAAAGATCTTGCCATTTTCCGTCCTATGATTTTACCCTCTCATTTGTATGACAGAATTAAGATGAGTAAGCAACGCTGAGGTTGTGCTCAAGCTTGTCTCTGTGTCTGTCCCTGGACCACACCAGGGTAGGCTAGTTCAGGCCAAGGCATGAGAGAGCAGTTCTCCCAGGTCTGGCTAGTCTCTATCTAGCTCACTTCCCTTCTTTCCCAGCAGGGCCCTGGCTCTCCCTCCACCCTCCTCTTCTCTGTCCCAACACCCCATCAAACACTGAGTGGTGCATCAGCCCAGAACAGCTGGTGCCGGGGTCCCAGGGGGACAGAAGCCTGGGCTTCCCGTCTCCTGCCCTCCCCACGAAGGCAAGCCGTGCGTTTGTGTCATCACTTGCCATGAGCACAGGGATAGACGACCAACACCCTGGTCATCGTTTTATCCAAGTGCTGAGAAGGAGAGTTCTGGCCCCTTAGTATGCACAGCTGTGCTTGCCAGTACCTGTGGGAAGGGAGGTCCATGAGGCTCAGGTAACCATGGTTACCACCAGCCCAGAGAAGAACTTGGACCTTGTCATGACGTAACTAATGAGCTCTATTTTATTTCTCTACTTGATAATTTTAGACTTTAATATCCATTGGGATGGTTACATAGACATTAAAGGCAAAATTCATTATTAAAACCTTTATTAAGGAGGTTAACAAATCGTAATGCCGGAGAGAAATGCTCAGGGTAGCGGGACGTCACAAAGTTTCAGGTTTGCTAATTGTGTTCACAGTCTGGGTAGACGAGAGAAACAAATCCACGGACACACTTATGTGTATAAGAAAGAGATTTATATACGAGAGCAATTGAACATTGAGAAAACATCCCAGCCCAGTCCAGATCAAGTCCATAAGTCCCATATTAGCCCATATGTCCAATACCAATCTACAAAGTCCTCTTCAGACTCACGAAACACAGGCAAGGAGGCCAAATGTAGAAGATCACAGGCCAGTGGGTAGAAAGTCTTTGGATCCAGTGGCATTGGAAACATCTCAGCGCGGGCAGGGGTGTCTGCATGGCTTCTCCAGCACCCAGGGCTGCATCAGGGTGGGTCCATGTGTCTTGTCAGCTGCTATGTCTCTCAGGGTGTGAGCACAGTCTCCCACCACCAAGGAGGAAATCCCAGAATTTCCAGAATCCTTAGGGAAAGGTTATGCCCACACAGAAGCCTCATTGGCTATGACCTGATTGACAGGCTAGACTCCACCCCTACATGCTTAATCCTTAAATTGACAGTTATATAAATAACTACCACACTAATAAATGCCCAAAGGGGCCCACCACTCTGCTGTAGGCCACAACCTGAAGGCATTTAACTCATGCCCCATGAGTCAGCAAACCCAGTTTTCTGAATTGTCCAGAGGGACCTCATTCCAGTAAACCTCAGCCCAAAGGCATTGTGGTAGTTACACAATCCGATGTCCACTTGAGACTGTTAAGTTAAGAGTGAAGGGGTGGAATTTAGCCTGTCAATCAGGTCGCAGCTTGATGACCTCATTTGGAGGCGCTACAGAGATAAATAGCTCACTGAAGGCCAGACCCACACTCTCTGTTTCATCTTCCTGCTGATGAGCTACATGGAGCTATGCTGATGGAGCCAGAACCCTGGAGCTGGAGGAGCCATGTGGAGACCCACACCAGCCCTGAGATACTTCCACTGCCGCTGGATCCACAAGACTTTCCACCCACTGGCCTGTGATCTTGCATTTGGCATCATTGCAGGTGTTGTATGAATCTGAAGAGGAATTTATAGTCTGGTATCGGACATACGGGCTAATATCAGATTTATGGACTTGATCTGGACTGGGCTGGGATGTTTTCTTAATATACAATTACTCTTATTATAAAGCTCTTTCTTATACACGTATGAGTGTCTCTGGATTTGTTTCTCTAGTCAACCCGGACTAACACAGGCATTCAACTCCACTTCCATGGGTCAGCAAGTCCAACTTCCCCAATTAATTACCCAGCCTCCTGCACAAAAGCACTCAGTTTGACTTGCTCTGTGGTTAGGGAGCTCCACCACCTTGCTCCATGCTCAGGCTCCTGGATCTGCTCCTGCTCCTTTGATGTGGTAGCTGTCTTCTGGATCCAGGCAGGTCACTGCACAGGGATCACAAGACATGCCCTACTCCTGGCTCTTGCTGGTAAAGAGAGTCCCTCCTCCTGCTTCTCAGAGGGCTCACTTGACACACAGCAGGACGCCACGTCAGAGAGTTCTAGTCCCACTTTTTCACAGGTGAATCCTATCAGTATCTCCCCGCCCCCTCCTCCCCAGACCCACACAGATAAAGGTCCTTTGATGGGAGGTAGAGACAGGCTAGAAGAGCCCCACTGAATGATTCACTGCCCCTGCAGACCTGTGGAGAAGGAGGTCAGTGGGGCCTGGAGGGAGGGCAGGACCCCAGGCAGCATGCTCACCCCTCCCACCCCACCCAGGTGCATGGTCGAGTAGATGCAGCCTTCCACATGCAAGCTGAGCCCTCCTCCCCATCACCACCACTCACCATGGACCAAGTACCCAGGTGTGGCCTGCAGAGGCGGATTCCCCAATAAGCAAGGGATGCACAGACTGGCTTATGTGATACCCATGTGGAAGTGTTCTCTACAGATCAGTAAGTTGTGCAAGCGAACCTGTGCTTTCTTTGCTTATTGGGCAATCTACTCCTGGAGGCCCAGACACAGTGACAACCAGGACCCATGCCCAGGTGTGCCACCATCTTGTTTTTCTTCTTGTGCAGTCCCCATAGAGCCCGGAGCGGTGCACACACCCAAACAGACACCTGGGTGGTCTTTTAATTTGAAATGTCTCCCAACCACCACCAGAGAGACCATGAAGGGACACATCTGCCCTCGCAGTGGCCCAGCATTGGGACAGACTCCTACAGTCATGAGGCCCCATGTCCCAAGGGCGCAGCAAGTAGGGAGAGGAGCCAGCAAAACATGGTTACTTTAAACCCAAATCTTC
>NW_022103914.1:9215325-9217867 GCF_000313985.2 Echinops telfairi
AAAGAATAATCAAGGTCAATTGATTGTAGACATTTAAACTATGTATAAAATGCCTTGACAGCATGACCTAGAAGATTGGTTAAATCGTGGTCTGGGCAAGAAGTCTTGGTGGTGCAACAGTTAAGTGCTCAGCTGCTAGCTTAAGGGTCAATGGTTCAAACCAACTAGCTGCTCTATAGGAGCAAAGACTTGGCAACGTGCTCCCATAAACATTGGCAACCCCCGAAATGCCATGTTGTTGTCAGGTGCCACCGAGACCATTCCAACTCATAGCAACCTTCCATACAGTTGAACGAAAACCCTGCCCAGTCCTGTGCCAGCCTCACAATTCTCCTTGTGCTTGAGCACATCCACAGAGCCACCATGTCAATCCATCTCGTCAAAAGTCTTCCTCTTTTCTGCTCCCCCTCTACTTGACCAAGCAGAATGTCCTTCTCCAGGGACGGCTCATCATTCTTGCCTCTAAGCCGGGCGATTCCGACTGTACTTCGTCCAGGGCAGATTTGTTGGTTCTTTCGACAGTCCATGGTGCTCTCAGTATTCTTCTTCAGCACCACCAGGGAAACAAGTGGATTCTCCTTTGGTCTTCCTTATTCAATGTCCAACTTTCACTTGCACGAGGTGAGTGAGAAGACCATGGCTTGGATCAGGCCCACCTTAGCCTCAAAGTAACAGCACTGCTTTGCAATCCTTTACAGAGTTCTTGTGTGGCAGACTTACCCAATACAACATGTGGTTTGATCTCTTGACTGATGCTTCCTAGAGCCCAGTTCTACTCTGCCTTACAGGCAGTGTTGGGTTACTGAGTAAGCAAGGTAAACACAGGCTTACTTATACTTACCAGTCTGTAGCAACCCATTTGAAAGATGTGGTGAAACCGGTGTGAAACGGTGCACTACAGATTAGTAGGTAAGCACAAGCAAGCCCTTGCTCATTGGTTAACCTGCCCAGCCTGTAGGACCAGCATGAGCCATAGACAACACAACAGCACAGCAATACTGTAGCCCAGCCAAGTTGGCACAGAACACTAGCCATCACAGATGGTGGCAAGGGACTGAGCCATTTCTCTCTCAGGCTTCCTTGGGTCAATCTGCTGCAGGTGACCTTGGCAAAGTGTTCAAGAGCAAAGATGTCATGTTGAGGACGAAGATGGGCCTGACTCAGTTCACGGTACTTTGAATCACCATACAGGTGAAATATGCATGTGACAGTTGGGCAACGAATAAGGAAGTCTGCAGAAGAATTGATGCATTTGAATGAGGGTGCTGGTGAAGACTAGTCAAAGTCCTGTGGACTGCCAGAAGAAGAAACAGATCTGTCTTGAAAGAAGTGCAGCCAGAACGCTCCTGAGAATCATTTGTCTCGTGTATTTGGACATGTTACCAGGAGGGGCCCGTCCCTGGAAAAGGACATCATGTTTGGTGAGGTAGGTTAGCAAAAAAAGAGAAAAACCCTCAACAAGATGGATCGACACAGTGGCTGCCACAAGGGGCTCAAACAACAATGGTCAGGGTGGCGCCGGACCAGGTGGTGTTTCGGTCTGTTGTACAGAGGGTCGCTGTGAGAGGGAGCCAACTCAACAGGTATGGATCCAGAGGCCTCTAGAACAAAGGTAACTCAAAAAAGCATTGCACCAAGATAATAGAGAGCTTGATGGAGCACAAATATCTAACATGTGAAGCTGCTGTGTCTCGACCTATGTTCCATCCAGGTCTCTAACCTTTCCCTGCACTCTTCGACTTGACACCACATCAAAAGGCGACGGTGGTATCCGCGAGGAAGTCAAATTATGTTCCTTCTCAATGGTTTTTGAGTTTGGGGGACAAAAAAAGCACCTCTAAAAGAACAAGATCAGACCTGTCAGGTAAACGGGGTCCGGTTCCCTGTGAAATTCTCCAAGGACCGCCTGTGCTGCAGGTGCACCACCATGCTGGAATATCAAATTCTCCAGCACCAATTTCCTACCTTTTTCCTCTCTCTCATCAATGCCATTTTCAATTTTCTTAAAACACCTTCATTATAACCTCACTTCTCATTCTGTGTCCTTCTAGAAAATCTGTCGAGATTAGCCCTTTGGAAGGAGCGTTGGTGGTGTAGTGGCTATGAGTTGGGCTGAGATCAGCAAGGTTGGCAGTTCAAAACCACCACCAGTTCAAAGGAAGAAAGCCAGGGTGGCTTTCTACTCCTATAAAATCAGTGACAGTCTCAAACTCGGAAGGCAGCTCTACCCTGTCCTAAAGGCTCGCTATGAATCAGCTTCAACTCGATAGCAGGAAGCGACCCCTTTGCAATCTGCTAAAGCAGGCACCATCATCTTCTGAGCCGACCTCTCTGCTTTGAACTACGCTGGTCCAGCAGATCCCTTTGGAAGACATCATTTTGATTGGACCTTGCTCTTCGGATTATATTGGCAAGATTGATTGATACCCACAGGATTTGTTCCATAAAGCTGTCTTCAACAGCTTTGATCTTGCTTAAAAGATTGGTGGAAAAAGCAGCTCTTTCAGCTGCTGCCTCATGAAATCAAGCCCCGGGCTTGCTG
>NW_022103914.1:9218154-9219222 GCF_000313985.2 Echinops telfairi
ACTCCCATGAGACCCAGACCGGTTTATTACTGCTTGCTGAGAAAACGTGCCGGAGACCATCCACTAATCTCAGAGACAGATCTAAATGTATTGTTTGGAATAACTCTGGGCATGCATGAACTGAACCCCGAGCAGTTTTGACTTACCCTGTTACAGCTAGAAATTCTTCAAAGCCTTTCAAATACTACCTCCTCCTTGAAGGCAGTACCAAGAACCCCACTAAGATCGAACGATGTCTTCCTCAGCTGTGTCTCCATTGCACTTCAAATGCGGGTTGAAACATTTGTGAGTTTTTATTAGAGTTTTTATATTGTATTAGAGTTTATTGTTTGCATGTATGTCTCCCCAAAGGGTTGAGCTCAGAGCAGGCCCCCAATAAACATGTAATGACTGAATTAATAAAAGAGCCAAACTCAAACTCAGGGTCATCAAATCGACCCCAACTCATGGTGACTCTATAGGACAGAGTAGAGCTGCTCCAGTGGGTTCCCAAGACCGAAACTCTTTAAAAAGTAAGGGTGTGAGCCACGAGGCAGGAGCATGCGCCCTGTCTTCCAGGAACAGCCAGGAGCCCAGCGCATCGGCCGCAGAGGAAGTGAAGGGCAGAGAGGCACTGGGGGTGCCGGTTAGGAGGGCCGAGTGGGCATTGTTTGAGAGAATGGAATTCACTGAGGAGCTCTAAGAGGAACGTAAAGATGATTTTTTAACATCATACAAAAACATGGCCGGGTAAAGTATAACAAAAAGGACTGTCTTCTTCAACTCTCCACACCACCCCCCTTTAATGGCGTCAGGTTGTTAATTTCCAGTTTCCTTAATTACAGCCAGAATACATACATCCCCTGCCTCTTTGTAAATGCCTTCCTGTCAGTTACATCCAGAATTCTTTATTGCCTCCAACCCTGTACTAACTGACATCTCATGGGGACGTGAGGCAGCTGCGGGCTTCCTGACAGTCCACGAAGACACACGTTTCCCTCTGTGTGTATAAAGGTAGGCATCGTGTGTTTGTAGTTATGCATGTTCAATAACCTTTGTGTCAGCTCTTGTGACACAAAAGACAGGGTG
>NW_022103914.1:9219936-9229937 GCF_000313985.2 Echinops telfairi
GAGTCTGGACTTGAAATTAGTCCCCACGGGCTTCCTGACTCAGTATATATGATGCTGGGTTCCTTTTCTCTTTCTTGGCCCCTAGTTGGAGAAGACCCTAGACACGATGCATTGACACAGTGGCTATAACGATGGGCTTGAACATAAGACCAGCGGTGTGGACGGCGCACAACGGGGCGGTGCTTCATTCTGTTTGACACAGGGTCGGAAGACTCGAGGCAACTCCTCGGCGCCCAACAGCAGCAGACGAGAAGATCTGGCAATGCCTTGGTAGTCTTCTGTGCCCAGCACTCTCTTTTGCCACCACGATGATGAGAAGACAAGCTATTCTCTGAGCCACATGTGCAATCTTTAGTAGCCTGTGGTCATTAAAACTCATTCTCTCCACCCTGCCTACTCACCAAGAGCAAGAACCCCTTCATGAGAAGCCAGAGATTCGGGGTACATGCTTTGTTAGGGAGGGCTTTCTGGTTGCACCTGGGGACAGATTCCCATTCATGACAAAAGTCTGATTTGACCCTTGCTGCCCTGTTAGTGTAGTGGTTACACATTGGGCTTTGATCTGCATGGTTAGCAGTTCAAAACCACCAGCATCTCCATGGGCGAAAGACCAGGCTTTCTACTCCCATAAGCAGTTACAGTCTCAGAAACCCACAGAGGAGTCAGCATTGACTCAATGGTTGGAGGTTTTTGGTTTTGTTTTTCCCCCCTATCACAAGCACGGATAGTGAGTAGGAGCCCAGTTCTCAGCAGCCGGAAGTCCACTTGATTGCTTCTCCAGGCACATAGTCTGCTTGTGTGAAAAGAGCCTCTCACACTCTTCTGGTCCAAGGAGTATCTGTGTCCTCATGAGGAAATCCATTCTGTAAGCCCTTCTTCTATTTCCATTCTTTCTGGTCTACTTTCAAAAAGATCTCTTTGTGTGTGTATTAATGGGTTTATTCACTGTTTCGTTCATTCAGCAAACTTTGGTTGGACGACCTTGGGGGTAACAGATGTGGTCTTTACCCTCATGGAGCTTATAGTCTATGGAGGGAGACACATGTGTGTGTGTGTGTGTGTGTGTGTGTGTGTTTACAAATGGTTTTCAGTGCTCCAAAGTCAAAGCGGAAGTTGAGGGGAAAATAGCAGGTGAGGGCTAATTTACATTGGAACACATGCTCAAGCCTGTTGTTGCAGGGGCACTCAGCATTGACTGGTGTTAGAGAAAATTCATTTTTCCTATGAAGCTCAATGTATGGGTTCTAACAGAAGGTGATAAGGATAACGGGAAACACTGGTTTTAGGTATCCTGATACCACATTTGTGTCTGTGGTATGAGAACAAAACCTCTGCCCAATGAGGAGCCTCTCTATTTGGGGAGATTTTCCATCAGAGAGGTTTTTGTTAAGCAGCCATTTCTCTCTTTACAGTATGCTTCAGGAAGTTTCCGGTTCTGGGTTAGAACTGAGTTAATGGCAACAAGGTTTTTTGTTTTGTTTTTAATGATCCATAACCCCCTCTCTCACGCCGCCACCCCCACCCCCACCCAAACACTTAAAATCAGAAACAGAAGAATCAAACTCTTTCTAAATAATTTAAGTTCAACCCAAGACTAAGCTCAACGTTTTCATCGGAATACAAAAACAGACAGTAATCAACAAGATAACAAAATCACCTGAGAGATTCTTTATCGCCTCCCTCCACCACCCCACCCCTCAGGAACCCTTATCTCCCCCCTCCCCATAATAGTTTTTTCTTCTTCCATACCTTACATGATCCAATATATTCATTCACATACAATTCTGCTGTTTGATCCCATCAAGTGTGGTTGTACAGTCATCAATGCTATCAGCTCCCTGTTCCCTGCTTTCCCCATCTCTCTTCCCATACCCCCAGGGAACCATTACTCCTGTTACTGTTTCTGAAGGGTTATCTATCTTGGTTTTCATATACTGAGAGATCTTAAATATACAGATGAACATATGAAATCTAACATGATTAATGAGGTAAGACAAATAAAAACCATAATAGTAAGGGGAGGAAGTACTAGAGAACTAGGGATAGTGATGTGGTTCATCAGTGCTCTACCACACCTTGGATTTTTCATCCCTTCTGTGTGGCCCTTTTGAGAGACCTGTCAATTACCCTATAGGCGAGTCTTGGGTCTCCACTACATCCATGCCCCTGCACACCAATTTGGTTGATTGTACCAAAACTGATTTTAACACTTCTACCAATGGAATGGATTGGGAGTCCAGAAATAAACCCATCCATCTATAATCAATTGATTTTTGACAAAGGTGCTAAGTCTATTTAACAGAGAATAGAGTTTCTTTCATGAATAGTGGTGGGAAAACTGGGTTTCCATATGCAAAAATTGAAGCAGTATACATTCCTTATACCATGCACACACACACAAAAATTAAATAGATTAAAGAACTAAATTAAAAAATGTTTTTAATCTTAAAAGAAATTCCAGGGGCATAGCTGTTTACCCAACCTCTTAATAATGGAGGATCTAATGTAATTTTTTAAAAGCGTAAATAGTATAAGAAAAAATAAATATGAAACCACATAAAAATGAAAAGCTATTTGCTTATGAAGAGACAAACGACAGACCAGGAGAATATCCTCGGAAATCAAATATTGGCTAAGAATCTAATATCCAATATCTATAAAAAGCTCTCACAATGTTGCCTCTTTGATCCCAAATGTACATCAATAGTGTGCACATCTCACTAGTATTATTGTTCCCGTATAGCCCTGTCTTGTGTTTGCCTGAAAATTAACCCTCAGAGCTGAGTTTCAGAAGGGTAACTAACAGCCATAGTCGCTGTTTGTGATATTGAACACAATATGTGTTCATTGAACACAAATGTGAGAAGTCTTGCAAAATTCTATCATGTGATCTTCAGCTTCATCTCTATCACCAAGACCATATTTTCCAACTACCGGGCCTTCCTTGTTTCCAACTTTTGTATTCCAATCGCCAATGGTTATCAATGTATATTTATTATATGTTTGATCAATTTCAGACTGAAGATGTTGGTAGAATTCTTCAATTTCTTAATCATAACTTTAGTGGTTGGTGTATAAATTTGAATAATAGCTATATTGACTGGATTTCCTTTTATGTGGAGAGATATTTTCCTATCATTGATAGCGTTGCACTTCAAGATACCTCTTATCTTTTGTGTGTGTGTGATTTTCTGATATGAAATTATCAATACCAGTGAATTCCAGCTCACTAATGCTTAGAATATCAATTTTTACATTTTCCCTTTTATTTTTGATAACTTCCAGTTTTTCTAGATTTATGCTTTGTCTACTCCAAATTTCAAGTATTAATAGATTTTTCAACTGCTTCTCCTCATTTTGAATCATACTCCATCAGCAAATGAAGGTTTTACTTCATCCACACCACCGCGGTCAACTCTGCTTTGAAAAGGCAGTTTTCCGCAGTCATAGTTTGAGTGCCTTCCCACTACGGGGCCTCGTCTTCTGACACTGTCTTTGATAATGCTTAGGTCTTCTGTACCTAACAATGTTTTAATGCTATATGGGTCTAATGCTCTCAGGCACTAATCCCTCTGACGTGGACAGCCTATTCCTTCTGCATAGTCTTAATCTGGAGGCTCCACTGAACCTGCTCATTCCGGGTGGCACTGCTGGTATTTGAAATATCAGTGGCATAAATTCCAGCATCCCAGCAACATACAAAGCAGCACAGTACAACACACTGACAGTCAAGTAGCACGTCTACTCTACTTATGGCTTGGTCTAGTTTTTATAAAGCTCTTTATTTTCTGTTCATCTGTTACTGTCCTAATTTTGTCACAGTATTTGATGAACAGTTTTGCCGGGACTATGACTCCTGGTTGGCAATTTTTTCCTCTCAGAACTTTATCTTTGTTGTACATGCTTGCCTGTGCAGTTTCTGTTGAGAAATCAGAGATTAGCTTTATCAGTTCTCAGTTTAGGTAACTTTGTTTTCCCCACGCTGATTTCAGGACTCTTGCTTTGTTTTCCGTTTGGGGAAGGTTTATTATGATATGAGTTTCTTCGGGAGTCTATCTTGGTTGGGGTGCGTTCATGTTCTTGAACGCTTGTTGTCTGGTCTTTTGTGATGTTAGAGGAGTTTTCTTCCACCAACGCTTCGACAGTTTTCTCTGGGCTTCTCATTTTGGTCCCTTCCAGTTCTTGGACTTCCAATCACACCTAAGTTATCCCTCTTGATGGTATCCCACAGCAACCATGGGCTTTCTCCATTCTTTTCATTCCTTTTTCTGATTGTTCCTTGCACAGATTATTATTCAGAGATTTGTCTTATAGTGTGCTAGCTTGACCTTCTATTGAATTCGCTCTACTTCCTTGCTCTTTCAATATATTGTCTATTTTTGAACTCTTACTATTACTTGTCTGCATATTTCTTGTTTTTGTATGGTTTCTAATTTTCCATTTATTCTGTCACTTTGATCTTGTAATGGGTATGTAAATTCTGAAGTTTTTTCTGCGTTTTCTTTGATTCATTTGCAGCTTCCTCAAGTCTCCTCTTAATCCATGAAAAGTAGGCATCATTATTCTCCATCCCTTATCAAGTCATCCCGCCGTCTGTTCAGTAGACGGTTCATTTGGAGCTGAGTCGGGGTGACTTGTTTGAGCTCCACTGTCCAGTGTCTTTGTGTGAACTGAAATTGTCTTGGTCTCTGAGACATTGTGGTGGTATTAAATTTGTATTTAATCGATGGCTGTATGCCAGTGTGTTCTTAGGCACCACTGCCAGTTTCCTGGTGGGTGTGTGCCCAGCATTCTGTTTGCTTTTCATGTGGCACAGTTGAGAGCATAGTTGGCTGGTGTTCATTGCGATCTATCAATACTCAGATAATGCAGGAACAGGTAGTGGCCCTTGTAATGAGACCAAACTTTATTCGGCTCAAAATCGGGTTGCTTTTACTTATCGCCCAGTGGTAGCAATTCGAAGCAATACAATGCCCTTCTTCACAGAGGCAGACTGCTGCAGAGATTTCCTCTCTACACAGTCTACCCACCACTAAAGACAGCTGTGCTCTGTGCTTTATATAAGTAACGTGAATCCCATTGTCCCCACCAACATTAACTGTGAAAGTGTTTCCTCATTAAGAGCTTCCTTAACCAGAATTTGTTAATGGTTGCCTGATGCTCACCGGTCCTGGGAGGTTCTGGGAACTGCTCCATCCCAGCCTGCAGTCTATTTTGGGGGTTCCTCAGGGGTTTTGTGACTTGGCTTTGCTCCTATTGCTGATCTGTTATGTTTCCTTCTTGGTTTGCCCCACTGTGGAGGTGGTCAGACCGGACTTACTCCCGTGTGTCCCCAGTAGTATCTTCTGTTGCGGTGTGCTCCAGCCAGGGAACATCATGTCTCAAGTTGTGGTCAACTCTATAGCCCTCTCTGTGCCTTAGCATCTTGGGGCAGGGACATCATCCTCAGGGCTTGGTGTGCCAGTATGGGGTCTAGTCTCTTGCTCTCTTTTTCCTTCCTGGGTTGCTTCTGTATGGGAATGGCAAACTGACCCCTCTCCCCGACCTGTGGGTTTAGTGTTGTCCTCAGTAGCACATACTTTGGGGAGTGGGGCTTGGAGGGTTGGGGGTATAGTTTGGCTCTGATTGGGGCTGGCCCTATAGATCTCTGTCCATGAGTTGCTCCATGTGGTTTCTTTTATCAGGTTATGTTCTTGGGATTGAAATGTCTCTCTGAATAATAAGAGGGGAAAGGTGCCTCCAAAGATCCGGTAGGAGGGGAAGGCAGCCGCTTTCTTGCTCTTTCTTTTCTCACAGCTGCATTTTGAGAAGGAGCCCTGGTGAAAGATCAGCAGTTTGAAGCCACCAGCTGCTCTTTGGGAGAAGGATGGGGCTTTCTACTCCTGTAAACAGTTACAGTCTCAGAAACCCCCAGGGACACTTCTACCCTGTCCTATAGGGTCGCTATCAATGGGCACTGACTCGAAGGCAGGGAGTTTGTTTCATTTCTGGGATAGTGAGTAGAGCCGAAAAAAGGCATCTTTGTTGCCCCAAAGGTCTTAGACATCAAAAGAACTGAAACAATCTAAATGAGAGTGTCCATGGGGCGAAGGGGGAGTCTGGGGGGTGCCCTACCTGGTACACAAGGTCAACAGAGCTGCAGACCCAGGGCTGAGAGAAGCAGGGCAGCTCAGGGGTCAGCAGTGGGAGGAGCTCGTCTGGGCCTTTGCCTGCAGGGAGAACAGAGGGGAATTCAACCACCCTTGGACACAGAATAGCGGCTAGAAGTACACAAAGGCCACCCCATTTCTTGTGGCTGGGGAGACCTTATCCCTCTGAACCTCAATTTCTTCCCCTCTGCAATGAACTTTAAAATACTGCCTAACTCGGTAAAACGCGGTCATCTTTATAAAGCATGTAGACTAGTACCTGACACACCAACTCCATTCACTTCTAGTCGGTCCCGCCTCGTGGAGACGCCGTGTGCACGAGAGTAGGACCGTGCTGACGTGGGGGAGTCTTTTCTTCCAAGACACTCCGAGGCGGACTAAAGCCTCTAATATTTTGGCCAGCAGCTGAGCTCATTGATGGTTTCCACCACCCAAGTCTCACATAACACACAGCAATTGGATGGATTCAAAGGATTAAAAATGATGTCATTTTTAGGGGGAGCCCACAGCTGGATCAGAAAAGGAAGTGGTTGTTATTGATTGAATTGTGTCCTTCCAAAATATGCGCTGTCAATCTTGACTTCTCTGCTGTGGTCCTCATCCCATTTGAGAAAGGATCGTCTTTGTTAGGTCAGGGATGCAGGATTCGTGTCAGGTGTGTCTCGCGTGGTAAGTCTCTTTTGAAATACAAAGGAGATGGAACAAGTGAGCAGGGCAGAGATGGCAGAAGCGAGAAGCTGCATGACAATCAGCCGGGAGAGGAAGCTCAGAGGGGCGACTGAGGGATTTCCTCCAGAGTTGACGCAGAAGCCTTCCCAGTCCCTGGTGCTCTGAATCAGACGTCTCCTAAACTGTCAGCATGGCCTGTTAAAGCTCCCCACGTGGAGCTTCCTGTGGAGGCAGCAGTAAATAACCAGGACACTGGCATGTTGCCCTTGGTCCACCTCCCTCCCAGCCAAGGCTCCAGGCCTGTGTGGGGAGTCGGCTGCCTTGTCTCTGACTCTTTCCAGTATCTCAAAAATCAGCTGTGAGAAAGGAACGAGCAAGACAGGGGCTGCCTTCCTCTCCTAGTCGATCTTTGGGGGAACCTGTCACCTCCTATTAAGCAGTTTATATCAATAAGCTCCTCCCCAGGGAGTGGGAGCATCTGGGATGGGGCTGATAATGAAGATCTATTGCATAAGCAGAAAAAGTTAAATGAATAAACACCTCCTCCTGCACTCCCTGGCTGGCCCTCCCCACCAGCCCCATCTCCTCTTTATTACCATCATGCAAGCATCCAACGGAGTCTTTCTCTCGTGCCTGTGGAAAGATACATTGATCCAGGAATAAGCCTCCTTTCTGCATCTGTCTTCTTAGACGGAGACACAGACACCTTTGGACTGATCATCCTGGGGGCATCTGCCTGTGTTTGGCTCATAGACTACCCCCACCCGCAAGCACGCCCCATCAGAACTTGGACGCTACAGAGTAAGAACTCATAGCAGCTCAGCTCCAGCCAAGCTGACCCTGGTCAGGCAGACCCTGGCTCCACTGCTCACCCACTTCCCTTCTGTTTGTGGGCTCTGAAGGTCAAGCCTGGTGCTCCTAAAATAAGGAAAGTTTTGGAATGTGAGCCACTGGGCTTCACTGGGTTTTTCATCTACAAAGCTGCATGGGCAAGCATGAAGTCAATGAGGCCTGAGGACCTTTCTGTCTGTCTGTCTGCCTGCCTGTCTTCATCTTTGAAGTTGCTTCCCCCAGAGACCCAGAAGTACCCAAATGCAGAGTGGGCTCATGCTAGGGGAGGCCAGGAGTGGAGATGTATTCGAAATGGGCTGCTTGGTGCCCAGGGCAGCATCATGTTGGGCTAGCCGCAGGGCAGAGAGGATGCTTCTTTGACCCCATCCACTGGAACTTTGCTCTTTGATGGAGGCTGCATTTGTGTTCTGAATGAACACAAGCAGGTGAAAAAAGCTCCCATCTCATCTTTAGCAAATGTCCCCGAAGGAAACAAACAATTAAGTACTGCACTATTAACTAAGGGTACAAAAAGTTAAGTGCTAAGCTATCAGCTAAGGTTGGAACTCACCCAAAGGTGCCTTGAAAGAAAGTGCTCACAATCTACAGAAGAGTCGGCCACCCAAAACCCTGTGGAGCACAGTTCTACTCTGACCCCCATGGAGTCACTGTGCATCAGCGTCAATGTGATAAGAACCGACCACGGTGAAACTAAATAAGCCCCGGAGGAAATGCTGCTTTGATCCACATGACAAAGTTTATGAGCAAACTTTAAAAAGGCCACACTTTGCTTCATCCCACACCAAAGCTCACATAGATTTATTTATAGGAGAGCAAACGCACCCCATACAAAGAACCCAGCTTGCTGCCCTGGAGTCAGTTCCAGCTCACAGGAACCCCACGCGGGGTTTCTGAGGCTGGAAAGCTGTACAGCAGCAGAAAGCCTCATCTTCTCCCAGTGGAGCTGGTGGTTAGCGGTGCTAACTTTCACCAGGTGCAATAAACAATGACCATGCATGCAAAAAAGCAGGAAAACAGACAAAGCAAGAAGAGAAAAATAAATCAATAGGAAGAGATCCAGAAATTATATACCAATGATCGGCTTCATTGGAAAGCATTCTAAGAAGCATATTAAGATTGTTTCATATATAAATAAGCCAGAAGATAGAGTGTGTTAAATAGAAATATGAAAAATATTTTTTAATGTTCCAAATCAGATTTTAGGTGAATCAAAACTAAAATGAAAAATATACCAGAAAAGGTTAACAGCCTACAAAATACTTCAAAAGAAAAGAGATGACGGGAAGAACTAGCAATAGAAACTCCCAGACAAAACATAGTGAGAAAAACAAAACAGCAAAACAAAGACAGATCAGACATCTATAGAACAGCAGAACACACATTCTTCTCAAGCACACGTGGAACAATCACCAGAGCCAACCATCTGCTAGGCAATATGCCCAGTCTCCATAGATGCACAAGGATTGAAATCATAAACATATGCTCTCTGACCACACTGGAATGAAACTGAAAGTCAACAATAGAAGAAAAATTCACAAATTAAACCACACACTCCTTACATAAGCACTAGACAAACGTGAAATTAGAAAATACTTTTAGTATTTTTAGTATTTTACTTTTAGTAAAAATTAAGGCACAGCTACATATCTGTGGGATGTAGTTGGAATGAAGTCAAAGCAGTATTTAAAGGGAAATTCGTTGCTGCAAGTGTCTATATGATATTAATTTTTTAAAGATGTCAAATCAATAAGTTGTTTTCTTTTTCCATACTGCCAACTTACTTCTGACGCTATTAGCAAAGAGCAAACTAACCCTACAGAAAACAGAAGGAACGATATAACAAAGAAAATTAATAAAATAAATGAAACCAAAAGTTGATTCTTCAAAAAAAATTAATTGACAGACCTTTAACCAGATTGATGAAGAAAAAAAGAAGACTCGAGTAATGAAAATGAGAAATTAAACAGGACATATTCATAACAACTACAGAATTTTCTTAGGTGTTATCAAGGAATACCAGAACTCTTCTGCATTGCTAGAGGGAGTGCAAAGTGGTGGTTGCTTTGGAAGACTGGTTGTTTCTGATATAGGTTGACCACAGTCTAGCCACTGGTATTCATCCAAATGGGCTCCCATCTATCCAAATGAGCTGACAACTGAAATCCACTTCAAACCCCGCAAATGACTGTTTACAACAACCGTTCTCACAACTGCTTACATTTGAAAGCAGCCAAGATGTGCTTCAATAGACCCATGGACAAACTGTGGGGCTTCCATGCAATCGAATATTAGTCAGCGAAAAGAAGAAGAAGAAGAAGAAGAAGAAGAAGA
>NW_022103914.1:9230921-9238734 GCF_000313985.2 Echinops telfairi
GCCCTTCAGTTAATCCCACTTGTGTTTATCAGCCAGGCTGGCACAATAACTATCTCACCATACAATCATATAATTCAAATCATCGTACAATTCAATAGTTCAACCATATTAAGAAGAGTTGTATAATCATCACTATAATCTAGTTTAGAATATTTTCCTTCTTCCTTGTACTCATTATTTTCTCTCCATTTCACCCCAACCTCCCCTACCACACCCACAAGAAGCGATTCATCCAGGTCCTGAGGAACACGTAGTGGCTTCCAACGGCTGACCCAGGGGTACTAAGAACGCACTGCCACAAAACCATAGAAGCCTTTATTAAACAAAGGTATCAAAATATGAAACCATTCTTCCTTGACATGTCTCCCACCCAGCTGTAAACACTTCAAAAGGCAACTTTCATCTCTCTAACTCTTTCCCACACATTTCTGCAGGCTTGGATTTGCACCACATCAAAACGGCAGTTTGGCGTTTGGGCATCCTCCAGGGACTCAAACCACGTTCCTTTTCGTTGCTCTTGGAGTTGGGGGAACACAATGAGGTCGGAAGGTATGAGATCAGGGCTGCAGAATGGATGGGGTCAGGTTCTCCCACCTTGATCAAATTAACCATTAAAAATAAAACTGATTCACTCAATATCTCCAGGAAAAGAAGAAAGAGGGGGTTGGGGCGAGGTGGCGGGTGGGAGTGGGGGGGAGAAAAGCACAGGAATGTACAGGTTGATTCAACCTGTTTCAGCCGGCAGCTGGTGAGGGGGTGCCGGAACACTTGACCTCGACATTTCTTCCAAAGTGGGAGGGGGCGGGCTTTCTGCCATCCTTTGTCACCAGGCAAGCCAGGCCTGGCTAATGGGAACTGTCACCTGGGTCTTTCCAGGTCAGAAACGAAGAACAGCAATTAACTTCTCTCGGAGGCCCAAGGCCCCGAGCAGGCCCTGCGAGGCCAGGTAGCTAAATCATTAAAGACATAGTTCTGTTCAGTGATAAATTGTGCAGGCGCGCGAAACCCGCGGCTGGCCATTAATCTGGCCTAATCAGGTTGAAAGCTGGGTTGTTTTATTTAGTAATTAGCGGGTTATGTGGAAAACATGAGCCATGGTCTGGGGTGCATCTATAGCGCACTGTCCGGGGAGCAGAGAATGGGGGGTGGAGGAATTCTCTGGAGAGCCTGCCGGGGGTCGATTCAATTACAGCCGTGGGCAAACACTGAAAAATGACCCTGGGCTTGTATTGACACCCAGGAAAGAAACATTCTTGCCGATGGTGCAGGCAGAGTCTTGAGGACTGATAATTGCGCCCTCCCACCTTCCCCTCACAATAGCGTGCTAAGCACCCCCCCAAGGGTCCACGCTGGGTGTGGATTGTGCAGGCGTGCACCTGCTCCCTGGGGCCGGGTCAGGCTGCTAGGAGCGTGGGACCCTGAGCAGGGCCACGCAAGGGAGCAGGGCAGGCAGACTAGGAGGCGTTGACCTCCAGCTGGCCACCCGGGGTCCCTTTGCTCTCCTGGGGGCCCTCCCCCTCGCCCCGGCACTCCTCTCAGCCCAAACCCCTCGTCTAGCTCCCACCCTCCAGATCGCTCTGTCCACCAGACAAGACTGGCCACCCTTTCCCGGCAGTCTGCAAGTCCGCAGTCACATTTGTCTGCAGGCTCCCGGGTCCTCCTCCTGGGAAGCTTGGCCAGCCACTGGACATCTTACTTGATTTTCAACTCCACCCTTGCCGTTCAGGTAACTGGTCCAAGTGAAGATTTGGGAATCCGAAAACAAACAAGCAAACTTGGATCTACATTTTCTGTTATCCATTAGCTGTGAAACATCGGGCAATTTACTGGACTCGCTCTCTTCCGCGATAAAACGGGAGTACTCACAATACACACCTAACTAGCCTAATAAGTGAGGTGCTAGTCAAAATAAAAGATTATGTTTTTTAAGGGCTAGATACTACCCAAAGGCTCTGCACAACACCCTCTACTCTGATCCCTGCTTGAGAAAGGCAAACAGGAGATGCTCCGAAAGGCAGGGACATTGTCCAACACTGTCATCACGGCGCAGACGAGTCCACGATCGATCGCTCTAAGCCTGTCTTTGGGTTGTGCAGTCCCTTGGGTTTTGACAAAGGCATCTTGTCAGGTGTCCATCACGAGTGCATCATGCAGCAGTTTCACCACCCTAAAAATGCCCAGTGCTCCGCCCACTCATCCTTCCCACCTCTCAGCTTCCACCACCCCCCCTCCAGCAAACCACAGCTTGGTCACGGTCATCATCATAGTTTTTTTCAGGTCATAGGTCTTTTTCAGGATGTCAGCTAGCTGGAATCAGGCATACAGGACGTGGCTGTATTAGACTGTCTTCTTGCGCTCAATAATCCTCCTTTAAGGGCCCTCGATGTCTTTTGGTTCCACAACATGGAGCAATATTCCACTGTGTGGACAAGAGCGAATCATCTGTTGAAAGAAAGCTGAGTTGCGTTGGCCCTGGCAGTTATGAGCAAAGCTGCTGGGCACCTATGCGCTGTCTGGCTCATGTCTAGCCACTGTTCTACAGCTTTCTACGGAGCCCAGCGCAGGGGCAGGTCACCTGCTGTCCAGCATCTCAACATTAGCTGATAGGAGCAGAGGCAGCACCAGAAACAACAGAAGTAGCATGTTGTCCAGGATTTGGCACATAGTGGGTGGTCAGCTAAGGATAGCTTGTAGGACACGTGTTAGTCTAGAGAGGCCATGCCTCGGGCTTAGGGCTTAGCTTGCTGCTTTCCCTCCACTCGCAGTAAACGAGATCTAGGAGCCTCGGTGAGAAAGTCTGACCCACATGATCGGGTTCCCAGGGAACTACTGAAGGCATCTGGGCATAAAGGAGCCAGTTCTCTGCAGGCCTGGCCCCATGCCCTGGCACTGGCCGGCTTCCAGTCAGTGAGCTGCCAAGTCAAGGGCTGCCAGGGCCCAAATGGTTTTTATCTCCTTCCAGGCCTTTGGCTAAGTCATGTGCACCAAACCAGGTAGAGTGTCAGGTCAAAATACCCAAGGGCGGCTGACGCTACCCCTAGAGGGTGGTGAACCCCCCAGGAGGCCTCGTTGTCCTTGTGGCAAGCCCTGGATGTCAGCGGGAGCGCACGCCCTGGTGACCGCCCACTGTCCCTCTTAGGCTAGCCATGCCCCACAGGAGACATTCCAGCTGTCTCCTTCCTCCAAGGAGCAGCCGGAGGCTGAGCCAGGGTGGGGTCAGCCAATCAGCTGCAGCTTGACAGTGCACCCAAGGACTAAAGCTCTCTCAGGGCACAGCACGGGAGGTGCCACTGAAACCAGAGACAGAAGGGCTTGGGGTCGGGGAGCTGGTAGATGATAGAGATTTCGAGGGTGGTCTGTCGAGGCTCTCCTGCAGAGCCCCAGTCTCAGAGACCCTACGGAGGGTTGCTTTGAGTTGGAAGCCACTTGATGGCAGTGGTTTTTCTCTTGTTCACAGGTGCTTCAAACAGTTTCTGCCACTTACAGCTCAGTGACCTTGGGCATGTTTTCAACTTCCCCATGCCTCCTGTCCCTCTTCTGAACTAACGGGGTTCACAATGGTATCTACGCCATAGTCCACTCAACTATTAATCAAATGGTTGGTGGTTCTAACCCACCGAGAGGTGGCTCATGAGACTGGCCTGGGGTTCTGCTTCAGACAGACCACACCAGCAACCATTGCCACCACCATCACCACCGACGTCACAGCATTTTGTCAGTGTTCAATGGGATACCCCATGTAAATTATTTAAGGAGCCCTGTATCACTGTCATATTCAGCGACCCTAGAGGACAGGGTAGACCTACCCCCGTGGGTTTCCAAGACTGTCTTTTTTTTTTTTTGCTGGTGGTGGGGGTGTGGGGAGGGCCCAACAGTGCTCTTCTGCTTGCTTTTACTTTCTTAGCAAAATAAGAAATACAATAATCCGCAGAGAGTGAGATGGTATATTGAAGATTTAAGGATGGAGAGACCTGAATAGATTCATGACATATCCAGGCAATATTGATAGAACGTAATGGATGAGTGAGAGGAAGGGGGCAACAGATGGCTAGTTTAGCAACGGTGTGGGATGATGGTGCCTTTCATTCAGGTAGGGAAGCCTGGGGAGGGGAGAAGGCTGGGGAGATGAGAATGGTTTGCTTTCACACGGGACATCCAAGTGGGCATAAATGGCTCAAGACTGTCATTTTTTATGGGAGTAGAAAGCTCCATCTTTCTCCCGAGGAGCAGCTGGTGGCTTCGAACGGCTGGCCTTGCAGTGAGTTCTGAGCGAGGTGTCACTGTTGGGTAAGTATTGGACTGATAGCTGAAAGGTTCGTGGTTGAAACCTCCAGCCACTGCTAGGAGAAAGATGATGCCGTCTGCTCCTGTACAGATAGATGTACAGCCTCGGAAACCCTGTACAGGGCCAAAACGAGTTGGAATCAACTCAACAGCAGGGGATTGGGATGTGAATTATATAGGAGAGTGCTTGAGAGACAGTCATTGTTCAGGAACTGCCAAGTGTTTGTTCTTGTAATCTGCTCACCCGATACAAGAGCCTCCATCCACTACGGCTCCTTGCCACCGCTAGTGACGGGAGGAAGCGCCAAGGCTGCCAGGCTGCTCTGGCCAGGCTGCTCTCGATTCCTGGCTGCTCTTTCCTTCTCTCCGCAGCAACTAAGGAGTGGATGTGAGAAGCCTGCATACACTGGGTTAAAGAGATCCAAGACATGTTAAATGAACAAGAGTAAGTTTCTGATCAATGCATGAAGCATGCGTTTAAAAAAACAGTGTCCCCTCTTGACTAATTGCCTTCCGAGAGAAGCGGAGAAATGGTCCTCCCTTCATGGCATTTTCAGCAGCAGAGATAGACTGGTGAGAAGGTCTTGCTGATCCACTGTCAGGGCCAAAGAAACCCACTGGCTTTAAGAAGCCAGTTTGGGTCGTTGTTTGAAGGAAGCTCAGGATCCCTACTTGATGGGCATTTTTGAGTCTGACCTTAAAACATTCCCTCAACTTTCAAGAGTTGGCCATGCATATTATGCAGAACATGGTGAACCCAAGTCAGGGTAATTTCAAATGATCTTCCCTCAGGAAGTGATCTGCTGTCCCTGTCCGATTAGTGCCTCTTGTTTTCTTTGGAAAATGCCCCAGACCCACCCACTGCACCTGCGGCATACGCAGCCACAGGGGGAAATCAGATTTCCTCTCAGCAAGGACTGTACCTGGGAGGTTTGCAGTCGTGTTGTGTGACCACTCCGTTAGCCGTAGGAGAATGCTGCCCTTTGTCGGTCAGCACTGCTCTGCCACAGGGGGAGGCTGTGGGCCCCCGGGGGAGTTTGCAGCGGAAACCCCAGACCTGGGCTGTGCAAAATACAGTCCTATTCACTACTGTACATCATCTTCAAAGCAAGCCCATGGAGTGGGTGCATTTGACCCCAATTTTACAGACAATGAGGAGCCCTGATGCGCTGTGGGTTAGGTGTTGCCTGGCTAACCACAAGGTTGATGGTTCAAACCCACCACCTTCTCCAAAGGACAATGAAGAGGTTGTCTCCTGTCAAGAAGATTCCGTTTCAGAAATCCTACAGAGGGTTGCTTTGGGTTGGAATCCATTTGATGTCAATGTTTCTGCCTCTCTGTTTCACAGATGAGGAAATTAGGGTGAGAAATCAGGGTGAGGCAAGAAGAAACCACCTGAGCGAGTAACTGTTCAGGTTTCCCAGGTAGACTGTAGCACGAGTGAGCTCCAACTCAGGCCCCCTACCTCCTCTGAATGTTCTGTCTGGTCCCTATGCACCCCTGGGCAGCCTCTCCATTTTCTTGTCACTGGTCCCAGGTGTGGCCCTGCTTAGTGCCCTTTTCATTCTTCAGTTCTGTAGAAGAAAAGAAACCACCATGGAGGAGGAGGAAGAAGGTAAAACAAAACAAGTAACAACAACAACCGGACGGACACTGCTGGAAACCAGGCAGCAGCAGTGACTAATACAAATGAGAGGTAGGCGGCTCCCATGAAAGGCCCAGACGCTCAAAGCCCATTCGGGAGTCTGATCAGGTGCAACGCAAGAGCCTCCTGTTGTCCACGAACAGAGTGCACTGCGCAAAGCTTAGCCCATAGCAGTTACTGGAGATTCAGTTCAGGCAGCACCTGGGCCACCCCCGTGGGCAGACTAGAACTGTGCTCCATTGAGCTTTCTCCATTATGACCTTGGGGAAGCACCTCTCCAGGGATTTTTTTTAGAGTTGCCTCTGGGTAGGTTTGTACGTCAATCTTTCCGTCAGTTAATCAGATCTTAACTGTTTGAGTTTAGGCTCTGTAATACAGATGGGAGAGGGGCTGGAGTGCTAGCCAGGCAGGCCCTGCCCTGTGCTACAGTGCTTGCACCCAGTCTCAGCCAGATCAAGAAGGTAAGGCCATCATGGGCCAGCAGCCTCACATGGCAGCATCATGTATAAGAAGCACAGATCAAAAGAGAGAAGGAAACAACCAGGGACAATCCTGGAGACCCAGGCCTTTTCCTTAGTGTCTAAGGGACAGAGTTGAGTGTGATCTGAGGATCCCTGCCTAGCTTACAGGGACGCTGCAGTCTTGACCCTGGGACTCCACCACAGAACCTAGTGGCCCATGTGGACAGAGAAACTGTCTAGTGATGGTAGGGAGCAGTGGGGGGAGAGTTGTCACCTACACCCAAGCCCTGCGTATGGAGGTGCCATCAAGGGTGTCCTCTTACACTACCCTACAGCTGATAGAGGACCTTGGCCTCCCCTGAGCCATTCCGTTAGTGGCCACTACCCTGAGAAAGGGAAAAGTACTTCCCCACCGGGAGTACTGTGCCATTTAAAACGCCCACACCAAGCAGGTGTCAAAGACACTGAGGCAGAGTCTCTGGGTGGTACAAGTGCTTAGCGTCCTTGACCACTAATATGAAAGGTTGGGGATGCAAGTCCACCCCGAGGTACTGTGGAATATAGTCCTGGCAATCTACTTTAGAAAATTCACCCCTGCAAACCCCACTGAGCACAACTGTTCTCTGTATGCATGTTCGAATCCAGTCATCAGCAGCTGGTTTGTTAAGACAATGAAGTTGGGGAAAGGATTGTTGGCAGTGTGACAAAGTCAACTCCTCTGGGGCTAAGAATTAAAGGGAGAGGGGTTTCCCACCCTGCCTCCCACTCCCCTCAAGCAGGATGTGTTCAGAAGGATGGAAGGTACTTGCAAGTCTCTCCCAGGTTCAGCTCTCCTGTGTCTTCCGAGGCCGATCCCATTGCACCTGGGCTCGTGAGACCTCTGATTACGAAGGGTTCCCCAGTGTCCAACACTGGCAGCCTCGGGGTGTGCCCTAAGGGGTCTCCAATTCTGCAGCCCTCAGACAGCTGCCGGCTTGTAATAATCCAGCTGAGCATTTGAGGGACTTCCCTTGGGCGCAGCCAGAGCTTCGGGGCACCCGCGGGTCCAAAAGGGCCTCTTCGGGGTCCTTTCAGTTTAGAGGTCTTTTGGCTACCGAGGAGACATCGTCGTCTCCACCCCCCACCCACCCCCCGACATTATGGATTTTTAAAAGTTCATGTAGTTGTGAAATAGCAGGGAAGAGGCACTTGGGCCCGCGCCCGCACATGGCTCCACAGCGCGCCCCGGGCCCAGGGCAGGCCTCGCCCGAGACCAGCAACCCCAGCTTCCCGTGAAGCGGTCCTTTGGTCATTTGACGGCCCCTTTGAACACAGGCGATACATGCGGAAAACAGAAAACGCCTATCGCGCACGCACGGAGCCTGGGGAGGTCACCAGGCGCGGGGCCAGCGGCCCGGGCACTGTCCCGCCGGCTGAGCCGACT
>NW_022103914.1:9240555-9243432 GCF_000313985.2 Echinops telfairi
GCCTTTCAACCAGCACCACATGTGATTATCGGCCAGGCTGGCATAATTAACTAACTCACCTTCCAGGCCAGACACCTAGAGTTCGGGGAGAATTTTGAGCAAGGACGTGAGGTGTGTGGTTAGCGAGTGAGATCAGTGAGTGCGTGGAAGGGCACACTGGACTGGGAAGGGAGGGGCTGGAGACAGCTACCTGGGAAAGGACAGCTGTGTCAGCCCAGGTGGGACAGGGCGGAGTCAGTGCCAGCAACGAGGAGAAGGGCGAATCAGACTCCACACTGCGGAACAAGCCTCCAGGTGATTGGCTGGGAGTGAGCGGGAACAAGGGCATCAAGACTGAGCCGAGTTCCTTTGTCCATACCCAGAATACACTGTTGCAGCATGTGGTACTGTGGCTGCCTGTGGCTGGTCCTCTTCCCATACTGGACCACACCTTCCTTGAGGCAAGTGTCCTAGCCTCATCTTCCTCCCACAGTGGGTTTGAACCACCAACCTTGCAGCTCAACGCTTACCAACATTGTCAAGGGGCCAATAAATCTGTGTTGAATGAATGAGAATGAATCAAATGCATGTAGTGCCTTCAAAAGAACGCGTTAGCGAAAACCACGTCATCTTTTTCAGAAGGGGTCTTAATATTGTCGGACACCATGGAGCCTGGGACGCCCCACATCCCAGGAAAGATGCATCCCCAGGAGGCTCCTGGCCACCCTAGCCTCAATCCAGGTTTTACTGTCTCTTTTCATCCACTGCAGGTTCATTTGGAGACTGGACCGGGTCTGGATCCCATTCACTGACCGAGAGCTTGCATGCATTTGTGGAGCATCTACTCTGTGCTAGACCCTGGGGAGATGACAACATCCTCTCAACGAACTGCCGGGAGCCCTGGTCATGTAGTGCCTACATGTTGGGCTGCTAACCACGAGGTCAGCAGTTCAAAACCACTAGGCACCCCACAGGAGAAAGATGAAGCTCTCTACTCCTCTTCTTTAGAGTCTCAGAAACTCGCACAGAGGAAGTTCTCCCCTGTCCTGTAGGGTCGCCGTGAGTGGGCGTGGACTCGATGGCAGTGAGTTTGAGTTCTCATTGAACTTCACTCCATTGGCAATTCTGTAAAGGAAGAACGATAGCCCCATTTATGGCGGTAGAA
This sequence comes from Echinops telfairi, assembly GCF_000313985.2. Taxonomy (NCBI): domain Eukaryota; kingdom Metazoa; phylum Chordata; class Mammalia; order Afrosoricida; family Tenrecidae; genus Echinops; species Echinops telfairi. The sequence goes on from NW_022103914.1 coordinate 9,241,700, forward strand.
TAGATCCAAATCAGGTGCTTGCAAGCCACTGAGAGTGAGAGTACGGTGAGTTCAGTGTGGTATCCCCACATTTGCTCATCCTGTGCAGGCTTGACTACTGCTCAAATGGAGGAAAGAAAGAAAGAAACAAACAAGATTCACCTGACTCCAGTGCTCAGACTCGCTGGAGCCTCTGAAACATGGCAGTGTGAATCTCACAGGCTTGGTGGGAGGTCAAGTGCACCCCGGCAGAGAGCTCGATTACACGGTGTCAACCCCCAGGGGCACTCCAGCCATCTTTCTTCCAGAATTTTCCACCTCCCAGACCACTGACAGTGCTTGCTGACATCCTCTGGGGGAGGTTCTGCCCTTCGGGACTCAGCCCCCTTCCATCAGGGCTTATTTATTTGTGGGTCAGATCTGATGCTTAACCCTGGCCGTCTCCAGGTGAACAAGCAAGCCTCCCATCCGGAGCTGAGCAACCCCCGTTTATCGCTAGTGCATCTGAGACCTGCTCATCACACCAGACCCCGCCCCCCTCCCGCCCTTCTTCACCACACCTCCCTGCTCTCTCCCTTTGTCAAGGGCCTCAGAAGACATGAAAGGTTAACTGAAAGGGGGATGTGTTTGTTGGCAGAATAGGTTAGTGGTGGGGTTGCCATCCCAGCCATCGCTGCTAACGTTTCAGCTGCCCGGGCCACACAGAGCCCGCCTTGTTCTTTCATGAAAGCTCTCGTTCCAGTTTTGTTGCCGGGATCTGGAGACTTCAGCAGGGCCTTTGTGGCCCAAAAAACTTCCTGGACAATAGGGCCACCCTCCTCCAAAGTGGCTGCTCCACCCGAGAGGGAAAGCTGAGGCTCACAAACCACCCCACACGTGTGGATGTGGAAAGTCCCGGGAGGGCCTCCACTGTGCCAGGCCCTGCCTCCAACTCTCACTCAGAAGTGCCAACATCAGTCACCGGAATGTGGGGACGCGCCAGGAGGCCTGGACTCGGCTGGCACACTCGGAAGCTGGCTTGCTTTGTCTGGTGCAGCTAATGATGCCTTTCAGCACAGGAACCATTCTGCGGAGCGCTGCGTGTTATGTTCTGCACACGCAGGGTTGCTATGAGTCAGAACGGACTCAATGACACCTGACAACAACAACAACGACAGCCTCGAGTGTCAAGTCTGCTCATAACCCAACCAGAGAGGTCAACTAGGGGATGGGGTACAGAGGGGTGAGACTGTATTGAGCAATTACCAAATGTTAGGGGCTACAGAAAACAGCTAAATAATAACTAACAGAACAACAGACAGCACCCATTGGACCCAGTATCCACTACATCCTGGGTTAAGCATGCTATATGGATGATTGCACCTTATTTTCATCCTCAGCTTACAGATGAGAACACTCAGGTTCAGAGGGGCCAAAACACGCCTCTAAGAGCCCATAGTCGGTACGTGGTGAAGCCAGGAGGAGAATCTAATATTCGAGCCCATGTCTAGCAAAAGAGAAGTTTGCATGCTTTTTCCTTTATTGAGGCCTAACGGACATAAAGCACAGCGCACACACTAAAAGGGTACAATCTTGTAAGTTTCAACATGTCTATATTCTGACGAAGCTATCACCACAATCAAGGTAATGAACAGATTCATCATCCCAAATGCCTCCCCTGCCCCTTTGCAAAACCTCCATAAAGACGTATGATGAGTTAGGCTTCTGATTGCAAGGTCAGTTCAAACACACCAGCTGCTCTGTGGGAGGTGAGA
>NW_022103914.1:9244577-9245721 GCF_000313985.2 Echinops telfairi
GGCCATCCCCCTACCCTCATGATACCGACACTCCCACTACTGTTCCTGAGGGGTTTATCTGTCCTGAATTCCATGTGTCAAGAGCTCTTACCTGTACCCATGTCTGTTCTCCGGTCTAGCCAGATTTGTAAGGTAGAACTGGGTCATGGTAGTCGGGAGAAGGAAACATTCAGGGATTAGAGGAATGATGTGTGATTTGTCAGTGCTATTCTGCACCTTGGTTGAATCATCCCTTCCTTATAGACCCATAGCCCATCTGTAGACAATTGGATATCCCCCCACAGAAGGGTTGTATAAGGGCCAGAATTGCTCTTTGAAAAGATAGTTCTGACCAGAAGAAAGCAGAGTGAAGAAAATAGAAGATGCATAGAAACAATTAGGACAAGGGACTGGTGGACCATGTGAACCTTAGTCTTCATGTTGCTGACACCAGAGGAACTAGATGGTGCCCAGCTACAATCGTCAACTGCTTTGAAAAGGATCACACACGTTTCTGAATAAAGTCGGAGGAAAGTGTGGGACAAAACTCAAAATCCAGGCTTACTGGTGGAATTCCCTATAGTCTAGGGTCTAGACTATAACCCTTAATCACTCTCGGGACTGGAAATGAATTCGCTCCCATAGCTCAACTTTCAGGCAAATAATAGACATATCTACAAGGGGAACAATAGACACCTTAGATCACAATTTGAGATCAAAAGGCACCATTTACTCAAGGACACAGTGCAGGATGTCTAGGCAAGACACAGGAAATGGGATAAGGAATGTATTGTGGTGATTACAATCCATGGCATAAACAAAATGTGTATGACCTGTGGAAACTGATTTACTCTGTAAACCTTCACCCAACTCACAATAAAAAGGTTTTGATAGATAAAAAATACTAAGGGAAAATAAGAAACAAAAGAGCTGCTTTCCTTGCAAACAAAGACAAAACCCTTAATCCATAGCCACAGATTGTAAGCAATCAGGTGTTGTCTGAATAGATGCTAAACTATGCATACTATTTTTCAAAATTAAAATCCCAAGATGTAATCTTTGTAATAATAATAATTATTATTTTTGACATGCCGCAGACGTCTTTATTAGGCCATGAACTCAGAGAGTGGATGGGGTCCAGCGGCTCAGGCTCCTTTCCGTTGGT
>NW_022103914.1:9246482-9248144 GCF_000313985.2 Echinops telfairi
TCATCTTTCTCCTCTGAAGTGGCTCGTGGGTTTAAACCATTGACTTTGCAGTTACTAGTCTACTGCTTAACCCATTCTGTCACCAGGGCTCCTTATAAGGTCTTATATAACCTGGCTCAGGCCCTCATCACTTCCTACCTGGACAATTCATCGGTGATCTCTCAGCCTTACTCCAACATCAGCTCATCCCCAGGTCTCCTCACCTCTGTCTGCTATGGCCATAATCACCTTTTCAAGAGCAATTCTGATCAACCAATCGTGTTCAAAACACTTCAATGGCTTCAGAATAAAAACCTGGCCAGAATTTAACCCAAACCCAAACTTTCTATCTCATCCCCCAGTCTCCCTCCTCTTCCTTCACAAAAACTCGGGCTTGGTTCTCATCACACCAGGCCTCTCTCTGCTCCCTTATGTTGAGTTAGAACTATCAAACTGTGTGAGACCCTTGAGCTCAGAGTGCACATTTTTGTACATCTGGTACATGTAGTTGGGGGTCGGGTGGGGGGTGCTTACCTGAGATGCACCCTTGCAGGACACCAGTGACACTGCCCTGCCTGGCTGCTCGGACTAACAAGGAAGTCCTTGCCGAATTTGGCATCTATAGACCATCTCATTGGCAAAAGACGCAATATTGGGCAATGCACTCCAAAACTCAAGCCCCAGTTCTCATTTGTAAATGGCGATCCTTGTACGGAGGGTCTTTGGATGTGTTCCTGGATGGTGGTTTGGAGGGAGGACACCCCGTGAGGCAGAGAAGCTAGGGCCGCAGCCCCCTCCTCGGGTTAGGATTGGCTGCTCTGTGGAATGAAGCTCCATGGGGTCTGGATCCACACAGCTGGAGATGACCCACCTAAACTATTGTCCTGAGATAATCTTGGAACGTTGGGCTTTGAGAAAATTGGCTGTTTAAAAGTCACCTTTAAGTCAAACAATAAACCCAAACCAAACTCATTGCCATTGAGTTGATTCCAACGCAGAGTGACGGGATGAGGTTTTCTGAAGCTTTCAGCACTTACAGGAGTAGACAGCCTCGGTCTTCCTCCCGTGGAGCGCTGGAACCACTGACTTTGTGATTAGCAGCCCGACACTAACTTACCTAAGTGTCACCAGGGCTCCGAACATCTGGATTATAGACTTATTCACCCAGCCAGACATATTTGCCCTACTGCTCCCTTTTCAGGCAAAGAAACTACTCAGCACACCCTGGGCAATTAAAACCCTTTGCACGATAGCCTATGGTTCAGGGTACAGGGGAGGGATCTACTCATGTGGATCCCCGGTGGCATAGTGGTTACCAAGTTGGCTACTAATCACAAGGTCGATAGTTTGAAGCCACTCCATTGGAGAAAGATGGGGCTTTCTACACCTGTAGAAGATTTACTGTCTGAAAAATATTTTTTTAAAAAAAGGGTTACCCAGTGCTTCAAGACATGAATGCCATATACTGGCATGAATCAGGGAACCAATAGAGAGGTCTGAAGGGCTGGCCCTAATCCCAACTACACGGACAGCCCCCCTGCCCACAGAAGAATTCACTTCAGAGGACAGCGCTGAAGCTACAGCTCAGAGAGAGGGACATGTCTGATCAGAGCACACAGGAGCAAATGAAGGGGAAGGAAGAGAGAGTGGAGCACATCCTGGCCCACCAAGCCTTGAGGACGA
>NW_022103914.1:9250521-9266620 GCF_000313985.2 Echinops telfairi
CCCCCCGCCCCAGTCTTCTGAAGATAACATGAGTCTGATTGGTGCTTTGGGTCAATGCCTAGCCAGTCCAGGTTCCCTGGTTTTACTTGCGAGCATGGTTCTGCATACTAGTTAATCTTCTTTCCTCCACACTCTTCCTGAGGGCACCCACCCTTCCCTGAGCACAGCAGCCTTGCTGGCTTAATAATCAGCATGCACTGGGCAGTGACAATGGTGCCTGGGTTTATAAGACCCAATGGAATTAGGGCTCCTGTTGTGGACAGACCGCAGCCTCACACAGCAAAGGGTTCAGAATTGAAGCTCCAGTTGAAATCTATATGTGAAACTCTTCAGGAGAGCCCGGTCCAACCTGACTGTGCTTGCTGGTACTCCGTCCCTGTCAGGGGTCGGACACGTGAAAAGAGTCTCTGATTCTGCAGGAGGGTGCCCTGGGTCTGCGACAGAGACAGATGCCAGCCTTGCCTAGAAGCAGACTCTTGGAAGTGGTGAAAGAATGTGGAATTACTCACTACAGATTAGTAAGTAAGCAAAAGGAAGGCTGTGTTTACCTGGCTCATTGGGTAATCTGACACCAACACCATCACCTTCTGCAAGGGCAACGAGTCAGCTGACTTCTCCCATCGGTGAACTTCCGCTGTTTGAGCAGCATGCCTTTGAAACTTTGCCTCGGCCTTGGCAGCCGGTGTCAAGTGCACTGTATTTGCCCTTGCAGGGCGACAGGTTACGCCTGGTGAGGCCAGGCCGAGGGCGGTCTGCCTGCCCCTCAGGCAAGCCCCTTCCCTGCTCGTCAAAAGGGTGAGGTTGGGCTTGATGTCCTCGGCCCACTTCCAGCCACGTGCACCACGAGCCAGCCGTGGCACGGCAGGGCTACCTCCACGAGCTGCTAAAACAGAAACCACCGGAGGCCCACCACGGAAGCGGCCTGAAGTTCATTTAATATGCTCCTGGCAGATGGGGACAGCACTCTGAGGAGGGAGCCAGGAATGGTCAGGATTGCAGGACGCGGGTGCTCCTTCCACAGTGTGGCCAGGTTGCCGAGGTTTATCGGGATGGACACAGGATACGTGTGCATTTTGCTCGACTAGAAAAGCCTTACAAATGGACTAAAAAGAGAAAAATAGAAACAAAATTTAAAAAAGAGAAAAATAAAAACAAAACCCAAGTGACCCAGCAGAGATGCACCCAATTCGGCAGCCCGGTCTTGCTGGTGTGGGGGCGTCTCTCGGCCCCGCCCCCACGGTGACCCGGCAGGGGCGCTGGGTGCGTGGTGGGAGAGCCCCGCAGCCAGCCCCTCTGTGTACACAGCGCTTTAGGCCAGCCTCTGCCGAGCTGCACTTCACGGTAACAACGAGAACAATGTCGCCATCTCGGAACTGTCAACAGCCCCACAATGTTCAAGTCTTTCGCCCAATATTTGCGGAGCCAGGGCGGCCTGTCTCCTTGGCAATATTGACTTAGAGTCATCGCTGACCAGGAAACCCCGAGGGCCCAGCCTGCTTGCTCTGACCGTCCAAGTGCTAGGACCTTAGGGATACGGTGGCGTCTGCAGATGCCAGTCATAGGCTGTGGTTTCTGTGCAGACCGTCGGGGTCCCAAGGTGGGCTGGAGCCTGAATCTCCAGCCTGTCCACTCAGATGATCTGAAGTTCCTCCCTACGCCCCAGGCTAGTTAACGTGCTCTGCTCCTTAGGACTGGAAGTTCAGGTCCACTCAGGGGCACGTTGGATGAAAGGACAGGAGATGTACACCCCACACGCCTGGGCAGGGCTTCGTGGTATCGTGTTTATACACTGGGCTGCCAGCCGACAGGTCAGCAGTGTGACCCATCAGCTGCCCCGAGGGAGAAAGACAGGGTTTTCTGACCCAGCAACGAGTGACAGTCTTGGAAACTCACGGGGCAGTTCTCCCTGTCCCGCAGGGTCACACGAGTCTGCATCCATTCAAAGGCAGCGAGTTGGGGTTTTGATTTTGGGGGGCCGCTGTGAGTCAGAATGGACTCTCTGGCGATTGGTTTTAAACGCCCTCCTTCAAGCCAACCCGCAGAGCTTGGCCGGAAGGGAGCAGAAGAGAATGAGCTCGTTTTCCAGACTGAAGATTTCAAGAAGAGAGTGTCGCCGAGAGCGTTCCCTCTGGAAGAAAAGTGTGCTTTTCCTGGTGAGTGGGTCAGACCTGGTGCCTTCCGGCGGCAGCACCTTCTCGCAGTGAGTTCTGAGCCAGACACACATTTCTGTCAACAAATACCAAGTCCAGAAACCCGCGTTGCCAGGGAAAGCCCGTGCACCCCCTCTGAGACCCTGCGCACAGCCGTGACCTGTGACCTCTTCACTCCCAGCCTGCGTCAGCTGGACAAATGGGGCCCTGTGGTCCACTGAGGCTGACCCTCCCTGCAGGTGCTCTGTGTCTAGGGCAGGCCGTGCTCCAGGTCAGGTGGCTCCGGGTTAGGGCACCCCTGCTTTCGAGAGAGAGCGGTTCTCTTTCCCCCATTTCATCAGAAGCAGTTTTATGAGACTCCCTGCCCTCTCTCTGCCTCCAGGCCCTGCCCGCTCACTATCCATTAATTTAGCCAATTTCCTGGGCTCCCGCGGCCCCCTGGGGGACCCTACTTTGGTGGGCAGCAGCGGAACAAGACCCCCTGCTGTTCCCCTTCCCTTTTAATTACATGGGGACAAGCTTCCTGGGTTGACTGGGGAGGCGAGCTCCAGGCCAGCCTGGCTGCCCTCTAGGAAACAATGCACACATGTCCCAGAGAACTCCCTCCTCGCTTAATCCGGGCCGGGAAGAAAGGGCCTTTTCTTCTTCTTGTGAAAAGGGGTCTTCGATGCTAAGATACCATTTTGTGTCTCAAGTCATGTCACGAGACTTCTGCCTCGGCCTCGCTGCCTGCTCTTTAGAAATGAAAGACACAGCCCCTGCGCCACCTCAGGACAAGTGCCCCCCGCCCTGCCCTCCCCGGACAATAAAGGGAGGCTGGGGGCCACGGGAAGCAGGGAAGGCTCCCGGCTCCCACTGTTCCTTTCTCATCCCGCAACTTCGGCTCTCGGGACTATTTGCCCAAAGGATGAGCAGGGAGGGCTGGGCCTCACCTGCTGGTCTTCAAGGGTCATGAATCGTCTCCTAATCCCCTGCACAGAACAGCCCTTTCATATGACGGACGGCCGCCACGTCTGTGCTGGCCGCCTGGGGCTGTGTCCACCTCATCCTGCCAGCAGGCCTGTCCCCGCTCCGCTTCCCTGGCCCTCACGCTCAGGGGCCTCACTGGCTTCTGACGCCCTGGCCGAGGCTGGAGGGACAACCAGCTTGTCACAGGCACCGCTAGCCGCCTGCTTTCCACCACTGAGCCACCTTCCTGTATCAGGGGTTCAAGAAATCATGAGCAAGGATTACACACGTGCAGCCTGCTGCTTCTTAAGAAGTTGATGTCACGACCCAGAGGAGAACTTATTACATCCCTTGTGGTCTCGTACGCTTTGTTATAGGTTACATTGTACCCTCCCCCAATGTGTTTCATGTGCGTGTGCGCGCTGTGTGTTTGAACCTTAAGCCTTATGCCTGTGGGGAAGTTCCTGTGGGATACAAACATTTCCAATTCACCTGAAGGCAACTCAGAAGAAAACACGTGGAGATCTGCTTCCAACCGGTGAGAAACCCGCCCCCTGGCACTGAGTGAGTGTCGGCTCACAGTGACCCTGCATGGAGGATTTTCAAGCTGTAAACCTTTACCGGAACAGACAGCCGCAGCCTTCTCCCTCAGAGCCCTCAGGGGGATTTGCGCCACTAAGGTTGCCCGGAAAGCCCTCCTGTGCACACTGGGCGGGCTGCGCCACCACGAGGCCGAATGCCTGGGAAGTAACGAGGACAGCAGCATGCCTAGAGAAGCAGTCCTGCTGGCCATTGTAGGGTGAGCCCCGGGCCTGACCACTGCCAAGTGATAGCGCAGTCCGAGTAGACACACAAGCAGCACAGACTGGGAAAGACGTGCCATGGGCAGGCCACCAGAACCAGGGACACAGAGCAGGGAGGGGTCCGAAGGGCTGAGACCCTGGTGTGGACTTGCAGCCTCCGCATCTGTGAGAAAGTAGACAAACAGGTGTTGTGCAAAGCCACCCACTGCCGGTATTTCTGTGGGAGCCGCAGCTGGGAGCAAGAGGCACTTCCCGGTCTATACTTCTACCACATTGACAAAAGGCTTACGGGCAACTCTTGGACATGCCCACACCACATTGAAAATGAGCGGAAGAGAAAATGCAGCAAAGTCCAATTAAGTCGGGCGAGCTTTAAAATCACTGACATGTGAATGTAAGGTTCCAGAGGAGAGCAAGGGTCAGCTGAGAATTCAGCTAAGGACTTCCCACGGCCAAGGAGAAGGGAGGGAATTGGCCATGAGATGAAACAAGCACTCGACTAGCTCAGAGGGAGCACAGTTCTCATTGATCCCGAGGCACCCCATGTCTTCACACAAACACTGACACTGTGTGTGTGGCGCTAACAGTGCCATCCCTGACCACTGTACACCAAACAGAACAGCTTCCTCTAGAGGTGCTTCGTTGTTGTATTTGGTAAGCGTTTGGCAGCTAACCACAAGGTTAGTGGTTCCAAACCACAAGCCACTCCAAGCAAGAAAGATGAGGCTGTCTGTTTCCATAAAGAGTTAGGGTCTTGGAAACCCTACACCGGGGTCTGTATAAGTGGAGACCCACTCGATGGCAGTGGGTCTGCTGTGTTGGCTTGTCGTTGTAGGGCTGTCAAGGCTATTCTACTCATAAAGACCCACATGATCGAGTAGAATGGCTTCTGGGAATTCCCATGGCTACAATCCTTAAGGGGAACAGATTACCGGGCCCATTCTTCTAAGGCAACAGTGGGTCGGTGTAGACCACTAACTAGGCTCCCTGCATCTTCCCAGATGAACCCAGAGCTATACACCAGCCCACTTCTTCCTCTGAATATGCAAATACCGTCACTGAGTGCAGGCCACGTGGGCTACACCATAGGGGTCTGTCCTCCGCAGGCATCCACCAATGTAGAGAGGGATGCTGTGAGCAGGTGGTTCCTGCTGCAGGCCAGGTCTCAAGGCCCAGCACAAGCTCAACGGAGGATCCACAAGGCAGAGCTGGACTGAGCATTTCCATGGCCTCCCCAAGGCCAGATTCGGGCAGCGTGGGGCTAATGGGTTGGGATGATCTGCTGCTCAGCAGAGAATTGGAGGGCAATCACTGCAGAAGCAGCCAGCCTTTTGTTGAACTGACTGGATGGAGGCAGCAGGAGGAGGGATTCATCAATATTTCCGATGATTTGAATCTGCCCTTAAACCAACAAGGTATCATAATAATAGCTAGGATGCTTGGGGTGCTCCTTGGATGCTGTTGCATCAATCCGGACTCCTGATGACCCTGTAGGACAGAATAGAACAGCCCACAGAGCATAGCAGGCTTCACTCTTCATGGGAGCAGGTCAGCACAGCCTCTCTTCTCCCACAAAGCTGCTGGCAGGGTTAAAACCTGGGACCTTCCCATGAGCATCGGAGCCCTCCCCACTATGCTCCTTCCAGAGCTTTCTCAATATCGACCCCAAACTCGCTGCTTGGGCATCCATGCCAACTGATAGCCTCTCACAGGACAAGGTAGATCTGCCCCTGGGGGGTTCTGAGACTGTAATACTTCGTGGGAGTAGAAAGTCTTTCTCTTTCAGAGCAGCTGGTGGTTTTGAACCACAGACCTGGCAGTTAGCAGCCCAACACATAACTACTGTGCCACCTGGGCTCCTCACTATGGGCTAGACACTTTGAAAGTACTTGAAATGTATTTACTTGACCCTTAAAAAGTGTGAGGTTAATTACTGCGTGTACACACACACACACACACACACACACACACACACACACTTTTTCTATGTACCAGATGAAGAAATCCAGTCTCAGAGAAGAATCTGTCTGGCACCACACAGCAAAGAAATAGCAATGGCAGGACTTTAACCCGTGTTTTTTTGTTTGTCAAGCCCAGGAGTCACCCTCCCACACAGACAGCCAGAGGACTTTATTTCGGAGAGGGGTGCTACAAAAAAATAGGGTTCACATCTTCACCTTCAGACTTTTGCTGTATTGTTGAGCAGGGATTGGGCCTCTAAGATCTGTGATAGCGCCCCCATTCAGAGAAACGTATTCATTCATTCATTCACAGGATACTAATAATGATACACTCACTGACACTGACTCAATTAGAACGACCCCATAAAACAGAGTAGAACTGGCCCTGAGGGTTTCCAAGACTGGGAATCTTTACAGGAATAGAAAGCCTCATCTTTGTCCCAAGGAGTGGCTGGCAGTTTCGAAGAGTTTAGCTGCCAGTGCACAGCCCGAGTTCCTAAGAATAATAGTGCTGTGAAAAGCAGACACTCGCTCATCTTTCAGAATCTAGGTTTGGTTGGGGAAGGTGGACACAGCATACATAGCTGCTCCCCTCCAGGAAGGAGACGTCAGGGGCATCTCAAGGAGAAGGAAATTTGTTTGAAGGGAGAGGTCAGGAAGAGCAAGCTCCCAAAGAAGACAAGGTTTGAGGTGATTCTGAGTATGAGTGGCAGCTAGCGAGGCACATGGGTGCTTGGAGCTTGAGCAGAGCTGAAGCTCAGGAGGTTAGCGCGGAGTTCAGGGTGCGTGGGGGGTAGGTGGGGGTGTGTGTGGCGGAGGAGTGAGTCCCGGGAAAAAGTGATGTGCTTCGAGGCTGGTTCCGTGAATCACTCAGTGATTCTAGACTTGATCCTATCGACAGTGCCACTTAGTGGAAAGGTTTTAAGCAGCTGGGGTAACAAATCATGTGTGCTTTAAAAACAGATCACCTGGTCGACCAAGGACCACTATGCCCGGTCCTGTGCCATCCTGACAACTGAGTCCACCATTGGGTGATAGGGTAGGGCAACAGAGAATGTGCGTAAGGAGTCATTTAAACGGTAAGCATCAGTGTAAACACCATGAAGAACTCTAAGAGGAAAACTTTTTTTTAAAAGGAGAACTACTGTATGCGTAGCTATATGGAAAGATCTAATCCCCCCCACCCCCCCACCCCAGATGTGGGCATGCAGATGTGTTCAACCAGTTGCCTGGTTCCACATTCTCATCTTGTAGTTTGGGGCCGGCTGAGCATGCTACGCCTTATCCATGCATGCTTTCTGCTCGCCTGGCTTCCTCCAGACAGTTACCATTAACTCTCCAACCTGCAAGAAAATTGTTCCACACAAAGGACCCCAAAATGTCCTGCTCTACCCCACAAGCCTGCAAACAAATGGTAGAGGAATGAGGTCAGAAAGGAATCCCCGCCTCCCATGCCTCTGAATTCATTTACCTACCTCAGTGCCCATTCAGAGCCAGGGTTGGGGGCGGGAACGAGAGGTGCTCTGGGCCAAGTGGAGTTGGGGGCCGAGCGCTACAGTACAAGATTTGACAGGCTTCGCCAGCCTCTGGCTTCTTTGTGTCTCCTGCATAATAGAGCAGCACAAACTGAGCAGCACACGAGCTCGCTCACACCCGTGGGCAGAGGACACTCTTTGCAAATGCTAATAGTATTGTAGCATCCTGTCACCCGGTAACACAAAAAAGGAGGTTGATTTTCACATGAACCAGAACGGGCCCATTGTACACAAGTTTGTGACCAACTGTAGCTGCACATCAAGAGCCCAGCCAATCAGAGTACACAGCTGGCGAAACACACGCATGCACCCACGGGACCTGGCTGGCACTGGGTGCATGAATGACGTCACAGACGTGGGTCTGAGTGGAGCTGGGCTGCAGTGAGGAGCCTCCAGAAGCATGTGGGGTCCCAGCTGTGTTGGGGAGAGCTCTGCAGTGTCTCTGTGCCCAGGCCTCAGAGGCCGGTTCTACCCTGTCCTCATGGGTCACTATGAACTAGTTTACTTGATGCCAGGGTGGGAGTCAGATGACCTCTTCAGGTGCCAGCCCTGATCCAATACAAGGGGAGTTTCCCTGGAGTGTGGCCTGCATTGTCCCTTGTCTTCCAGGGATAAAAGGAAAAAGAAGTGCGCAGAGAGGGGGCCTGGCTACTGGGAACGAAGTTCGTCCTCTGGGCATGGTTCCTTCACCGAGAACCTCCTGGACGCAGGGGAAGATGGCCACCAAACATGAGCAGCCCTCCCCGGGGCGTGCCCCGTCACAGTTGTGGCCAGGAGAGCCGCCGTGGAGAAAACCTGCCCCTGCCACTGGCACAGCCTATTTAGCCTCCTGGCGCGCTAACTTGCGAAAGAGTAAGTGTGTTAAAGATGTCCTCGTGAGGTGTGTCTGTTACAGCAGCACCAGGTAACTACGGCGGGCGGGGAGGGACAGTCATTTAGCTAAGTGCAGGCTTATCATCAGAAAGGCGTTTTCAACTTGAGACGCTGAGACTCGCTACACTAACTGTGGACAAGTGACATGCAGCTTTGGGGATCAAGTTTCCCAATCTATAAAATGGGGATGGCCAACACTGCACGAATGCGCTAACGCAGGCAAAACAGGACATGCTGATTCCTGTGCTCGAGATCCAAGTTCTCTTCTTCAAGATTTACAAGGAAAACTGAAAGTCTTGTGGATCCAAGATAGGATGCTGACCAGTAAAAAGGCTTCGGAGGGTTTCCTAGATGGGAGCCTCAAACGCTAGGGGCCAGTTACACTACACTTCTTGGCGTTCTGTGTTCTGGGCCCCCAATAAGAACGCCTCTCTTTGGAAAGGCTGCACACGTATATGTATCGGTGAATGCTCTCACCCCACCCCCTAAACCTGCACCAGCCTCCTCTTCTTCCTGTTCGTGTTGCTTGTGGTCTTCGGGAGGTGGGTTCGTCGTTGCCACTCGCTGTGTTCTTGAGATCATTACAAACACACTGAGTGCAGAAAAACAAGTCTAATTTGGCATGGTTGGGAGTTGGGGTACACCACCTGAGCATCTCTATCCTGTGTGAGTATGTCCAATGAACACCAACAGATTTTTGTCTAACAAATATGCTGTTGTATTATTGGTTGGGAAAAAATGTGTTTTCGGTTGTCCAGTCCACGTGGACTCGTGGGGACTCCAGGTGTGCGGAGCAGGCCTGCTCCCTGCGATTCCCAAGGCTGTGACCTTTCAGAAGTTGACCCCCAGGCCTGTCTCTTAAGAGGCCCCTGGGCAGGTTTGAACAGCCAACTTTCTGACTCATGGCCAGGTGCCACCCAAACTCCTTTAAACATACTCTAGAAAAATGCATTTTTCAAGAGAGAAATGAAATAGTGAGCTCTGCATTTTGATGCATGACTACTTTTGTTAAGACACATGAAAAACCGGCGACAGGCTCACCTCATTTTATTGCATGCGGCTTTACTGAGCTTTGGAGTGACTGTGGTTAAAAATCAACAACAGCCTGGGCCACCCTGAGTTGGCTGAGTTAGTCTACTGGCACCACTCATCCAAGAGCGGGCGCTCTTACAACATCGCAAATTCTCCATACTATTTATTACACACTTTGAAAATCAGAAGTAAACAACTTTTGGATGCACGGTGGGGGGGTGGGGGGTGGGACCAAGGGAGTTATGCAACTCACTGCTATCTCCAAGGTCAGCCTGTAAAAATGCACCAAGAATTAAAGGACCTGAATTAATTCCAGCACTCCTGGCAGTTGCAGCAAAAGAATCTATGGAGTTCTTCCTCATTGTCAGAAGGAAGTAATTTGCCTAGAGTGGGAAATGTTGCTAGCCCCAAATTAGCTAGCAAATCCTTGTTCTAATGAATGTGAGCAATCACAGAAGCATGTCATTCATCTTTCTCCAGAAAATGTGGTGCCTTCAACTGGAATCCCTTGTCTGCAAAATCCACCCCCCACCCCCCTAAATCCCGCTGCAAGTCCTACCAGAGCAACCCTCTAGGTCTAAGAAGGGCTCCCAGGGTTTCTGAGGCTGAAAATCTTTGAAGCAGCCTCATCTCTCTCCTGTGCGGTGCTTGGTGAGTTTGAACAACAGCTTTTGGGTTGGCAGTCAAAGCTCCGGGCCACCATGTCACACACAGGTCTCCAAGAGCACAGTATAATGAAACGAAATACAGTGGAGTTGATCTATTCTTACATTATTCCTTCAAACGGTTGACGTCTCGTGCGCTTTCAGCATGTGCCCGATCACAGTCAACCAGGGCTGTTTCTGTTAAGTGGATGCATTCTGCTTTCCGTGCGGTTGCTACATGACTGACTGCTTGACTACACGACTAAGTGGGCTTGCACGCTAAGGAGTGCATCTTTATTCTTTCTTTTTGGCCACATATATTGGTGGTGGTGGTGGGGTTGCTAGGTTATCAGAATGCAACCTGTATCTTCTTCACAAGGTGCCAAGAGCTCTCTTGGAGGACAGGGGCAGCCACGTGGGCTTGGGTGTTCCCAGGTGTGTGGAGCTCACTTTATTTTTTTAACCAAGATATTTGAATAGTCTCAAATATTTACATAAGAAACGGGCTAAAGTTGGATTTTTTCCCAGAGGATCATGGAACAATAAGGATTCTTGTTCCTAACCACAACAAAATGAACAGCTGAAGGCGGTTCAGTGGGAAAGCCTTTAAAAGGGGCAGTGTCTGCATCAGCGAGTGGGCCGATGATCTCACCTCGGGTGCGTCAGGTGAAGGTAGACCACGAGAAGTCTTCCTGAGAGCAATCATCAGACGATCTCAATTTTCAAGTGATAAATTCAATTATCATTTCAGGGTACAGATTTAATTGAATAATCTGTTTTAAGTTTTTCTTGCCCTAAATGTTATCATTGTCCTTGGCGTTAAAAGGTCACCTGCATTCAAACTGTCCTGATATTGTCATATTTTAACTTTGAGCCAGTTTTGATGCTTGTCTTAAACCCTTGAGAGTTCTACATCTATCGGAGAAGTCGAACGTGCACAGAAAGAATCACCGTTGACACACACTAGGTCTCCTTGCTGACTTTAAAAACGCGTTTTTGTAATGCAATTAATAATACACTGGTGTTACTCACAAGCACATGGTAGCTACTTCACCTAGAGCGCTGTTAAATCTTCAGGAGCAATACAAACATTATTAACTCTTCAAATTGTGTTGTTAAGTAAAGATTTTGAACTTCAGTTCCACAAAGGATGAAAACTCAATCCACAGTAGGACTGTTTGGGCCTTAAACTAAGTTTGGTGGAATAAGTGATAGGGTTGAAACATGTCCTTGGCTTTGTACTTTCTAAAGGAATCAACTTCACTTGCAGATACGAACATTGTCATGCTCACAAATACGGAGCTGTGACTCTGGGACTGGTGTTGTTTCGGTTTGGCTAACCTGTCGGAGTTTTCAGAAAGTCACACCTACCTTTGCCCGACTTCATGCATGTGACAAGCCACAGTTACAGGCAGCCTTTATGAGCTAAGTTCAGGGAAAACTTTAAAAAAAGAGTAAATATTTGACAATCTTGTTGAAGAGCTCTATTCTTTCACGTGGTTCAATTTCTAGCCAAGAACCAGCCATCTGCCAGAGGAGGCTTGCGTGTTGCTGTGATGCTCAGCAGGTTTCAGCGGGGCTCCAGACTAAACTAGACCGGGAAGCAATGCCGAGTGACCTACTTCTGAAAACCAGCGGATGACCATGATGTGGATCGCAATAATCTGCGCCCTAACTGATCCTGGGGGTAGCACAGGGCCCGGCAGCATTGTGTCCCACGCAACCGCAACGGCTCGCAATGGCAGGTATCAGGTCTCGTCCAGTGTTGAGACTTCTGGGTAACACTCGTGACTCACTAAGGAGGTTAGCATCACAAATGAAAACCACGCCTGTCAAAGCAATGCCATTAAAAGATACCCACATGTGTTGAATTGTATTGAGATATGAAACAGGAGTCCTGGCAGCGCAGTGAGTCAGTGCTTGGCGGCTAGCTGAAAGGTGGGCTTGGTTCAGTCCGTTGGTGGGAGAACGATGTGCTGGTCTACTTCTGTAAACGACAGCCTGAGAAGCCTGGGGCAGCAGTTCCACTCTATCCGTGAGTGCTGCTCTGAGTTGGAATCGACTCCGTGGCACAAGAGAAGAAGAATATTACAACCAGCACTGACCGACTGTGAACTAGTGAAACGCTGTGGGAAGTGCACACTTGTCAGACCATGGACTCAGAGATACAGCGGGGTGGGGGTGGACATAAAGCAGCCCAGATGCACTGTCATCAGATCACTTGGCTCGGAACAACCCTCCAGGGAGGAGGAGGACCAACTGACCAGGGCTCCGTGAGCGTTACTGGAGCAGGCTGCCATGTCTTGTTTTCCATGGAGATTGGTGGGTTTCACCCGTCGATAGACCCTTGGTTACCAGCTGAGGTCTCAATCGCTGGGTCCCCCTGGCTTCTGGGAGTCAAACAGTGCCTCTACATATACAGGTCTTTACCTCACTGAAGCGCAGACAATTTAAAATACGCTCTCCAAGAATAGAATTATAATGGGATTTACATAGCTTTTAATTATTCATTTAGACAAATGACTTTAGATCAAGCACAGGCGAAATAGAAGTTGCAGTAACGTCTGAAGGTAGTAGTGTGAAGGTTTAAAAAAAATGACACAAAGTTCATTCACAGTGCACAAGTGAACACAAGTTTTACATAATTATATAACACATAGCCATGACTGTTCAAAATGTACGACAATTTTCACACACATTTTGTCTTGCTAAACCGAAGCACATTATTTGCTCAGGAGGCAAAAACTCCTGCTTTGAGCGCAACTGGAAAGCTACAGAGCTGTTTCTTTTCACAGAGAAATGCTATCTAAACTAAATCTTACCATTATTAACCACCTGCTTTCCCATTAAACCTACACTCCTGTTATCGTACGTGAAACGCCCCAGCTGCCAGGTTAGGAAGCACCACTCCAGCTACGCTCCCTACACCTCAGTGGTACCCCTGTTTACTTGCCTTTTGGAAGCTAATTTCTTTATGGGAAGGTGGCTATCAGATTAAAGCCTGGAAAACCAGAATCTATGCAGAGCAAAGAATATAATTAAAGCTACTAGAAAAGGCAGATTGCCCCACTTGTAAACAATCATTCATTTCCTATTGATGCTGTTTTTTTCAAACTGACACTCTGATCAAGTCCATTTTGACCCCACCTATTTACAACAGTTGCCCATAGTTTGCTTACTTCGTTTTTTGCACATTCATACCAAAAAAATTCAGATTTCTGTCCCAGTTAAAGCTTAACTTATATAGCCTGAAAATCCAAGATGGCATTTTTTTTTTGTTTCAATAAAAATAATTTCTAATTTTTGAACTACAAACATGACACACAGGGTTACCGGTGAGAATCAGAATTTTATTTCTTTCTATCAATAACATCTACTTTTAATAAATATCTAGCTTTCTAAAAAAAAAAAGCATGCTTAATATGAGATCATCTACAAAAAATTATATATTCTTTGAAAGAAATTATATTACTGAGAAAGATGGGGGATGTCTGGATTCATGAAAATGACACTTTGAATAATATTAATTTATATATTCTATTTATATATTTAAATTACAATACTGATCTCTTCAAAGAAATGCAGGTGACCACCCCTTCCTTTACAAAGAAATTCATAGGAGGGGTGCAGGGGATGTGGTGAGAGGACTGACTCCCGCAGCCTTTGGCTGGAGAGAGGTCTGTACAACCCTAGCAGAGGTCTTCTTTTCTAGACCACAGCTCACAGAAATAAACACGGCCTACTTCCTCTTTTCTCTTACAGTGGTTGTGTTTTACAACCACCCGCTCCAGCAAGGGCCATCCATACCTGCAGGCTGCCTGGGGGAGAGGGCGGGTTAGTGTGCGGAGCACTGGTCCTCTGCTCTTGTCCGCAGCACAGGTGTCCCGCGCCCACTGAGCAACAATGGATACAGCCACTAGCTGCTTCAGAGGGTCCACTTTCATTCAACAGTAAACAACGACTGTTTACTGAACTGAACTGTCAATTTCCAAAATATTTGTAATGTCCTTCAACTTGGGAGATTAAGCATCAGACCTTGAACAAGGATGCACTGATGTGTAAAAGCAAAAAAAGGGGGAGGAAGGGGGTGTAAGGAACTGTTACAAAAAGCAAAGCAAAACAAAACAATCCTAATCCCAACCCCGGGCAATGGACTACTAGGTAAATTGTAAAATAAGAACTGTAACATGATGGCCCACTTTTTTGTTATCATAATATGGCTTAATGAAAAGGCAGCAAAGAATAACCTTAAATGAAACAAACAAACAAACAAACAAACAAACAAAACATTTTAAATCAAAATGGCATATCTCTTTGCTCTCAGCCAATCAAAAAGTCTTTTAAGTCAATAAAAAATATATATAAAACACATAAAAATGATGTGAAGGGCATTATTACAATCGAAATTCAATGAGTTAAACTTAAGGTCTTCCCTAGACACCCAGCTAAGAGAGGAGGGTCAGCATCATTCTAAGTGTTGAAATCACATCGACATTATAAACAGCTTTATGAAAGACTGCTTTCCCCCGATGGCCTGCCTATCCTGTTTGGAAACTGGAAATGAAACCAATCAACCCATTATTATCTCAACTGCCTCATCCTGTGTCAGAATCCAACAGCTCCGTCAATAGCACTGTTAGCAGAAAGTCTGGCTTAAGTACACAACATCCAAAATGAATTAATTTCCAACGGGCACAGGAGTACAAGACGACCAACTGAAACGCGCGGTCCGAAGGGCTCTGGCCTTAGCCTTCTCAGGCAACTCTCTCAGTGGTCAGTGAAAAAGGTTGGAATCTCTGATTTACCTTGCAGTTAAAAGCAAATTAACCTATCGGACGGGTTCTTCAGTCAACTGTTTTTATGTCCCGTGGTGAGTGTAAAGGGCACTCCCACAGTCCAGTAGCTCCCAGCATACAACACCACAGATAATGTCAACAAGTGAGTAGGCTCCCATAACTTCATGTCTCCACTCACCTCGCTAGGCTTTCATTCAAAACACCTGGCCTTCTTTTTCCGGAAAAGGCTCGCAGAGATTAGTGGCACCAGTGCTCCCACAAATGAGGGGATAAGACAAGCAGGTCAACAAGTCCCTTATTTTCCAGTACCGACCTTAATGGCCACCATACTTATATCATCGCAATTTGTCACCTCAAGACAATAAAACAGGGTGCGAATGCTGTATCCACTGGTCTTCCACTCGACGGGCAACCGTGGTTAAGGCGTCTCTACTATGCACACGTGATTTTATCCCGTGACTTTATTGTATGTTTATAAAGGGGAACAGCAGAACAAAAAGAGGCAGGACAAAGGACTCTGGAGGAATTTTCTTTCTTCATATGTAGGCAGAGAGGCAATGATGAGTGGCATTCTGAAAAACAAAAGCATTTCACAGTTAGGTTTGTGAAGACAAACACAACATTTCTTGACAAGCTTCACTGAGACTACTGAAGCACACCTTCTTGCACTTGCTAGTTTGAACAGAATCGTTTAAAATGTAACCCAAGTATTAGCATAAGTCCATCTAAGATTACATACACATCACAAAGAATCCTGTAATTCATTTTCTTACAGAAAAGGAGTAAAAGACCTGTTATACTACAATTGACAGGTAGACAAAGAATCTCTATGTCTGTTTTAGGTGTAAACATCCTCAGCAAGAATTAGAATTACCAAAAAAAAAAAAAAAAAGAATTAGAATTACAGATGCTTAACATTTTAAATGTTAAATATTTTAACATTTAAAATATTTACATGTTAAATATTTTTTAACATTTAAAAAATATGTTAAGCAGAGGAGCACTACATACTAAAGGCCTTTAATGGGAAAACATGCTTATCTTCCATCCAGCAGAGGGCTGGTGGTTTCAAACTGTGGCCCTTGAGTTTTCAGCCCAACGTATAATAACCACACCACCACTGGAATGTCTCCAAATTAGCCTAGAGCACCATTCTTCTTTGGAGTCTTGAGTGGCACAAGTGGCTAAGCGGGGGACTGTGGACCTGAGAGGCTGAGGGCTGTAACTCAAGTCAGGGACACCTTAGAAGCCCCAGCCCTGGAGATCTGTTCCCAAAAGACCACAGTCATGAACATCAGCCTACAGAGCATTGCACTTGCCCACAGGGAGTCACCATGAGTCAGAATTGATTTGACAG
>NW_022103914.1:9267766-9274751 GCF_000313985.2 Echinops telfairi
GTGGGAAGAGCACACAGGAGGGAGGCAGCCAAGGGAAGGGGAGCCATTTCCTTAAGTGTGAAACAGGACTTTCATGGGGAGAATGGACCAAATGAAAGAAGACAGCTTTTACTCACATAATACAATTTATTTCTCCTGATGAAGGGCTTCAATGAAAGCATCAAGTTTTTCTTGAATTTCTCTAACTTTCTCTGTGGAGATAAAAAGAGAACGAATCAATGTAATAGAAATTTAGTTTAAAAGGCATCACAAGAGAATGCTTGTGTAGCTTTTTGGAGAATGGGGGAAAAAAGGAGCTTCAACATTCTATCTTACATCTAAAGAAGTACAGCTGGAGCACTAAGTGGTGTTGTCTAACCGAGGATCTAGCAGGAATTATGGAACCTCACACAGAAAAATGCATGCAGGTTCACCGACATGGGAAATTATGTACAGAATTGTAAAGAGTTCACAGACTGTCTGAAGTGTAAAGAAGGATTTATATTTAGCAGTGCGTGAGACAGAGGAAAACAATAAGATGATTTTAAAAATGTAAGAAAATACTAATGAGTAAATAGCCTCAGACTGGGAAATGATTTTCTAGGGAAAAGCAATGGGAAAAGTTATAAAGGCAAAGATAAATCTACATCACTAACTCCAGTACTGTCCTTTGATATGCCAAATTAAACAGCATGAGAGGGTGGGGGGAGTATTGCAACATGAAGAGATCAATAACACTTGACTCTTTGAAATATAAAAATTTCCTCCACAGGTGTAAATTATCCACAGTACATAATGATCTCCAATATTAACGATGGGATGGATCTTATTATACTACGTCATTGTATCTACTTTAAAATATAGACTCTTTTTTGTCCTTTTTAAACAATTTAACCAGTTGTAGGAACTATCAATTAAAAGTGATTCAGAGGCAAAATTGCCAAGTATTCTACTTTCCATCTATAAAAAAAGTCCTATCTGTAAGATGAACTTAATATGCAGCATTCACAGCTTTTACCTAAACAAGTAAACATGCTGTCATGCAAGGGTAGCCATCCCTCCGCTCCGGGGGGCTGACTGCACGAGTGACGGCACCAGGCACAGGAAGAGTGGCCCTTTCTAGGGCCTCCTACCAGCAGAGCAGGGATGCAACACAACCCATGCCTGCGGTGGTACCCAAACACTGTGAGGCTTCGTGCTCTTTCTCAGTCCTTGGCATTGCTTACTCTAAGCATTACTCTAGGGCTAGCACAAAAGCTTTAAGAAAAGAAACACATAATTACTTTCAATAAACAACTGAGACAACTGACAGCAGTTAGCGCAAAGACATACACACATGGCATGTATCTAGTTAGGCCAAGGAAGCTAGATAAAAGAATCCTGCCTTACCTCTTGGAAGGCTAGTCTGTGTTTTCAGGCAGGCAGATTTTCATTTTGTAATCAGCAGGAAAACTGTAAATATACTTTCCCAAAGTAAGGCTGCATTCATATTCAAAATTCAGTCAACTACTTGTTTAAATAACTTAATCAACGACTGTTTAGAGGGCTCCAAAGAAGTGTGGCACATCAGTTAAAGTCGTTTTAAAAGTGTGTGGGTGAGAGTGTGTGTGCATGTGCTCTGGGGGCAGTGTTTGCTGAATTTCTTAGTATCACACATTGTGGATAGGGAAACCTCTTCAAAAGGTCCAGGAGCTTTCGTTGCACCACACGTGGGAATTACAACAGGTGGCTGCAGTCAGTCTCACTAGCTCCCCTGAAGGCTCCACTGAAAAGTGCTTCCACCTGTGAAAACTGTCCTGCAGGCGCAGGGAAACCCGGGTCCACATGGGCTATAATTCGGTCCAATGGGGCAGCTCTGTCTACCCTCCTGTGCTACAGCCCCAGCTGGGCAGGCTGAGTGTGGGTGGTGGCGCAGTGGTGTCACTCAGATGCAGGTGTCTAACTGTAGGGTCTGAATGAAAATCACACTCTTACAAGGGTAAAGAGAAGTAATTCTCTCTAATGAAAACAAAAGGATTATTTAATATAATGTTTTAATATAAAAACAAACTTAAAAATGATCACAGTTCACTTAAAAAGCTATGTTACAAAGCAAAATATTTTACATTTAGATTAAACTATGTCTGGATACCTCAAAATGACACGAGACATATAAGTTACTAGGAAGTGTGCGTATGGGGGTGGTGGTGGTGGTGGTAGTGGTGGTGAGTGTATAAGAAGTAAAGGTTAAAATAAATAAAGAATTGTGGTAAACATCCTTTTTACATCAAAAACAAGCAATGCTCACTGAAGCAGCAGTCAAGAGCTCAAACGGCGCGATGCCCGCATTGGGTAAATCTGCCACACAACACCTCTTCAGAGCAAGTGAAATAGTTTATTGTGCCAGCCTGGCCGATAAACACAAGTGGGATTAACTGAAGGGCAGAGAGAAAAATGCCTTGGTGAGTCTCGCCTTTCTTGTCTCTCACTCTTTGATCATTGGACCCGTGTGTAGCTGCCTTGCTTGTCCTGTGCCTCAATTTAAAGGCTACACTACCTGTGGGACCCCTAGCCTGTGGACTGTGTCGCTGTAAGTTGAGGTCCCTTTAAGACATCGCTGGAGCTGGGGACTGGCAGTTGGTGACCTGGCTGGCAGTTGGTGACCTGCCTTCTGATTGGCTGCTGTGCTGACATAGCCTAGCTCTCTCTATAAATAGAGGAAGATCTGGCAGCAGATCGGACTGGAAGGACTGCTAGTCTCTAACAACTCTCTCACGGCAGTGAGTTGATTTGAGCCATTTGTAGTGTTTTATAACTTAACTGTTTCTTTCTTGTATTGTATATTTAACTGTATATGATTTAACAGTTCATTCCTTGTTATATATCTACTTATCTTTATAAATAAATATATATTAAATTATCAGCAATTTGGTTTTATCTCTCTAGAGAACCCTGTCTAACACAGCAAGGATGCTACTTTGAGGACTAACGGGCGTCTGACCCATGCCACGGTATTTTAAATTGCCTCATATGCATGTGAAAGTTGGGCATTGATAAGGAAGATAAAAGAAGAATTGATGCATTTGAATGATGATGTTGGCAAAGTACAAAAGAACAAACAACTCCGAGAAGAAGTATGGCCATAATGCTCCTTAAAAGTGAAGGTGGTGAGACTTTATTTCATGTGCTTTGGACATGGTAGCAGGAGAGGCCAGTCCCTGGAGCTCATCATGCTGGGTAAACTGGAGGCTCGGTGAAAAAGAGAAGACCCCTTAGCAAGATGGGCGGACAGAGTGGCTGGGACAACGGGCTCAAGCCCAAGAACAGCGGTGAGGGTGGCCCAGGTCCAGGCAAGGTTTCAGTGCCTTCTGAGTTGGAACGGACTTGACAGCACCTGACATCATCATCATCATCATCATCATCATCATCATCATCACCAAATTAAAAACACGTGCGTGTGTGTTCGTGTGCGTTATGTTCTTTATTTACACAGCGCACTGACTGGAGTGAAGTGCGGAAGCATTCCTTTCTTTACTCATTACTTTGTACCGAGTGTAGGATGTTTTGGAAGATTTTAAGTGCAGGACCTCATATGCCCTTTTCATTTACACAATTTGTGGGGACCACTGCTAAAAAGGAGGCCAACAAAAGCCTGGCGAGCCAGCCCATTCCCGGCGTGTGGCTGAGAGCTGGGTCAGGACGGAGTCTCTGTGTCCTCGATTCAGAAACACATGGCAGATCTACTAGTGTGCGAAGTTGCTATGCAGCAGCGAACCAATGATGAGATGGGAAACTGACGTCTTGGTAAGAATCCAGGAAGATAATAGTCACCAAGTACATCGGAAATAGTCTGCTGCCTAGAGGTATTGCCATATATCTGTGTGATTACTACGTTTAAAGGAGACAAGATCTATACATCTTTGGGGAAAACTTCGGAAAACATACAAGTGCTAAACTGTCCGCACAATTTCAGCACTTCCTGTGTCCACAGTGGTCGGTGCACTGGATATGCTCACTACGTGTTCAAAACAGTCAGAGGCTGCACAGAACTACGGCGCATCACACAGACAACACAAACCAGACCCACCGCCATCGACTCCATTCTGACCACAGCAACCTCCGACAAAAGTTTTCGAGGCTGTCAGGCTTTAAAGGGGCAGACAGTTTCATCTTTATCCTGAGCAGCAGCTGGTAGTTTTGAACTGCTGACCTTGTGGTAGCAGGCGAACACATAACCCACTGTACACCACCAGAGCTTCTTGACAATAAGGGTCATCAGTTATTAAAAAGGAAACAAAAAACAACCAAACACCTGGCAGACTTTCTGAATTTTCACTATTTACCAGAGTGCATGCGCCGTGCACACCCCCCTGGAACAGAGTAACATGGAACAGAGCATGCAGGCCTCACAATCCCCCAGTCTCCAGGCGGAAAAATGCTGGGGGCTGTAGCTTTACAAACAACCTGACTTCACGCTTCACAAGGGCCTTGCACCACACATGACTCAGCAGCACGACTGCCCACATTTGAATCAATCCCTAAAATGTCCAGAGGAGCCTCCAGCATGGCCACGCTTACTCACGATATCATCTGGCTCTATAGAAAGGCAAGCAGGTCATAAAAAGAAGGGCAGAGAGGTAGCAATGAAAACTTTCTACTTTCCAATCCAGTGTAATACCCCAGCATTACCCTTGTTTCAATGCCCAAATACTATTTTATCACTTTCTTCTAGTAATATGTACAGATTAGCATGGTTCATTATAAAGCCAAGTCCCTTCTCCACTATTACTTTAGTACATATTCATGACTTTTGGATTCAGTTGAAATTTTGATTTACTCGATAAATTAGATCAACTTGGGAAGGGATGAGCAAATGGCAATTTCTCTTACACTGAAATAGGCGATTCTATGTCGAGTGGAGACCAAGTGTCCTCTCCATTTATTCAATGTTTACGTAAAAGATGAGCTATTTCAAGCATCAATTCATTGTGCGTCTGGATTGAGTCATGAATATTCCAATAATCCCTAACTCATAAACTGTCCCTCTCGCTGAATGAAGTCCCTTCTTGCGGGCTTTTCCCTTCCGATGACATGACACCCTTCCAAGCTCGGGCGCTTCTTCATCTCCGCACAAAACGACACTGCTCCTCTCGCTTTCTCTGTGAGTCTTCTGATCCTGGCTCGAAAAGTCTCACGTGCACACTACTCTGTAATTGAGTTTTGAATACACCACGGATACCAAAGGTTCACTTCAGTGGTTAATAACAGTTTAGAGCAGGGACAAAGAGCCCCACACAACACTAGCACATGCTCTGAAATCAACCTTCTACAACTTTTGATGTCTGTAAAGAAAGTGCGGAGAAACAAGTTGCAAGTTTAATAAGAGAAGGAACCACACACACACCCAGATCCAAATGTACATGAACAGAAAGATTTGCTAGCGTGCCGTAGTAAGCGTCGGGACACTTTAATGCAGGCGAGAGTCTGCTGCAACAAGCAGCCCATTAAAAGACTGAAAGTTAAAAACATGTCTTGCTGTATCATACATGTTGTTTCTGAAATATAGTTGGTTTTTATTAATCAACTGCACTGGCAGATCAGTATACTCAAAAGTTCAGGATCTAAAGCAATCATCTAGGATTTACAGAAAAGGAACAGAAATGATGAACAAGAAATTGGATTCAAAATTCTGAAAACAACAGTAAAAACTTAGCTTCAACAGAAAAAACAACATGCATGTCTGCACTTGATGGCAGGAAGAACCAGAGAGCGCGTGCACAGCGAAGAGCTAAATCTAGTACTCGCTGCTGCGTCTTGGCCCCGCCCGCTGCCCCAAACAAGGCATGACAGTGTGTGAACACAGACCACGAATGGAGACAATCAGAAGAGTTCTGCATGTTACAGTAGAACGAGACACCCATTACCCTGTCCTGGCAGCTGTTTCGGGCTGGTAGGGCATTTTCAAAGGTGGGGGTCCTGCGCTTCCTGGGTCTGTGAAGTCTTAGGGTTCTCTCCATCACAACAAGCATCTACATGGAAGTCCCTCTCCTGGACTGGAATACTAGCTAGACTGCTAACCACCATTCAGTTAGGCTCACTAGCAGCTACGCCTGGCAGTTCTGTGCATCTACACAGTAGACAATAATAAAGAGTGCAGGATAAAAAACCCCCAAACACCTTCCTGGTCTTACCTCTAAACCACTGGAGCACTTATTTGTAGGAGTTTATAAGCACAGGAAGAACATGCGTCACCAAGTTTAGTAGCACAATTGGCTCAGGAGACCCATGTCTCGACGCTCAGCTAGGCCATTAGTGGACAAGTCTCAGCCCAACTTCTTTCTTTATAAAATGAGCAGATGAGGCCATAATAATTCAAAATTCATATTATTTTAAAATGTAAAACTAAAATCGGCTTTTCTATCTCTTCATATGTTTATAATCACAGTTTAAAAATTCAGTCTTTTTCTTTATCCAATATCTATTTCTTTGATGTTAAGCTGGCCAAAAAAAAAAAAAACCCTAACAAAAAAAGTGATCACAAATTACAGTATTATGCTCGTGGAGCTACATAATTCATTTTGGACAGATCCATTTTATAATGTCATTTCCAGGAATCAAAGCGAGGAACAGCAGGGATGGCTTGTGTGAATTATCTTCTCACCAAAAAAGCCTGTCATTTAAAATCACAACCTCGCATAGCACTTGCTATGTGATAGATGTCCATGAATATTCATTCCTGCTGACTGATCTGACTTAACGTATATGTGCTTAATTTAAACATTAAGGACTAGTGTTTTTTAAAAAAATAGTTGTTTTCATATACCAGAAAACCATGGCTTAGAAACCAAGTTACCATAAGAAAGAGGCTGACGCAAATTATAACCACCCTTACCTGCTGGAAGTATTGTGATGACAGTACAAATTCAGCTTTTTGTTTTTAAATTTTTTACTACTGTAAGAGGGCATGATCAAGGGGAATGTAACGAACAGGAAGTGCTGAAATCCTGGTGGGGACTGAGCATGATAG
>NW_022103914.1:9276036-9308657 GCF_000313985.2 Echinops telfairi
AAAAAAAAAAAAAAGAATTTCTACCAGGCATCTTGTGGCTAATACCATCCCATGTCTGGCTAAAATCGCATCTCTTCAAATACTTTTGATATTCTGAAGCCTAATTCCCGAAGTCCTCAGCACGGATGAAGGGAGGAGCATCTTCTCCGAGCCCTTCTACTGGTCAGGCCCCTCAACTTTCCTAAGCAGATGGCGCCCCTCGCTCCAGCCCCGCTACACTTCACATTGAAGGCACTCAGCTTTCCAACAGAGTAAACAGCACCACTCCTGGCACTTGTCAATAAGTAGAGGACCCCACACTCTCTCCTGACACTTATTTAAAGCTCAGCTGCAAGAAGAAATTTTATTTATGAAAGATTATATGGAAGATGAGTGACAAGATTCCAAAAGGTTAATGGAAAAGTGCCATTATCTTCTAATTCCATTTTTCCATAAACTTTTTGAAGGCCCCACGCCATATAACACTTCTCGATGTTATGTAGTTCATTTTGGGGTAAGCCAAATCAAAGAGCTCTGTAAATGGAGTGCATCATTTTGACTTCCCTAGAATTACTTTTGCTATCAGCCTCCAGTGAGGGACATGATAATAAAGAGGCCCAGGAAATGTATGAATAGCTCTACCATATCCATTAGATTCACGCAGGGGTATAACTCAGTGTCTCCTTAGCGAGGACTGATCAGAAAAACTGCCCTCAGGTGTGTGCACTAGAAATCCCTACGCTTCTCCTATAAGCAACTGCCCTTTTGTTGTCTGATGGCCACAGTAAATCATGTAACCAAGTTTGCTTCCGTTGGCCCCAGCCATTCGGCAGTCCAGCTCTAGCAAAGATTACCAAACTCTCTAGCAGGGTTTTGAGCCAGGGCCAATCTCACCCCAAGCTTCATTTCTTTGCCCTCACCTGGATTTTTCTCTTTTCTTCCACGCAACTTCTTCATTGAAGAATTAAAAAAATTTTTTTAAATGTAGGGTTTATTTTTGTAAGTTACTTCAAATCGTTTCTGGGATGAAACACGGAATTAGTAAACAACTGGTGTGGATAAGGCATACTCTTTACCAGCTGGTTCACTCACTACACTGTAACATTCTAGGAGAAGCCTTTTGATTTTGGCAAGGCTTGAACAGTCAGTAACTTAAGAACACGATTCTGGGCAATAGTATCTTTAACCTACTGAAAGCAATACCTTCTTGAAGGTATTGAAGAAAACCTTTTTCTATTTCTGTTCACTTCTTGGAAAAGCCAATGATGTAAATATTTATATCTAAATAAGGCATTTTCAAAAGTAAATGATCCATAATCATGATCACCTTCTTAAATTGAAAAGTTATATAGATTCCTACATAAGATTAAAATTTTCTACAGTGAATTATGTTATAACTCAGTATATAAAATGTTCCATAACAATTACTCAATTATTGAGGAAAAATCTTTTACACCTGAATTCCTTTATCATACATTGTTTTATTTGCTCCAAATAAAAAGTTAAAAAGAAAAAACATTATTTTAGAATGAATACACTTATTATGCTTCTTCAGGATAGCTAAATATCAATATACTTTTAAAAGCACGACTTGATTGGGAACATCAGAAAAGCTTTTTTGTTTTGTTTTGGGGAAATGTGTAAAATACATTGTCTCAATCAATTAATAATGCTTTTGAAAAATCCATCATTTTCTCCGCCTCTGATCCTTCAAGGTATATTTTTCTCTGAATTTTGCCGAGAGGAAATTCAAAACATTTTAAGAATAGGAAAATAACTCAAGCAGCTCCTTAAAGAGACAGGACATCATTTATCACCTGCCAAGACAGATTTATAAGAAGAGGGCCCCTTCTGTTCCTTTAAGACTGCAAAACAGATGGGAAGTGAATGGACAGTCAACGGGAAGAGAAAACACAGGGGAGGTGCTGCTGCGTGTCTGTTCCCAGCCGGAGAAAGAGGTCAGATTGTAACTGCATGACTGGGCCCTGGAAAGGGTCTTTCTTCAAGCTGTTACAAAGACAAACGCTGTTCCTCACCCTGCTGTCAAACTGTTATCAATATTGGATTGTCAGGACCTTCAGTGCTGATGCTTTAAAAAAGGAGGTGACACAGACAGATGAATCATGAGAAAGACTCTTAATAAGCGCAAGCAATAGAATTTTTAAAAAGAAAAGAAGATTGGAAAGTCTAATCCTGATTTTTCAACTAAGCTAAAATTGTTTTTAAGATGAAATTAAGAGCTACAAGCTTTAGTCAAGTTAGGAGCTAAGTGAGACGAAAAACAAAAATGACATACAAGTAATAACTCTCAAAAGCTGCATTCAGACAAAGCATCAAACTTATGACAAGAAAAGTTACTGAACACCTAGGCTTTGCTAGGCTGTCCCCTCCCCCCCAGTTCTCAGTTATTTCCTTCAACCACCAACTACAGGAGGTATTATTAGCAATATCGATTCTGTAAGGCAGAAAAAGGCTCGAGAAATAAAAATAACTTTGGAATTAACTTCACATAAGTATTAAGCAAAAAAAAAAAAATCGCCTTTAAATTAAGTTGATTTTTTTCCCCCTTGTGGAATGGAAAATCACAAAATTCCAACAGCAATGTTCAGAAAACATAGATGTAAAAAGCCTGGGTTATTGCTTCTCTGTTAGATGGCCACTTGTTTAACTTCAAGCCTTTAATACCCCAGACGCTATATCTTGTAATAGCTGGGCACCATCAGCTTTCTTCACCACATTAGCTTATGCACCCATTTTATTTTCAGAGATAGTGCCGGGAGGGTGAGCACCACAGAGTGCCGGGTTATTAGAACAAAGTATGCTTGCGTTGAGGGAGGACTTGAGCAGAAGCCCAATGTCCATCTGCTACTTTAATACTTAACCTACAAATATATGTACATAGACCTATATCCTTATCGCTATATATTTACATATGCACATGCCTATGTTTATACCTCTATAAACGTCTTTTGCCTCCTAGTTCTTTCCTCTATTTCTTTTTACTTTCCTCCTGTCCCACTTTCATGTTTGACCTTCATTCGGCTCTCTGTACTTCCTCTCAGCTACACTGCACTTGATGGAACCCCACAAGGCATTCTCACCATCGATTTTACATCTCTTGCTGTTCTCTTGTCCCTGGGTTTGTTGGCTCCCCACTCCTTTTCCACACCTCCTCCCCTCCCCTCCCCCCACCCCAACAGTTGGTCCAGTTGTTTTCTCCTCAGGATGGTTTATTCTGCCTATCTTATATAGATAGACATGGAAAAAAATAGCCTATGAATAGTTGCAGATCTGTCTGCTGACCCTCATGAACGTTTTCCGATCGGGTTTGATGCAGTACCAGGCCCTGACCCTGAGTTCGAAGTCTATTTTCACACTTCCTCGAGGACTTTGTTGCTTTGCTCCCCTTGCTGCTCTCTTGCGCTCTTCTTGTTACACCTTGGCATGTGTGTCGGGTGCGGAGGAGAGGGGGCGTCAGATCAGGCACAATTCCTGCACTGTGTCTCTGGTGCTGGTCCCTGTAGCACTGTGGGTCAGGGGACGTCATGTCTTATGGAGGGGTTGACTATATAATCCCTCTGTGCATTAGCTGCTCTGAGCAGGAATGTTGTCCTCAAAGCTTGGTGGGCCAGAGAAGCAACCAAGCCCTCATGGAAGAAGCACACCAACCCCTGTGATCACGAGGTGTCAAGGGGATCAGGTATCACAAGACCCAAAACAAATAACCATTTTGATGCGAAAGAGGGGGTTCGTAATGGAGACCCAAGGCCGATCTGTAAATAACTGGACATTCTCTCACAGAAGGGTCACAAGGAAGGGATGAGCCAGCCAGGGTGCAGTATAGCACTGATGCAACACACAATGTTCCTCTATTTGTTTATTGGTCGTGCCCCCCGCCCCTCATCAGGACCCCAGCTCTATCTTAAAAATCTGCCAAACCAGAGCATGTACACTGGTACAGGTAAGAGCTCAGGACACACAGAATCCAGGACAGATAAACCCCGCAGCGGATGGTGTAAAATCTGAAAATAAAAATAATTTATAAATTATCAAAAGTTCACAAGAGCGTGAGGTTGGGGGAAGAAAGGGAAAAAAGAATAGCAAATACCAAGGGCACAATTAGAAAGAAAATATTTTAAAAGTGATGAAGGCAACTTATGTACAAATGTGCTTGATACGATTGATGTATGGATTATTATAAGGGCTGTAAGAGTCCCCAATAAAATGATATATTAAAAAAAATCTAATAGAATAAAAAAATAAAAGTCTGGGTTATGGTTTGAAGAGGGAAGTCCTTTTAAGTCTTTATGAAACACACTCACTGTTCTATGGTCCTCTGTAACTTAAGTTTATAATCTTTGTAAGTAAACACCCATGTATTTCAGTCTAAAAATATATAGCTTTTCAATTTATTTTTCATTTCTTTATAGTACTTTAAATTCTATACCATCGACTAGACTAATGATACTATTATTAGACTTACCAAATGTCTCAAAAAGGTTACTGAAACTACTTCTCAACAAACTAATAATGCTCCCTCTAAAGTGGACCAGGAATACATATAAACTAGATACAGGAATAGATTTTCAGTTTGCACTTAATTTAATCCCTAATCTAAGAAAAATTGGTTCTTATGACGTGACCCTGGCTCATTAAGTGATCACTGAAGGTGTGGGTGCTGTAGTGAAGTGTGGTGAAGAAATTAGATGGTGTCCAGCTATTAGAAAGAATAGCGCCTGGGGTCTTAAAATAAGTAGCCATTTACATGGGGTACCAGATAGGATTGCAAATAATAAAATCTAAGATCGGCTGAGGAGCTTAAGTTCTGAGTACCCAGCTTGCAGAAGGCTATGGATGACAGTGAAAGCCCAAAATCCATTTTCAGAGCTCCATGTGGATTAAGCCATAATTGAACTCCCTCTGACTACTGACCAGGGATGGAAATAGTCTTGTCCTCAGAGCACGGTGGAAGGTGGATTACTGCAGATATAGTTAGGTTATAATTTAACATATTATCTAATGTTTCCTTCCCCTTTTGACCCATTTTTAATTTCTGGTTTCCATTTTCTTCTGCTTTCACTTGGATGGAGCTTTTTCGTTTTACTTTGTTGTTTTAAGTTTTTTTGTATTATTTTCTTTATATGAAGTCCTGGATAGGTAAATTTATAAATAAGTAGTTTTGAAGAGAGAAGTCAGGGTGATTGTAGGGTAATGGGAAGCTAATAATAATGGGTACTAGAATGAAGAAAATGTTCAGTAATTCATTGTAGTGATGACTGCACAACTCTTTTTAATATATTCAAACCAAGGGATTCTAGTACATGAATTAAATGTCAATAAGACTATTACAAAAAAAAGACACCAATTTCATTGTTTGAGAGTTTTGATTATTTTCATTACGACAGTAAGCTGAGAAATGAAAAGAAATTAGAATAATATTTAAAAAGAAAGCCAAGTTATATGATCTTGGCCATAAATATTCATGTGACTGCCTCGATTACTGACCTCAATGAACATCATTTTTTCCCCCATCTCAATAATTTGGGTAAGGTCTTGCAAGCCTTGCATGACTTTACAGGGCGCATGTGGACAAGCATGAACACATTCTGTACCGTGCACAGTGCGATGAAGTGTGAGAGGCAGGCCTGAGAGCTCCCCACAGGATTTGGATCCTAGAGTACTAAACAGTGCACAAGAGACTACTCTACCCGAATGCCTGCCTTGCTTTACCCATTTTCTCTTCATTGTCAGTCATCTTGGACAAAGCAATTTTGGTCTAATTAAGAATAAGTTTGCTATGTACGGTTACTAAAGACACCCGTTTTGTTTTCAGTCAGTGAAAAATTTAGTTTAAACCCCCCAAATTTTATACTTGGCTAGTTAGTAATAATGTACTTGCTTAGCAAAGCGTCCGCTATCAATAGCCGTCATAAGACTAGTGAGAAGTAAGTAACTTCTTAATCCTGTACCAATTTATCAATGTGCTCCATGTTGACTTTAAATGGGTGCGTCAGGCCATGAAGGATGTGCTCGATTCCAAAGGGCCCATTTGGAGCCTGGGTTTCTCATCAATCACCTGGAAGGCACAGCCCTCGGTGGTCACGGGGGATTCCGCGCCCAGGTGACTCTTCTCTAACACACAGCAGTCTCCCCCCCACCCCCACCCCCAAGCATTACTATGGTCCTGTTGTCAAAGCTCTCTCTCTTCCTTCGCCACAACATAAAGCACACACTACCTCATTCACACAGACTGTAGGTAAAATCAACCCTTCACTATCTTCCTCAGCTGCTTTAATTTGTCAAGATCATATATGAAAAATATCATTTCACACAGGCAGAATCTAAAAATGCAGTCACTTTCATCCAACAGTTCAGATAGTTACTGGCCACCTAAAACATAAAAACCCCTAACAAGGATGACGTTATGAACATTTAAAAGAACAGTGACGTGGGGTCCGACCAGGAGAAGCGCATCGGTAACCAACGTGAGGACCACGCAGGGCTGAAAGATGCAGAGGACACGGTGTGTCGGAGTCCGGTTTGTAATCACTGAGCGACGCTACAGGAACAGGCGGGAAGGAAAACACTGGTTGAGGGACAAGGGGTAAAATTAAAGAAAAAGAGATAAAAGGGAAAAGATCACTTGGGGGTGTGCTAGACAGTAGGTGAGATGAGAAAAATGGGGTGTGGTAGACCACAGAAAACAATAATGGATGCTTCTACACGGACCGTGGTCTTGACACTGGGTGTTTTCTCTGCACGTCACCTTCCTCTGCTCTGCGGTGCCTCTTGTTGTTTTAATTAAACCCCCTGTGGACCTATACACTTAGAACCTGGTAACCCAATGCTACCTTTTCCTCCATAAATCCCATTACCATTCATTTTCTTTGGCTATGTGTACAAAGACAAAACAAACCTACTAGCAACAAATGCAGTTTTAGTTACTTAGAAAGTTCCCGAGTCATACCGTCTCTATCAGATTCTGAAAAGATGACACTTGCCAATTTTACTCCAAGTGGTAGAATGGCACTCTGCACTACTGTGAGCAGGAAGAGCAGGAGGGCAGTTGGTGGGGGTGGGGAGTGGCAAGAATCACCTATGGATACCAGAGTGCTACCTCTGGAAACAGAATTTGAAATATATTACTTCTCCTTTCTGCAATTTTAAATTTCAAATTCTGAATACAAAACCTTTCAGTCTCATAGTACTCTAGGGGCCTCTATCCTCATTCAGCACGGTGTCTGGGGATATGGCAGGTACGGGGAAAGTTAAGGGGACTTGAACTGCCAACAACAACCCACCAGTTGCTCTGAGGGAGAAAGATGAGGCTGCTGGCTCCTGTGAAGATATACTACCCGATGTACATGAACACAATGAGTTGGAACTAACTCAGTTGTAGTGGGTTTGACTTTTGGTTTACAGGGTAAGTCTAAGGAATATGGGGTAACTAATGGAAATGAATTATGTTCAAGGGAGTCTTGACCCTTTTCTTCCTGAAATGCAAAAGAACAAAATCGTTCCAGCTAACTGAGCGTGAGATGTGCTCTGCTGTGGCGACTTTTCATCACTGAAGCTTTGAAGTGGTGTGAGGAGAGTCGAAAAACTGGCCCAGACATTGGGATGTGTTTTACAGCGATGAGGGAATCCCTTCAAATAGAAGCCGCTATAGCGTATTTCCCTTCCAATCTTAGGTTTTAAAAAGACAGTATTTCATTGCTCTGTTGCAGTTCCTTTCCTTACAAGATTTTAAAAAATGCACCGAGATTTTTGTTTACTCTTATCAAACAATATTAACTACGAAAAAATAAACACAGCTCTCGTGGTGATAAATGATCCCTGTTCATAAAGAGTTAGTAACTTAAAGGGGGTGGGGAATGAGTCTGAAGTCACTATTAAGGGGGGTTGGGAAATCAGTCTGCAGTCACTATTTCCCAGTTTTTGGGTTAGTCCTGCATCTCATGCTCCGGCTCCTCTATCTTTGCTCCTTTCTAATTAATCAAAAGGAAGCCAGGACAGAGGAATAGGAGGAGACTGGGAAAGGGAGGAAGCACAAAGCTGAACCTCAACAACATTGTGCACTCCCAAGAGAAACAAACTTCAAGTTTCAAGAAACAATTGCCTGCTGTCTGGGAGATGCTCAGGCATCAAACACTAAAGAACAGTCAACAGAGGCAGGAGGCCGGGCGCACTGCTGCCCGCTGCGAGGGCTGCCCTCTAATCCCTCCGCTCTCCTCAAAAGGCCAGCTGTTGCCACCTCGTGTAGGGAGCCGGCAGAGCAAATGAGCTCTAGCAGCAAAGAGCCGAGGAGACTGGAAACACTAAAATACATACCTTGTTACACTATGCTGCCTTGACACCAAAGGATATACCATTAGAGTAAGTCTGTAAAATGGCATCCCAGGTCAAAGGCTTTTCAACTGTCTTCACAGATCATTGGTATATGAGATGTGAACATAAAGCATTAATAAGTCCCAAAGGTAACTATATTCTGGGAAGCTCATAGGGTGATAAGAGTAAGATTCTCATCACTGATACTGTATACCTGGGAAAGGACACTGCTAACCATGGGAGCGTTCAAACACAAAGAGCCATTCTATACAACTATAATCTATTTTCCAAAGGCCTTTTCCTCAAATTATTTTGGTACAGTACTGAAACACCTGGGCTCTGATCTTGCCTTTACTACTGACTACCTCCTAGTTCCATTTCTTCAGCTGTAAAGTGAGAAACGCCACAGAAGGTCCAGAGGAGTAGGACATAAAAATGCATGCCAAGTGCCTACTCTGATATCTGGCGCAGAGAAAGCATGCAAACATTCAGAGGCAATTCCGAAGTGCTGATACAATCGTGGAAAGGAACTCCTGGTAAGATAAGGAGGAAAAGACTCCTGAGTCTCAGGAAGAGCCTCCTAGGTGACTGCTAACACACTCCAGGCCGTGGGCAGCAACGGCGCTGATGAAGCACAGAAAGGACAGAGAGTATTACTCAGGCTTCAGAGAAGAGAAAAGCCTGAATTCTAAATCCCAAGAACCTTAAGACCAAAATTCAAAAATTATCAGCAACAACCGAGTTAATACAATATTTACAGAGAAAATAAGAAAGAATCCGAATCCCATGTGTTACCAATGGAACCATGTTTAGCAACAATGCCAGCAGAGCTGGATGCTCAACTTTTGGAGGTTGGGGCAGTGGGTGGGGTTGGAAGGGTAGTGTAAATGGGAATACATTCTAACAAAAATGTGGGAGGTGTTAGCACAATTACTTTTTGAATGGTGGCAATCATAACGGAGAAAGAACAACATCAAATGAGTCATAATTAAACAGCTTTTGCCTTTCCCAAGATAGCACTTTAAAATCATGTTCCATTCCAATAAACAGACTGGACATATTACTAAATATTATGTTAGAAACCCTTACAGATTTTATTTTAAGTTAGCACTGTATTAGATATCTGTGAAAATCTTATGAGTGTGAACTTTCCACAAAATCGAAAGATGCTCATGGGGGCTGAGATAGGGTGTGCAAAGACAGGAGAGCTCGGAGCGTGGGCGGGCTCTGCAGACGCAGAGTCCAGGTGGTCCCCTGAGCTAGACAGCTCATTGAATGCTTCCTGAGGCCACTCAGTGTCTTGACATTACCAGAGACCATGTTTTCAACATCTACTTTTCTCTGGGTGTCCCTGGGTGCAAACCAAAAAGACGGAAGGTTTGGGCCCTGTGAGTTGGAATCCAGTCAAAGGCAACTGGAAGGGGCAGTGGGAGTGGTTTTCGCCAACGCATTTACACATGCCCCTGGTCACATAGCAATTTTAAAAACTAAGTTTAATCTTTCTTTTATTCTTAACCTTTTTATGTTAAAACAATCTCAAACTTTGAAAAGAGTTACACGAACATTAGAATTAATGTATTTTTTTGAACTGTTTACAGTCATTAGGCCCTATTACAGCTATCTAAAATCTATTTTGTATTCATTACAAATAAAAACACTTCCCTAAGTTATCACCCTGTAACAATCAAAACATTAAAAACGAACACTAGCGTTTTAGTACGGTGTAACCCTCAGGCTCCATGCAAGTTTTGCCCGTTGTCGCGCAGCGGCCCAGTCCTGATTCATACACTGTACTTGCTGCCATGGCTGGTGTCCCTTTTCCTCTGCAACGGCGTCTCAGCCATTTTGGACAATTAGAGGCCGGTTACTTTTAGATTATGCCTTGAGTTTGCCTGTAGGCGAACTT
The DNA here is from genome assembly GCF_000313985.2 of Echinops telfairi. Lineage (NCBI taxonomy): Eukaryota > Metazoa > Chordata > Mammalia > Afrosoricida > Tenrecidae > Echinops > Echinops telfairi. The sequence continues at coordinate 9,286,250 of NW_022103914.1, forward strand.
GTGTTCCAGTTCATACATCTTTTGATGCTCTAGATATGATGCTGGGCTGTCTTCACTGCATCTATAAGAGGACACGTGACTCTGAGCTGACCATTACTAATATTGCACTTCCATCACCGGATGGAGCTGGTGATTAGCAGAAGTTGGCACTATAAAATGACCTTTACTTCCCCTTTCTAATGAATAAATATCTTATGTGAAGACATTTTATGAGATTATACCAATATCCCATTTCTTAGCATTGATTTACAGTATCTTGAGTTCCTATTTTAGTCAATGGGCTAAATTTATTACTGGCTATAATTTATTATGGGTTTTGATGAGAAAATTGTCCCAAAGTTTGGTCAGCTGGAGCCCCTTCAAGGTGGCTGCTCTGTCCTGTTGGCACGCCCCTTTCACACTTCAAACATTCCCTTTCTGACAACAGAGCAGGTCCCAGGCTCCTCCCATCCCTTCCCCTCCTTCCCAAGAAGTTCTGGTTCCTTTATCTGACTTCTCTTTCAAGAGCTTCCTGTGACTAGGAAAACTTCATGCTGCCCCTTAGTCTTCTTTGGTCTTCCTAACTCGAGTATTCTGGTTGGGATCATGGCCAACCCGCTCCAGAATGAGAGAGGACTTATTTTTAATTGTTTTATATATATTTATATGCTTATTTTAAATAACAAACAGTTGATGTGTTTCCAAGGTAAAGTGGCCAATTTACATTCAAGAAAATTTAAGCCTGACCCTAAATCGGTATTAAAATGTCACCACTCTCTCGGGGGAATAGGGCACTGACTCACCCAAGGGGAAGGTATTGCCTGTGTCTGCACAGGGAAAGAGGGACCAGACTTAAATCCGGTGTTCCGGGATGCGAATGCAGCGTGCCGGAATGGAAAAGGGAGCCAGTGGAGGGGTCTGAGGGCTCAGCCCCCATACCAGCGTTGTGGACAACTGCCCCTCCCCCAGAAGAATGAAGCTGCAGCTAGGGGAGAGGGACATGTCTGACCAGAGCACACAGGAGCAACTGAAGGGGGAGGAAGAGAGAGTGGAGCACATCCTGGCCCACCAAGCCTAGAGGATGGTATCTCCGCTCTGAACAGCCAATGTGCAGAGTGGACCGTATGGCTGATCCCACTACAAGACACGACATACCTCGCTGACCCATGGCCCTATGGGGAACAACACTGGAGACTCAGTGTTGGGATTGGCCTGGTCTGACCCCGAGACCCCGAGACAAAACACTGAAAGCGTGCCGCAGAGCAACGGGCGGAGCAGAGCAGGGAGCTCCCTAGGGAGTGCAAAGGACAGACTTGGGGCCAGCGCATGGCACCCCACCAGACTTGACTGGAGGACATGCCTAGATGTTAAAAATCAGACCTTGGTCTATTTACAGGTTTTTTCCTTTCTTTTAAAAATTTTTTCTTTTCTTTTAAATAAAAATTAATTTACTCTTTTCTGGGTCATTGGTTTTCTTTTTTGTTACCATCATTGTGTTCTCTTCTGTCGCTTTGTCTTGCTATGCCTTGTGTTTTGATGCATATTATTCTCTCTGCAGCTCTATATAGATAAGATGGGCTGGATGAACAGTCTGGAGGAGAAAACAATGGGACCGATGGTTCCAGGGGGACAGAGGAGAGGGGCAGGCAGGGGAAAGGAGGTGGTGTTGACCAACCCAGGGACAAGGGAGCAACAAATGATCCAAAATTAGTGGCAAGGAGGGTGTGAGAGGCCTGGTAAGGATTCAGCAAGGGCAATGTAACTGAGAGGAATTACTGAAACCCAAATGACGGCTGAGCATGATAGTGGGACAAGAGGGAAGTAAAAGGAAATAGAGGAAAGAACTAGGAGGCAAAGGGCATTTATAGAGGTCTAACTACAAGCATGTCCATATGTAAATATATTTATAGAGGACGGTGGGGAAATAGATCTACATGCATATACTTATAGGCTTAGTATTAAGGCAGCAGATGGACATTGGACCTCCACTCAAGCACTTACTCAATTCAAGAACACTTTGTTCTATTAAATTGGCATTCCATGATGGACACCTTCCTGACATGATCACTGAAGACAAAGCAGGTGCATAAGCAAGTGTGGTGAAGAAAGCTGACGGTGCCCAGCTATCAAAATATATAGCGTCTTAGAGCCTTGAAGATAAACAAGCGGCCATCTAACTCAGAAGCAACAAAGCCCACATGGAAGAAGCACACCAGCCTGTGTGACCACGAGGTGTCGAAGGGATTAGTTATCAGGCATCAAAGAACAAACAATCATATCATTGTAAATGAGGGGGAGTGCAGAGTGGAGACCCAAAGCCCATCTGTAGGCAACTGGACACCCCCCTTACTGAAGGGCTGCGGGGAGGAGATGAGCCAGTCAGGGTGCAGGGTAGCAACAATGAAAGATACAACTTTCCTCTAGTTCTTATATGCTTCCCCCTACCCCATCCCCCACTACCATGATCCCAATTCTACCTTACAAATCTGGCTAGACCAGAGGATGTACACTGGTACAGACAGGAACTGGAAACACAGGGAATCCAGGACAGATGATCCCTTCAGGACCAGTGGTGAGAGTAGTGATACCGGGAGGGTGGAGGGAAGTGGGGTAGGAAGGGGGAACCAATTACAAGGATCTACATATAACCTCCTCCCTGGAGGATGGACAACAGAAAAGTGGATGAAGGGAGACATCGGACAGTGCTAAGATATGGCAAAATAATGATCTTATAAATTATCAAGGGTTCATGAGGGAGGGGGGAGCAGGGAAGAAGGGGGAAAACGAGGAATGTTTTGAGAATGATGATGGCAACAAATGTACAAATGTGCTTGACACAATGGATGTATGTATAGATTGTGGTAAGAGTTGCACGAGCCCCCAATAAAATGATTTAAAAAAATGTTACCCCTCTCTAGGACCCTTTACCCTGTGTGAGTTTAGAACTGTGGTAAAAGTCTGGGTTGCTCCCCTCTCTCCAAGCCGCATCAGCATCATACACGCTAAATGCACAGAAACCCTGATCAGGACGGAAGCGTTCTGGCTGGGAAGTAGCTGTGGCCACACTGGCACATGCTAGAACACAGAGAGCAGTCAGGAGAAGTGCGCTCAGGCCTCTTGTGGCAGCTAATGGACAGTCATGGCTCGCTGCTTTAGTGTGACTGATGGAGCTGAGTCACTGGTAAAGCACTGCTTCCAAGGACATCCCTTGGTGCATTAACACTACCTTAATTTTATTACACGTAGTAAATTATGTCAAGAGAGTCATGTGAATATATTTTTTCTCAGAAAAACCACTCGATATATGCACTATCAAGCCAAGAACATAAGTCTTCGTTTGACAGTGCATATATTTGAATTAGTTAAAACATTTTCTTTAAATGATTTGATTGGGACTGGCCTGGAGGACGCTGAGGTTACACAGGCTCTGTCACAGAACACAAGAAAAGGCATTAATACTTCTTATTCACCAAAAATGTATCTGCTAATACAAGTCACTGAGACTATTTTCACTGCCTGATTATTATGTTCCAAGGGTGCAGGGAAAAAAAGCCTTCCCCGCTCCCCCGCATAACATACCCATCATCTTTTCATTGCATTGCCCACGCTTTCTGAATACCTCTCCTACTGCAGTGGCATAGCATGCTTACAAAAGTCCCAGGTAGGAGAGTAGGTGATAATGTTTTAAGTGGCTAGAAACACATAGTAAGGAGCATATTATTTGCATACAAATATAGTACACAGGGTACAGTGATAGTGAACCCCGTTCCTATTAGAGTCACAATGACGAAGGCACGCAGGAGCCAGCCTGTCCGAGAGTGGGGAGTGAAGCTGTCCACCCAGCTCTTCTCTAAGTCAGCACAGACGTACGGACGCTGCCAAAGTAGCATGCTTTACCACCTGAGCAACAGACAACGATGCACACAGCGTGAGTGCATGAGCTCAGTAAAAATGACACCCGTGGGGCCACATGTGCGCAGGAGTACCAGAGCATGAGTTCAGGAAGAAGGGCTCAGAGGAAATGGGCAACTGGCATGGGGTACCTGACCTGAGTGGTGAGGATGGAGGAACACAGGGCAAGACACATGGTTGGCTGTGCATGTGTGCCTACCTGGGTCAGAGCCAGAGCACCATGAAAAGGACATTTGACCAGTGGTAGGGACGTGAGAAAGAGTTTGGTTATACACAGGGGATTGATGAAAATAAGTAAAGATATGAAAGATACTAAGATCAAGGTTCCTCACTGTCAGAAAGGGACTTATACATAGGGAAAGGGAGCAAACGAAAATGAACCCTGTGGTATTTAAGGAATGTAAGTACTCGGGCTAATGCATGGCTTCAGCACACACATTATTAGGGATGCAGCTGTACCACGTGCATATGCATGCCCACTGGCACACACAGTTTGGTTCCTAGCGTGGGTCGGTGGCACTCCAAAACAACGAGCTCATCTTGATTTCTGAACACCTTTCTCAGAAAGAAAAACACAGGATGCACCGGAAACATTTCATCATATGGAAGGACAATGTTGGGATAACGGATGAAACTTGAAAGAGGTCTAGAAATGAGATGTAGTAATATATCAGCGTGAACATCCTGATTTCCATGATTGTATTATGGTTCTTAAGAGCATCCTTGTTGGTGGGAAATACACACTTAGGTACCTGCAGGTAAGGGGACTTTGGCTCAGCAACTGACTCAAGAAATCCAGGAGGACCAAAGTTCCTTGGATGTGCCTGTACCTTGTACGGACGTTTGGGACTGAACATAGGAACACATCAATGAAGTGGAGACGGCGGGAAGGTGGAGGCAGGAAGCGCCACTTACTGAGGTCTTCTGCCAGCTGAACTCGTTTACCAGTCAGCAGTTTGAGCTTCTTTTCTCCATCTTCAGCAAAATCCTCCAACACTTCCTTAACGTTCTTCTCCAATCGTCTGACTGTACAAAGTAAATCAAAGCTCTGAGGAGAACCATTTACTAACTGAACAGTGAGTTATCACTCTGTATAACTCAACAGAGAATGGTTTTTAAAAATGCATACATGGAGAATAAACTCTCACTGCCCTTGTAGTATGACAATTACTGTTAAGTTCCGGTTTCTCCCAGCTACAGGAGAAACCTCACCTGGTGGGAAGCCAGCCACGAAACTGTCACATGGTTTCGGGGAAAGTTGTAGTCTCCCAATATCCCTGTGACAGGCATGGAGGTACAGGCTTCCCCCAAGCCAGGGGTCTTCGGGGGTCCATTCCTTCTAAATGGCATTTTTGTGTCATGAAGAAGACTTCACTGCAGCTCTGTTTTACCGCTCGTCTTTTCCCATCAGGATTTGCGATCACGAATTTCTTAAGAACAAATTCTAATTTTGAGCCAATAAATCTATTTTTAAGGTAGTACTTTGGCACACTTGTCCTAAAATGGAGTCGGTCACTAGCACTAGTATGAGTGCTGTAAAATGAGGAAGTGGCTTCTCTATGGCTTACCTTCAGTGTTTGTGAGTTGCTGCCTTAAAGTATTTGCGGTGATAGCAAGCATGCGCTGTATTCGCCAAAACAGGACCACATCGTTGCATTCCAACTGAAATAGGAGTTACAATAATCAGATGCAAATTTAGAAATGAAAACATGCAACCTTACAAATACTAGAAGTCAGCACTTATATCCTAAGCTCTAGTAACAAAAAGCACCCAGATATACCTCAATGTACATATTCCTGTTACAGATAGGAGCTGTGTACACACTGAGCCTGGGGCGGAAGGTTCCCAGGACATGGCGGGAGGCTGCTGGGCAGGGCAAAGCCCTGGTGGATCCTGCGAAAGATACCTCAGAGGACTGCTGGGCTCAGTGCTGCACAGGGGTCGCTATGTCTCTACTAACCCAGCTGCAGGGAAGGTCAGTTTAGACATGAGAACCTGCCTGGGAATAGGTATGGTGTGGCCAAGGGGGCTCGAGCCACCTTTCCATTAGTGTCCTATGGGCCCACTGTACCAGCCAAACAAGGATACCAGACCTGCAGAACTACGGGAGCTGAGGAGGTCTGGGTTGGGAGTTCGGGTCTGGACCTCCACTGCTACAGACTAGGTGCCTTCCAGTGGCACTCAACAACGGAGCAAAAGTGAGATTCCAACTTCAAGACGGGAGTCTAGAGCCGCCCTCAGACACCTGGGTGCCCTGGTCCATGGATGTGACACATGTGTAGTCAGATGTTGCCTGACCAGATGTTAAGTGATGCATACCTGTACAGAAAGATACTAACCAAAATTGTTTCTGGGACAGGCATGTATATGAAGATACGCCAAAAAATATTGTTGCGAGACCATAAAAACCTTTATTAAACAAATCTATCAAATGTGAAGCGACAGCTTTTTGACATCTACGTCTACACTTCTGAAGGTGAGGCTTCATCTCTAACCCATTTGTGCATTTTGGTGTACACCTGTCAAAATGGCAGCTTGGGCATCCTCATGGGCCTCCAATCAAGTCCTTTTTAATGTTGAGTTGTGGGGATTGAAAAGAAATTTAAAGGCTGAAGGAAGGGGTCCCAAAGGAATTCTTCCAGGACACTGCTACCCTTGAAGCATGAGTAAATGCACTGCGGTGAGGGGAAAATCCTCAATACAAAACTTTCCTGGCTTTTTTCACCAAGGCAGGTTTCAATATTCTTACAGCCGCTGCACAATAACCCCCGCGTCTATGCGGTGTCCTTGAAGAAAACATATTAAGACGCTCCCTTTGGCATTCCCAGCCACAGGAGCTGTGTACTTTCCTAAGGCGACCTCTCCGCTTACATCGAACCGGCTCAGCAGATCTCCGTGGAGCCACGATGATGACTGGAGCCTGCTTGATCGTATTGCGAAGAGGAAGATCTGCCCAGGTCACGAGTTATTCCATACACTCATCACCAGCTTTGATCTTGTTTAAAAGACGGCTGGAAAGATCAGTTATTTGAGCTGGCTGATCTTCTCGAAAAGCTTTCGGCACTAGTCCGCTGAAACGTCAAAGGCTGAATCATGTGAGACGGTCTTCCGTTAGCTTCTTGGTTCATTGAGGTTGACAGTCTCTCCTCTCTCAGCTCATCTCTGAAGCCTTCCTGACCTGTCCCAAAACACCTGCTCCACCCAAGAGCTGTTGTTTTAGGTGGGACGGTATTCCCAGAAACTTGTGGGAAAGGCTGAATGGTTTGGGAAGATGTCCACTTGAGTCTGTTAAAGATTTGATATTAGCCCTGATCTCAAAATGGCGTTTCCCCCCAGGGCACAGAGGATCCTTCTCGTTCTTTTAAAGGCGACAGGAGCCCTGGCAGTGTACTGGGTTACAGGCGAGGCTGCTACTTGCAAGGGAAATGCCAGCCACTCAGTGGAGAGACAAGGCTTTCTACTCCCCGAAAAAGTGTGTCTCAGAAACCCACAGGGGCACTTCTACCCTGTCCTAGAGGGTCGCTGAGTCAGCGTTGACCTGATGGCAGTGAGCTTTGTTTGTTTGTTTTTAATGAGACTAAGACGTCTTTACCGAGAAAGAACCTGTCTGAGTCATTCACTGGCCACATAAAAAAAAAAAATCTGTGCAGATATGGACTAAAACCCGAGCAGCAATACTTTTTGACTTACCTTCATGACTTCCTTTTTTTACATCAACTTTCAAATTTATTTTTCCACTACAGGAATGTATCATTCTAATGTAAAACAAAACCATCATTACTTCTTAAAAATGGACGAGCAATATTAGAAAGAAGTGATTCATTGTCTATTATGCACACTCTGACTGGTATTGTGCATGATGTGTGTGTGTGTATGTGTATGAATAAGTTACTATACGAATAGAATAAAGCTTTCCAAAAATGTGCTAGGTTATTCTTTATGAATCCTGCATACTGTTTACCAAGGAGTTAAAATTAATGCTAAAACCAAAGTTTACTTTTAAGTATAGTCAAGCAACTATCACTAGCAGACATTTCTGCTTGTTTCTGAAAACCTTACCTCAGAATCTACAAAATGCCTCTGGTAGTAATAAAAGCCTCTGCGACAAAGGTTACAGTGATTTAGAGCTGTTTTTAAGAAATGTCTTCTATAAACTTGGTGCCACGTGTCCTTAATCTGAGAAAACAAACACAAAAAGAAACTGTATTTTTCCATGCTGATGAAGTGTTTCTTGAAAAACTAAAGTCTATTAAAATGCTAAAAGCAATGACAATGTAATTCTTCTATCAACTTTTTTTACTGTCTTTTCAAGACTACAACTAGATGCATTACAAATCTGACCGTTTACCAGATTATACATGTCTACATTTACAGTTTTCAACAGGAAGTGTCATTATATTTGAATTATTTTGTAGATTAGATGGGGTAAGGGGATTATCTCCTAAAACCAATGCAACAAGAGATCAAAAAATCTTGCTAAGGACAGTTTTAGGAAGCTGGTCTCAGACAATGCCCATCAATTCAATAATACTTCCCTCTGCAAAAAAAAAAAAAAAAAAACAACGCAAAAAGTTCCTTTGCTACTATATCACCATGATGTCCACTTTGTTACTAAGCCCCAAGTAGCCATTTTGGGGGTTCTTTTCGACACCCATTATTGGTTTTTCGTTTAGTATAACAATAATGTTAAATAGGTGGTACAAGTATTCTCCACACCAGTTTACAGATGAGAAAATATAAGTTGCTAAATTACATACATTGTAAATAAGTTATTAAAGGTAATTTTACTAGCAATTGAAATGGAACTGTGCACAATACACTTCCGCTGACACCCTGTCCATCCAATATTCTATTCTCTTCCCCCCTCCTCTCATCTAATATAAAAGTTCCATGTTGCTTTACTCTTTCCTGTAGCTTCATAAAATGTTTTGAATAAAGTGTTATTTGGATAAACTACCAAAAAAGGATTCTCTTGCTTACAGAAAATAATTAAGAACTACAGTTCACACAGACCCTTGGAGATGGACAAAGACCTAAAACAAAGCATCCCATAGTCTACTCTCAAAAGAGGGTCTTTCCTGATCCACTAGCCAAAGCGTCGGCACCACGAGCTAAAGCACCAAACTGTGTGCAACTTCCTGTGAGCGTGGGTCAGGGGAACACAGAAAATGAAATCTACATCCAACTAAAATGCCATTTAATAACTAATTTTATAATCTCACTTTCAATTTCTAAACAATGCTGAAGGTAAAAGAGGTTTAATGGCGTTGAGTTTCGCCGTATTTCTTTTCTTTCTCTGCCCTCTGGTGGAATTTAATGTAAGCATGCTTACTTTTTCCTCACGTGCAGAAACATACGTAGCTGACACTCTTTAAGTAGCTGATACATTTTAGTTTTGAAATTCCTCATCTACTTGCTATCCCACTATATTTACTTTTCTAACTGGGCTTCAGTTACTCACGTAACCGAGTAATGAACCAAACATTACAATGAGCTTTCCATCCCTTACACAGACCCTGACTCGTTAGGGACCTGGGCCTGGCAACGCAAGCCTGGAAGCACACTGTGTTTCTCTGTGCCCCAAATAAGCCTCACGAAAGTAAAAAAAAAAATCACACTTTCAGACTTTGTCTACTCATACATATTATAAAGAAACGGAGACAAAGAATCCAAAGGCCTTATCCAATTTAATGAAAAAATTATCAGTGTTTTTTCTAAACCTACATCGAACTGACTTTGTTAATATTTGACTGTAAGACACAGGACCAGAAATTCTCTCTTTCCATCTGACACAGCTTGGTGTGGTACAGAGATCTAAGGTGGGTGGGGGGTGGAAGAAGACATTGACCTTTTGGCTGGGATAAATGCTGGACAGGTTCCAGCCTGTAAATCTCGGTGGTTTCTCTACTTACAAATTTAAAACATTAGACTGAAGAAGCAAAAAAAAACAAAAACCCATCAACTCAAGACAGGAAAATGTCTACTTCTTACACATGCTGTGTTTTTATTGTCAGCAAATATGAGGGGGTACCTCCCCCCAAAATGTTTTTTTCCCCTCAATGCTATGCATTTAAAATTGTTTTTACAAAACAAACATCATTTTGAAAGTACTCTCCATTACACTTAATACATTCGTCAAATCTGCAATTCCATTCTGGAAAACTTTTTCAAACTCATCTGTTTGGATTGCTGACAGTACCTCCCTCGTTTGTTTTTTTCCCCACCTCTTCTATGATGTCAAATCACTGTCCTTTCATGTCCCTCTTCATTCACAGAAACAAAAATAAGCCTCATGAAGGTGCATGGGGAAAGAAAGACATGCTTTTTTGGGCCAAAATCTGGCACACTGAGATAGTTGTGTGACAGGTGTATTGTTGTGGTAGCAAAACCAGTCCCTGGTCTGCCACAAATCAGGCCTTTTTTTGTCCCACACTGTTAGACAATCTTTTGCGAACCTCTAAATAGAAGGCTTGATTAACAGTCTGACCTGGTGGAACTAGCTCCACATGCACTATGAGTAGACATTTTCGTCCGTTCAGGAAGTTCACGGACATCCAGAACAAGGTTTGCCATCAATAGGCATTTCACTTCTTTGAACCAAGAAAGCCACTCATACACGAGTTGTTTTTTCCCCTAGCACTGTCCTTGTAAGCTGTGCTCAACATCACAACAGTTTCTATGGCATTTATCCTGATCAGGAAACAAAATTTGGCTACATGCTGTTCTCTTAAATCGACCATCATAAAAGATGAGGTTTGAGTGAAAGTCCTTTTATAAAAAAAATTCACTGTGACCTGAGAGAACCTTCCCAGGAGATGTCACTGGGTGCACTAACTCAAGAGTGAGTTGCTCCATGCTCACCGAGTGGGAAAAATGCATACTATGAATGCATACTATGAGCTCTGCTCAGTTCAATTATTCTGAGTTCGGAAGGAGGGGTACCCCCTCATATATAAGAGGCTTCAGAGTGTTTGTGGAAAAATTCCAGGATCTTTTCCCCTTGTAAACATGATCAAAGTTAGACAGAACACTAAAATATCTAAGGAAGACATAAGATGCAGTAGCATTTTACTGGAAGCGAAGAGTACGCAAACAGGTATATGTTTTAAAAATATTATTACCAAACTTGGGTCTACTTCCACTCCTCGGGACTCTAGGTTCTTTCGGACTGTGGTTATCTCATCACTGGCAAGGTAAGCCGGGTGCTCTTCATTGCATTTCAACATCTTCTCCAGTTCACTCTTGGTTTCATTGTGAACACACTGCAGAATGTTTAAAAGAGAATGTTGAGATGACACTCAGAAATACAGAATCCCAATTTCAATAGCTATATTACTACCGCACAACCAGCAACATCCACTTAGTTACGAAAACCAGAAAAGAACCCTGTAACCTGGTTCATGAATAGAGGCCCATGGCTCCAGAAGGCATGGCAACCTGGCCTTATTAGGTTAGGGGAGAAACAGAAAATTGGTTATATTTCACGTTGACTACAAAGTTTTACTACTGAAGTGACAGCACTAACATCTCTTATGCACGTTTGTTACTTCTCTGATCCAGGTCTAGGAAAATGTGCCCTGATGGATGAAAAGACATAATGCTCCATAAATGCTTTCTCTCAAACGCTGGAAGACTATAAGAACGCACACTTATTTCTGATATAGAAACTAAATTTAAAATGCATAGTTTGACTTTAAAGCATTTCATCAACCCAATTATTTTCCACTTTGAATTTTTTTGTTGATGTCCTCCTGTGTTTCCATTAATGAAAGGCAAGTTGAATTAAGAATTTCTGAAACCTGGTTATAAAATGTACTTTTTGAAACATGTTATGTGGAGCACACTTGTTATTCAGGACTTTGGGGGTAAAATTATATGACACATATACACCACCTTCTACAGCTCTTGGCAGGTGCATGAAATTTAGGGTGCCCCATCTGTGCAAACATGGACAAACTGAGAGAAAGGCAAATTCCAAATAGTGCCCCTAAATCCAAACCAACTGCTGCCAAGTTGAGTGTCCCATAGGGCAGAGTAGAGATACTCCACAGGGGATGCGAGACTTTAAATCTTTATGAGGGCGACAGCTCCATCTTTTGACCATGTGGCTAGCAGCCCAACAATTAAGCTACCAGGGCTCCTACAATAAGGCACCGGCACCCAGAAATATACTTACAAGTTAAAAAGTTTTGCAAACGCACATCTCCCCATCATGTATACTTTCATTCAATACCCTGTAAAAAAGTAATTGTGGCCCATCCCAGTTCTCCCACTTCAGTTACTGGCCACCCTTCCTGACAGCTGCATGCACTGCCAGTGGGAAAGCAGGTGTCCAATAAACCCCAGAGGAGGAAATTGTAGCCGGTTGGTGTATGTCTTATGGGCAGGTCGTGAAAGGGTTAAAATCCTGCTTCAGCAAGCACTGCTGTGAGGCTAGTAGCTAGCATTCAGCTTGACGTCCATCTCTTTGTTGGGGGTGGCATATGCAACACTAGTTGTAAATTATGAAAATGAAGACTCCCGTCTTAATCTCTTTATTATTCAACCCTTCCTTTAAAATTGCATGGTAAAAGGAACTATCTTTACATTCATTGATACTCTTGACCCCAGACTACATCAAATTATGGGGCAGTATTTGCCCAAGCATCACACTTAACATACAAGTAGTTGGCTTCTATACTGAACTCGGTGAAAATACAGCCTGTTAGAACATGGGTAGGAAATGTCGGGCCCATGGGCTGTATAAGGCTGGAGAAACCGTCAATACCAGCTAACAGTACGCTCCTTATCACAAAGAAGCAGTTCCGCCATTGTATGAGGGATGTGTTAATGAAATGTGTGAACAGTACGGGCTCTGAAGGATGTTATAAATACCCAAATGGCCCTTAGCAGGAAAAGGTTCCCACCCCTGCTTGAGAGAAACACTGTTTCATAAAGAAAATTTTCAGTTCATTTAACAGCCGCACAGCTAGTGTGAGGTGAGGGACCACCTGTGGTAATGACATGTACCAACTAATCTCATCTATCCTGACCAAGATGCCCATTACTGGAGCCTTGAACAAGGTGAGCCTATTTCAAAAGGATGCATTTTCCTTGAGAAAAAAGAACCAACAAATAGACGAAATAGTTTTCAGAGCAGGAGTTCCCATTTTTTACACAGGACAAACTACAAAAGTCAGGAGACAAAAATGGTCACAGCATTCCCTAGATGTGCATTGTGAGTCCTGGGGATACTGCCAACTGTCCTAGAACCCGTTTGCCACTGGAACCTCCTGGTATGAGGTCTAGGACACAGCTTTCCTCCGGGAGCGGGAGGATGAGATGGGTTAGACAGGGCAACGCTGACTAAAGGAGTCTGATAGGAAGTATTTTGAAGGGAAAAACAACACAGATGCTCCCGCAGGAGATTCTGAAATGCACCCTCTGCATTCCAAATCACTGCTTCTGTTCGCGCTCAGCCTGGGTCTTACGAATCCTGCCTTGACACTTCTTGGGGAGAAGGTGCTTATCCAACAAAATTCCAAATGTCTTTCCTGCCCACAGATCTATTGCCTTAACCCTAGACTGAAATCCTCTATTTCTGGGGGGTGGGGGATTCCTAATGGGTCCAAGTTCCAAGTTCTCTTACCACGAGGAAATGTTTCCCTCTGAGCGTGTGTGGCTAAAGCATGTTCACCACAAAGCTGCTGGCTGAGGCAGGTTCGGCCACAGCCGATAGTTTTGGACAGTCTCTAAGTCTAATCTCCCTGAGACTTCAAGGCCCGACGCCATCTTCCTCTGGAGTTTATCTGCCGTACACCAGCTTTTCCCAATCCATGTCTCTCCCTGTCTCAAAGGTAGAAACCGCTAGTGGATGTCCTAGAAAGTATTTTCTGACAAAACTGCTTGCAACCCATCTGGAAAACAGAGATCAGTGATGTCCCCTGAGCACACACACGGCCCAGTCACGGACTGTCCGCTTCCTCAGGGGCTCAGGGGCTCCCTTTCACATGGCCCGTGGCAGGGAGAAAAGAAAAGGAAGTCCGCCCCCTTCACTATTTCTAAGAGGCGGGTGGAGAGTCACAACTAAGAGGGAACTTATCAAAGAAGAGACGTGTGGAACTGGGGGAAAAAAGGTAGAGCATTCACTGTATAATTTCACTACCTGAAATGAAACTAAAAACAGAAAGTACAAGAATAAAGGTAAGTCATTTAATATGTCTCATTCTGTTCAACTCCAGCCTCCGTTTTCCTCCCTTCCGTAGTCCCCTTTCTCTCATTTATTGCATTCAAGGAACCCAACAGGAGAGAGAGAGAAAAGAGTGCAATGGGAGTGCTCAGTCTCCATTTGCTTCTTCATTCATTTACCTCAAGTTCTGCGTTCTAGCTTGGGTCTTTTAGGGATTCACAGGACCCCACTGTGAGACGGAAAAGAAGCCATAGAACCTGGCGGGAATCAAAGGACTGGTGCTTGGGATGGAGGCGGGAACCTTAATTATTTTCATTTTCCCTCTATTTATTCATTCTTAAATTTATTTATACCTGTCTTTATGCTTTTGTTCTTCTTAAGTGAATTGATACTATAATTCAAATTCCCGCTTGAATTTTTAGATTTGTTCTGTGAACACAAATGTAAACCATGTAAGAGACTAATCTGAATAAACTACCCACAAACATTTTAGATGAAATATAAAGGAGCAAGAAAAGGTTTTGAACTGGTTTTCTCATCACGGTCACTGTGTGTGTCTGACCAAGAGCGATGCTACAGGAAGAGCAGCCTGCCTCTGTGGGTTGCCGAAGCTCGAAATCCTGACAGGCAGACAATCTCGTTTCTTTCTCCCAAGGAGTGGCTGGGAGTTCCTGATCACTGACCAAGCAGCAGAGCTCGTCAATGTTTTATTCGGTTATTTAATATTTATATACTTTTTGATTCTTGGATTATCTGAAATAGGAAGTTAAAGTGGACAAAGGAATCAACCGCAAAATGGCCTGTTTCACCTCCCCTTTCACTCTCCCCACCACACAGCCACTCTACTTAAGGAAAAATTCTTTTACAGAGGTTTCCAGTTTATTTTAAAGACCAGTTGTATTTTTAAAAGGTTGATATAAGCCATTAGAAAATCTTAAGATAGGCCGGGTGTCACACAAACATTACCATATATACTGGAGTATAAGCCAACCTGAATTATCAGCTGTGGCACCTGTTACCACAAAAACTGTATTAAAAATGTGCTGGAAAATAGCTTATACATGAGTATATACAGTATGTATTTTTATGCCCCAATGAATTATGACAAATGATATCATCACGAGACCAGAGAATTGTTTATTTTTACCTGTTCTTGGGTCCGATTCTTCCAGTATAACCACCTTTTTTTCCAGTCCGGACCTATCATGTTCTCAATTGCACTTTCAGCTATAGGGGGAAAAAAATCAATTCATTAAGAATTTTATCAGTTATCAAGTATATAGCTTCTAATTAATAATGATCATTTTTCTTTAACTTCTTCAAAGTGCTTTATCAATACAAACTCGTTCAAATAAGAAAAGTATGACATAAGAACTTACTATATATACCTAGAATCAAAAAAACGCATAATTGCTTATTAAATTCCTATATATACAGTAAGCAAACACATTAAAATAGTCTCCGTTACGTCATTTTAGACTATCAGTACACAAATCCAATTTATTGCACATTTCTAGTTAATTCTAAGCAGTTGACTGAAAAACCCACAAATCATATTCAACTACAGTGTTATAGATAAAGACCTAGAAAGGAATGGTCACTGTATTTTGCGAAGGTTCACAAAGTTAGAGGACTCCTTTGTCGCTGCGAATACTCGGAGTGCACCACCCCGCGCCACTACATACTATCCTTGAGGCGAGCCTGAAGAGCCTCCTCCATGAAGTAAATGGCCGCATCCCACTGCTGTTTGTCTGAGATAGACCGGTCTTCCAAAGCATTGTGCTGAATAACTCTCTGAAGGACGAGGAAGGAAAAGACGAACTTGATTGACCGCTTACCATTTTAATACTCTTATTCAAATCAATAGCTCATGAGTAGTCAGTATCCAAAGCAATAGATATTTCTAAACCAACATAAAAGTATGTTTTTCTGTATCAATGCGAACGTAGGGGGTTGGAGCACAGACCCCAAATCCATCTGTAGACAATTGGATATCCCCACACACAAGGGTTGTAAGGAAGGGATGATTCAACCAAGGTGTAGTATAGCACCGATAAATCACACATCATTCCTGTAGTTTCTGAATGCTTCCCCCCACCCCCCACCACGATCCAGTTCTACCTTACAAATCTGGCTACTGGAGTACACACATTGGCACAGATAACAGCTCTTGGCACATGGAATTCAGGGCAGATAAACCCTTCAGGAACAGTAGTGGGAGCAGCAATATCATGAGGGGAGGAAGATGGTCAGGGAGTGGGGAAGGGGGAACCCATCACAAGGTTGGATATATAGCCCCCCTCCGAAGGGGACCAATAACAGAAATGTGGGTGAAGGGAGACATCGGACAATGTAAGATATGAAATAATAATAACAGTATATACCTAAATACTCGTGTATAAACCGAGTTTTCCAGCACATTTAAAATGGAGTTTTTGTGGTAAAATTAGGTTCCTTGGCTGATATTCAGGTCAGCTTATACTCGAGTATATACGGTAATTGATCAAGGATTCATGAAGGTGGAGGATTGGGGAGGGAGGGACAAAGAGGAGCTTATACTAAGGGCTCAAGTAGAAAATGTTTTGGAAATGATGATGGCAACATATGTACAAATATGCTTGATATAATCGATGTAAGGAAGAGCTGTAAGAGGCCCCAATAAAATGACTTAAAAAACAAACAAACAAGTATGTTTTTCCCATAAACATGCAGGTCACTTTTTTTTTTTGGTCGCCTTATTTGTCATCTTTCTAATTAAACAACAGAGCGTCTCAGCCCACCATAAATTAGCTATCTTTAAGACAGTCCAGAGAGAGATCTATGAGATATTAATAACATAAAGTTCATTAGCCAGAGCCCTCGCATTCAGGAGTTATTAAGTTAGATCATCATCATCTTCTGTTTGGGCTACATAACTTAAGTGTTATAATTTTTAAAAAAGAGAAGAGGAAAAAGTTAATAGTCACATTTCACTGTTAACAACAACGATAAACGTAAAAAGGCAGAAACTTACAAGATCTAAGCAATTGTAAATATTATTTATTAAAGCTAATATTGGGTTTTCTAACTTTAAAAGTGGCACCAGACTTTCAAAAGTCTATCTTATAAAGTAATTGGCAAGAATGAGTGTGGTTTTCAAATAATTCAGGCATTTCTTCCAAATTTTAATTTTAACAGCCCATAGAAAGTCCCTAGACAACAACTCAAGCCTGTCACTGAACAGGGCCTCTCCTCACTGAGCAGAACAGGTGTTTCCTAAAGGTTATAGCAGTACGTTCTATAGAACAAAGGTCGGGGATAACGGTCAGAGGCCAAAACATTATAATCAGACAGAGCCAGATTTAAATTCCAACTCAGTGATTGGCAAGGCTGTTATTGATGTGTGTCGCCCACCAACTACAAGTGACAGCAACCCTACGAAACAGAACAGAAATGTCCCAAAGGATTTCCAAAGCTGACAATGCTCAGTGCCACTGAGTCCATTCTAACTCAGAGGACAGGGTAGAACTGCCCCTGTGGGTTTCCAAAACTGCAACTCTTTACAGGAGTAGTAGAAAGCCTTGTCTTTCTCTCACAGAGCAGCTGGTGGTTTGGAACTGCTGAACTTGAGTTTGGCAGCCAATACGTAGCCCACTACGCCACCAGGGATCCTTTTAATGAAAGTAGGACTACTGTAAAAACTCAATAAAATAATGCCTACAGAATACTCAGCAGAGTCCTGGCACACTATAAACATTTAATATATAGTAGGCAGCATTATGATTTTAACGATTCCAATATTTTATGATTCAGAACTACTGAAAGTCAATGCATAGCCTTCTTTTCGCTGCATCAGAGAGTGAAATGTAGCTTAGGCCCACGCTGATGGAAGCCTGCTACTACGAAGTTCAAGTTCTTTTCTGAGATGACAGCCAAGACACAAATGGCAGAAGCTTAGAAAGGCTGAGAAAAATGTGTTAAAGGGCAGATTAAAGATCATATGAGATGGCTTCAAAAAGTTCACAGAAAAATGGAATTAAAAGATAATGGATTTTTTTCCCTGTGCACTCTTTGAAGCCCCTCTGTATATTTATTTATTTCCCTAGTCATTTTAAATAGAAACTATCATGTGATTCTGAGCAGAATCGAATTGAACCCAGTTTTCAGAAGGCTATCGAGGACAGTGAGAACCCAAAATCAATCTGCAGGGCCGCCATGGGTTAAGCCTAGATTCCAGTGAATCCCTCTGACCACAGCCCAGGGGTGTGAATAGCCTGGCCGTCAGATTAAGAGCATTATAAAGTTGATTAAGGCAGCTGTGGTTAGGTTAAAATGTGTTATCTTATCATTTTATCTCCTTTCTGACCCATTTTAAAGTTGTCTGTTTTTAATATTTTCTTTCTTTTTGATTTAGCTTTTTCTCTTTTGTTTGGTCATTGTTGGTGGCATTCTTTGCTTCCTATTTGTTTTCTATGAATTTTTGTGTATGAAATACAGGATAGATGAGTCTATAGAGATAGTAAGTGGATAAAAAATTACTTAGGGGCATGGCAGGGGAAGCTGGGGAGAAATGAGAGCTAACAACAAGTATAAGATACTGTTCTGAGAATGATTGTGGTGACGACTGTACATGTCTTCTTAACATGACTGAACCACTAAACTGTATGATAAGTGAATTACATGCCAATAAAATTATTTTGAAAATGAGGAGGAGTACGGAGTGAGGACCCAAAGTCCATCCATAGGCAACTGGACATCCCCTTACAGAAGGGTCGTGGGGAAGAGACGAGCCAGTTTGGGTGCAGTGTAGCAATGATGAAACATATAATTCTCCTCTAGTTCTTTAATGCTTCTCTCCCCCACCCCACCCCGGCCCCTGCTATCATGATCCTGATTCTACTTTACAAATCCAGCTAGACCAGAGCATGCACACTGGTACACATCAGAGCTGGAAAGACAAGGAATCCAGGACAGATGAACCCCTCAGGACCACTGGTGAGAGTGGCGATACCAGGAGGGTGGACGCAAGGTGGGGTAGAAACGGGGAACTGATCACAAGGATCTACATATAACCCCCTCCCCGGGGTATGAACAACAGAAAAGTGGGTGAAGAGAGACATCAGACAGTGTAAGACATGACAAAATAATAATAATTTATAAATTATCAAGGGAGGGGCGAGCGGGGAGGGAGGGGAAAAAGTGAGGAGCTGATACCAAGGGCTCAAGAAGAAAGCAAATGTCTTGTGAATGATGATGGCAACAAATGTACAATGTGCTTGACACAATGGATGGATGCACAGATTGTGGTAAGAGTTGTATGAGCTCCCGATAAAATGATTTAAAAAAATTTTAAGTAGTTATAATAAAAGAAAAAAAGTCCCCTCCAAAAGCGTATTAGTTTGAAAAGCTATACAAAAATCTGAGGTCGATTTTCTAATGTGCACATGACTCACCAAGCTGTCTTCTGCAAAGTCATTCCATTTGTGGCGTTTAATGCTTTCCTCCTTAACAGCTTCCTTCAGCTTATCAAAGATGTCATCATGCTCTTTCCCTTTAGGTTCTGTCATGAAGCGGGAAAATTCATCTTGCAACGTCTCCCAAGCAACCTAAGATTATTTAAAAGAGGAAAAGAAAGCCACTTAGACTATATGCGTTTAGTTAAAACATAATACAAACAGAAACATGAATTCAAGTTAAATAAAAGAGATCAATTTATCAGAAAACATACATAAACCAACATAAAAAAGGGCAGCGAGCATAAACTTGCCCAGTGGCAGCTGGCTGTTGGGCGAGAGATTTGCCCTCCTGATGTGCTCTGCATAGAGTTCACCACTTTCACAAATCAGTGAGCTGGCACTGAAACGTTAGGAGGCTTGCTATAAAATCTGCATTTCTAGCCTTCCTGGGACATTGCGCCCACACCGTACCCCCCCTTCCTCCATGAGTCCCCCACCAGATAAGGGTAGCACATCAGTCTGCCACTGGACTTGTTTCACCCAGTATTCACTGGGGTTTTCCTGCTTCTTCCCCACTGGAGTCTAAAACGCCATAGTCAATGGTTTGATCTTCGGTGTGGCACTAGCACTTTCTAATAGAGCAGAGGATTATTCAGGAGTGTACTTTAGGTAACGCTGAACAGTCTCCTCAAGGAAACGAAAGGCGGCAGAGTGTCAAAAGTAATTAAGAACAAACACTACTTTTACGTAAGTAGGTTTTATGTTTAGCCTTCCTCATGTGACAGGTAAAGGTAGCCTGAAAGAAAAAGAGGTACATCGAAGAATACCCAGTTAGCGATGGCACTGGTCTTAAAAATCTCTGTTCCTGTCACCTGGGCAATGATGTTCCGTCAACTACTCCTAGGCCTAAGGATGGACATCAGCATAAGACGATTCTATGCCCATTCAATGACCACTTCCACTGCTTGAACTTTAGAACAGAAGAATACCCTATTACGAGACAGGGCCCCGGATGTGAGGGAAAGCCAGTAGTGAGGGCCGCCAGTCACGTGGTGGCAGCAGCACTTCTACTCTTTCACAGGTAAATGTGCTGAGAACTGACCAGGGTTCAGCGACATGCAACTTTGGAAGAGAGGAGTTAAGTGTTCTCAGTATGGGAAGCTAGAGGAAACGGAGCCCTAGAGCTGGAGAGGAAAGGGATGAAACCACAAGCAATTCACTGGAAACTGAAACTGTTTCTGGGATAGGCAGTGAAAAGCAAAGTTAGTTTTAACATCCATTTCAATTTTGTACCTTCACACACACAAACCATAAAACATTGACTGAGGAAAATCACTCTTGAGAACAATGTGTATGGCTGACTAGCTCAGATATGGCAATGAAGCTATCAGCAACTGGCACTTACTATGTGCCACAGACTAAGTCTTTCCACGCATTCACTATGTAATCCTCAGAGCTACCCTACAAGGTGGAGAAAGAACCACCCCAATTTCACAAGAGGAAAGAGACCAGAAAAGTTCACTACCCCAAGGATCCTGGAGAGCAGACATGCGTGGATAACAAAAATGGCTTCTCCAATTAATGGACTTCCTTAGTCTAAACTTATGGCGAGAGCTTATAAAATATATAAAAGCAGTCTAGAAAATCCATCAATACAACTTTTTTCCCTGCATTAAACATGTTTTCTTACAGAATTTCCATCCAGAGTAATTCAAAATATTTTGCTGGCTTTAAAAAAATGCTATCTTTGGAAAAAGAATCAATACTTTTAGCCCTGTGGCAATTCCTACCATTTAAAACAGTGGAGTACACGGGCTAAAAATAAAGTTCATGGCTGTGAAGTGATCAACCTAAAACCCACAGCTCCTCGTCCCTTCACACATGCTTCTTACCAAGGGAATTAAATTACATCCTAACCTCTACTGCTCTATTAGGGAGTTGTTTATCAGTCCATTGTTTAAGCTTGATATCCACTGTAGTATTAAACGTCCCTGAATTCATAGTCTGTGCGGCAGGAAGATAGATGTTTTCAATCACATGAGTTGATACTCTTTCCCACAGGGACTGCTGAAGGATTTCCTCCCTAAAATTTAAAGAAAACAAAAATACCTAAGTTTAAGAACATTGAAGTGAATTATAATGTTAACTTTTAAAAAAGAACCTAATTTTGCTGACAATACTTAACTTAGAATAAACAGTATATATTTAAGGAGTATCACTGTTGAGGTCTCACATACATAGAAAAAGTTCATGGAAAAATGGAATGAAAAGATCAAAGGATTTTTCCACAAACTTTCTGGGGCCCCTTTGAGCATACACAATGAAGATAAAGAACAGTTATCTAACCGTTGTGACCTCTGGGACTGCTTTTATTTGCTACAGATGAATTTTCATTTTCTAGAATTTTACGAAATGCAATCATTTATATAACAGACCCACACAACACCAAAGAACTGGCTTAAAATACATATAACTATAGTCACAAGTTTTTTAATGTCAAGATTTGGTTAATTGACAGAGGACAGATGAGATTCATTTTCTGGATAGGGAGAGGAGATGAAATAGGTAAATGTTTACTTCCGCTTTACTTAAAAGCAAAGAAAAGGCACACCATGGAGTTAGGCTCTAACATGGATGAACTCCTTCTGACCATAGACCAAGGCCGTTGAGCACCCTTGTTACCATGGACCGTGCATTGGAAAGGGGATTACTGCAGACTGAAGTTTTTCTCTGCTGTACTTTGTTATTGTTCTTAGTTTTTAATATGATATTTTCTATTGAAATTTTCCTGTTTTACTTTTTTGGTATGGTTTCTTGTATATGAAATCCAGGATAGGTAAATCTATTAAGACATTAACTAGATCAATGGTTAGGGGAGGGTAGGGGAAAATGGGAAACTAATAACAATGAGTA
>NW_022103914.1:9308757-9322819 GCF_000313985.2 Echinops telfairi
TCTTAGTACAAGTAAACTATTGTGAATGACAGGTCAATAAAACTGTAAAACACGGTCAACACTGAGGGCTTGAAGAGAGAAGGAAGCAGGAGCAGAGAGAAACCAGAGGCACTGGCATTTGTGGAGGTTACATAATTTCATGGTCAAATTGACAAGTAAGTGCAGGAGTGGAGTCTAGCCTGTCGATCAGGTCACAGCCTGATGAAGCCTCCTTTTGGGCATGGCGTTCTCATGAGGATTCTGGGAACTTCTCTCTCTCTTCCTTCATCTTCCTGTCGACAAGCCATGCAGAGACTTGTGGAGACCTGTTTCACCTTCCTGTTGAAGAGCCACACTCAGAGAGCTGGAGACGCACGCCAGCACTGAGATGCTTCCACTGGCCTATCATTACACGTGGCTGTGCGAGTCTGAAGAGGGAATTATGGACTAGTACCAGACTTAAGGACTTGATCTGGATTTCCTGGGATGCTTTCTTAATATGCAATTACTCTTTGATTAGCTCTTTCTTACACGTGTCTGTGTCAACGAATTAGTTTCTCTAGTCTACCCAGCCTAACACAGGATTCAAGCTTAAAACACTGCACACTACCACGTTCAATTCTGACAACATTCAACTGAGCAGCTAAAGGAAGTACAGAAAATATTCAGGATGAATGGCTGGAAGAAGGTACAGTACTATTTGAAAAAGGGTGAGGTCCTAAATATAGCACAGACATTTAAATGGGAATTAAAATACAATTACAAAAATGTCAAGACCATCTTTTGGTGCTACAGTGGCTGCGATGAAAAACAACCTACAATTCAAAGCTGACATTTGCTTCAACAAGTTCCTTATTACAGACAAAGAGAAGGTAAGTTTCCTGGAGAAAGCACTGCATGATGAGTTTTCAAGATGATATAATTACTGGTTCTTTGAAAAAACACAAACAAGATTTCACTTAAAATGTAATACACACACAATAACGTAGGTACTCAAAAATGAAAAATTGAAAATACACACTATTCTCCCTTTATAAGTCATCCTTTCTCTAGAAGGTTTATTTTCTATGATTAGCTCAACAGTAGCTAGTTGTGACTGATTGTTTGATACTTATCTATAGCACAACTTGTTGAAACTTTTGCCTGTTATTTTTTAAGTTATGTGTTTAATAAGTAGAAGGTAAAGAAAGCTCTGTGTTTAATAACTATAAGTTAAAGAAAAGGCAAAAACAAATCAAGTTTTATAAATAGCCTGGAGAAGACCGTCTTGGAGGAATTCAACTAGCTAGACTACAATAGTGGCTAGGTTTGACAAAAATGAGAGACATTTTTGTTCTTGCTGACTGTTCAAATTGTGCTCTCCTCAAATTATGTGTCAACTTGGCTAGGCCATGCTTCTCATATTATGCACTTATCCTCCATTCGTGATATAATTATCCTACATAAATAGGATAATTGCAAATCCTAACAGCCTATGTTAATAAGGCAAGATTTGTAGCAGTTATGCTCATGAGACAGGATATAATTTACAGGATTAAGCTGTATTTAGAGTCAATCTCTTTTGAGAGAGAAAATACATGTTACAGAAAGCAGAGAGGGGCACACTGACACCAACAATGGAGAAGCAAGAAGGAGCAGGTCCCGTGGACCCAGAATGGCTGTATGGACGATCTCCTAGACCGAAGAGATAGCACTGTAGTCAAACCAGATGTTGGGGCAGAGAAACGCAGCAGTAGAACCAGAGACAGCCACAGAGGGCTTGCTGACAGGAAGGCCTCTGGGCACTTCCTGGTGGGCCTCAAGGGTTTTGTAACGAGCACAAGTTGGAGAGGACAAGCCAAGGAGCAGGCAGGGGTCTGCCTCTGGACCCACGTGAGGAGAAGTGTCCTGACGAAGACCTATGTCTTGAGTTATTTACCATGCTCAAATGTAAACTGCTGCTTCCCTAAGAAAACTCATCATTGCGAGTACTCTCTCTGAGTTCTGTTGGGCACGGCAATGAGTTAGTGAACCTAGCAGAGAAGTAGACAAGTGCTGCGGAGGAATGGTTGGTGTCAGAATTGGTAATGTCAAGAGGTGTGCCTGAGCTCCCCCTCACGGGAATCATTCTTCGGCTGTTGATCTTGAGTTTTTCTTATTAAAGGAGGCCAGGTATTCCCCCCACGCCCCATGCCATTTCTATAATAACAAAAGCTGGAGAGAAGAAGTTGATCACAAGAATCAGCTTTGGGCTGATGGGTATTCTCTCTCCTTGTGAAGTTAGAGGAGATCTGATGCCTCTGTCATTTTTACACGAACTTTCTTAGTCTACTGAGGCATAAGCCAAGCCAACAGTAAGTCACCACACTATCCTTCTGAGTTACTTATCTTATGGCAATATAGTAAAGTCTTTGAGAAAAGGGGATTAGTATCCATGCTAAACACTTACCAATGTTTTGGTGTAACCTGACTCAAACTGATAACTTCATCGAGGATTTCATTTTTAGCTTTTTCAAACAGTTCATTCTAGAAACACAGACACAGATAAGTAAGGATTTCATAGAATAATAAGTTACTCAGCTAAAATGTTCACCTACCCTGGAATTAAGGCCTTGGACTGACTAGTTGGCAAGATTTACAGGTCTGAAGCATGGGCAGTAAACAGCACATTTTCACCTCTAGTTTCTCTTAGGAATACCATTATCCAGACAAGTACTAAAGAACTAACTCAAATTATCTGCTTTATTCAATTTTAAATGCCATTTTTACAGGATATTTGTACATGTAACACTTTCAAATAATGTTATGTGAAAGCATCAATGTGCACATTTAATTTTAGTGTACTTCTAAGTTAATGCTATATTACAATTTCAGATCAAGGATAAACCAAGATTTAGTTTTCACGAAATTATAATTCCTAATAATACTGGTAAGAAAAGGTTAAAAGCTGATTATCATTTAAAATATTTTATTTACATAAAAACATTAATTCTGTTAAGAATTTTAAGAAAACTTCATTATCTCAAAAATTTCTGCTAACCTATAATTCCTCATTATTTTTCCATGTTACTTAAACAATTTAAATTATTGCAGCAAAGTTAACTGCTCTTAGAAGTATATCCTTGCAGCTGTAAATTGGTGCTCATGGTGAAAACCTAAACAATTCAATTTACCAGGTGTGGTAGGTAGTTTACTGTGCCAATCTTGCCGATAAACACATGTGGGGTTAATTGAAGGGCGGAGGGATAAATGGCTCAGTGAGCCTTGCCTTTCTAGTTCTCGGGTCTCTTGCTTTCTGATGGTCAAACCAGGGTGCAGCTGCCTTAGCAAATTCTCTGCTTTGGCTGGCAAGGCTCACTTCCTGCAAGACATCCCTGAGGAGAAGCCACATGGACCTACCCTGAAGCAGCCCTGGGTGCTGGAGCAGCCATGTGGAGACCCCTGCCAGCACTGAGATGCTTACATGTTCACTGATTCGGCTTTCCTTCTGCAGTCGGCACCATTGCGTCTGTTTTGTGAGATGGAGGAGGACTTTGTGAATTGGTGTTGGACGTATGGGTTAATGTTGGACTTGTGGACTTGGGCAGCACTAGGTTGGGATGCTTTCTTGATGTTCACTTAATCTTTATATGAAACTCTGTCTTATACACGAGTTTCTGGGGATTTATTTCTCTAAAGTACCCAGACTAACACACTAGGCTTCTCTTGGCAATATAAATTCTGTGAAAACATGTATTAGAGTAAGATACATAGAAAATCTATCAGACACACAAACATTACCCGGTCAAGTTCTCGCAGACGAGGGTAGTTATTTTTCCACTCAGTTTCGAGGTTAAAACGTGTTGCTGAGGAAGAAGGAAGAACATTCAAATTTGACAATCTCGTGTTTCAGACAGAGCAGAAAAAGGGTCTTACGTATCTTCTGAGGGCCTACCTAAGCCTTCTTTGTATTCTGGGCTCTCAATATTCTGAATTTCATTCTTTCAATGGCTTTCGAATCTCTTTAACTGTAGCGGCATGTATAAATTTTCAATCACAAAACACACGGCCGAGGCAATTCAGCACGGCTGTTAAGAACACGGTCTCCAGAGCTGCACTGCAAAGATTCAAACGCTAGGTCTGTTCTCCACTTTCTGGATGAGTCTGGGTTGCTACTTGAGTAAGTTACTCTGTGCCCGTGCTTCCTCTTTAGGAAAATGTAAATAACACCTTAAAACAATCCTAAGGGGCTACATGGATCCCCCACACGGGAAAAGCAAAGGAGAACATATTCTCAGCTACAGAAGCAAAAGACCCGGATCAGGTCAGTGGGAGGGTCAGGAAGTAGTACAATGTAACTGTAATACAGTGTGCTCTGTACCCACCCATTTCCTCTCTCTACCTCAAAGCAAATGAAACTTCACTGCCATGCAGTCAGCGCTGAGTCACAGTGACCCCCTGTGATACTGTAACTGTTCACTGGAGTAGAAAGCCCAGTCTACACATAGTACAGAATGACTCTGTAGTTTAGCATTCCCAGACACTACTGCAAACTTCCCTAGTCCGGTTAATCTCCCACTGTCTGACAAGCAGTGTTAGCTGAGAAAGGAAAAATTCTGTTCTATTAAGACCCCAGCTGATTTGCGACCTTCCATTCTCCACCTGCCACCTAGCAGTAAATGACCTGGGATGCCTTCGTCAAAGAAAGAGCGCAAAGGATCTGATCGATTCCAGAGTGCCAGCTCGTAAAACACACAAATGTGTTTGCTTTAAAAACTTGACCTACCTTTGAAACTATCAGCTTGTTGTTCAACTGACTCTCGTACCATTTTCCAAAAGCAGTCTGAAACGGCAAGGCTTAAATTTCTTGTAGTCACTTGGTGTGCCTTTAGCATGCTTGTCCTGTTAAAAAAAATACCAAAAGCTAAAGTGTGTAAAAATAGCAAAAGATATGGTTAATTTTGTGAATCTGTTACCTGAAAATAGCCACATACACACCTTATAGCTGCCCAACCGAACTTTGTGCAACGAAGAAATTGCTCTCTATTTGTACTGTCCAGTTTGGT
Organism: Echinops telfairi; assembly: GCF_000313985.2. Classification (NCBI taxonomy): domain Eukaryota; kingdom Metazoa; phylum Chordata; class Mammalia; order Afrosoricida; family Tenrecidae; genus Echinops; species Echinops telfairi. Next base: position 9,313,761 of record NW_022103914.1, read on the forward strand.
GGCCATGAGCCACAGTTCAAGGGCCTAGTTAGGCTCAGGAACTGATTTTGTAGTTTAAACACTGAATATTTAAATAATCACATGGGCCTAATGACTACTCCTTGGGAAAGCCCACTTCTACATCCTTGTCAGCCCTTCCGAGTAAGTTACACAGAGACAATCTGCTTCACAGGAATGACTTTGATTTACTGCACACATCTGGAAGCAAACACATTTTTCTGTTCCAATCAACTGTCTCCCTATATACAATTTCACATAAACCAATTCCTTTCAGCTTCTCTGGCACTATATTTTCCTATCATATCCCCTTTTGAGTGCCCTGCCTCCTCTTCGTCTTAAAAATATTCACACATATTTAAGAATGTAAAAGTTGGGGGTGTTTGTTTCTCAGGTTCCTTCGTAGGTAAAACAAGGAAAGGTCTGTTTTATCTTTGAAGTGCTCATCCTTTGGCCAACATCTGTGGGTAGGTTTCGTGTGGTAACTTGCTCCCAATTCTGTCTAAGAGTGTGTGAGGACTTGCTTATTAGATCCAGGTCACAATCATTTAGTGAAACATTTTAAAAATTCAACATAAATGATAACTGTGAAACACAAGCTTTAAATGAAAATAGTTTCCTTTATGCTTTATTTTCATGGTAAAAACCATTAAATATAAAGCAAGACACGTACTTTAAGAGTTTGGAGTTCTGGAAAAACTCTTCTTCATATTCTTTTATAGCTTCAATGCTTTCTGAGCTGTTTCCTAGGGAAAGGGAAAGGCCACATTTTCATATATAAAACTAATCTTTATTATTTGAAAACAATGCAAAGAACAACAATGAAAATCCATCTTGCATACCTTTTCCTGTTACAACCGCAAAATAACCCAGAGCTTTCATTGGGAAGAGCTTTCCTTCAATTATCTGCTGAATCTATTTTAAAAAGGAGGAAAAATAAGTATAAGGTATAGACTTCCACAATTTTTAAAAACAACAATTTAAAAAGCAAAATTTTAATGACGCTGTACATGTGTGCTTAGTAACATATACCAATTTGTACAAAAGCATTTAAAGTGCATTTCAATTGGCATTTAAGGAAAAAACATATATTTAAATGTTACTACATTGCAAAGTGTATTATTAAGACAGATGAACTATAATTATGACGTGGAATCATGTATAGTGCTGTGGAATCAGAAAGTACTCAGTTTGAATCAGAATCTCTGCTCTTCCACTTACTAGCTATGCAGCCTAAATAAGCTACTTCCCTTTTTCCTAACGGTTGTTTAGAAGAGTCTCTGAGATAACCTGGATTCTTAGCACAGTGGATACTCCAAAGCACTCAAAAAACCCAACAAACCACCCCCCTGGTAGCTGTTGTTACTAGCTCCAGATCTATCATTTGCATATAATGTAAAAGCCCTTCAGATTAATATCTGGTTAAGAAGATCTCCTCTAAGACAAACTATATCCCTAAGCAAACACTCAATTTCTGAAATAAAAAGGACTGAAATAGGCTTCATTTTCTGGGGTCTGGTGGCAGCATTACGGAAGACAGCAACAGACACCTCTTCTGTTTACAAAGCTTACTCAGCTCATCTTCCCGCCAGATTAAGTGATGTCAGCTCGCTGAAGCTGGTGCCTGGCCCATTGGCGTTATCAGCATCAACCAGAAAGATGCACGGGATTCATCATGCCTATAAAATTTATAGATGATCCCCAAAACATAAATACTGTGGAATTTCCTTTGTGGGCTCTCTCTCCCTTGCCTCTAACCCCTTCTTGTACCTGAAGAAATGCCAGTGGCTTTTTCTCGCATGCCCCTTCCTGACTCCACCATCCCTTTCCAGGCAGGCTCCCCAAGGAGCAGCAGCATCACTCGTTTAACTCTTTCCTAACCAGACTCTGTTGTAGTCTGTTAGTGGGTCTGTATTAAACCTAATTTTTCTTCCTTTCTGTAATAGCAGCTACCATGGTCTCTTTACCTCTTAAGTTAGCTAATTCTCTGGTTTTGGACAAAGGGCCAGCCCTAACCTTTCCTTACGCAGCCATCCTAAACCTCGTTCACCTCTTTTCTTTGGATTTCCTGCTCCCCACAAACCTCACCTCCCTCCGTAAATCTATTAATTCAAGGTCTCGCTCTGTCTCCGAAAGACTTTACACATTTGTACTTCAAAGAAATATACTCACTCTCTCAGGAGCAAGAAGGAAACGAAAAGAAGAAAACAGACAGGGCAGGTGCTCACAGAAATGGGCTGTGTCTCTTCTCTGCCCTGCTCTGTAACAGGACCATTTTACAGCTGGCAAAGCGGAGGCCATCAGATTATGCACAAAAATGAACAAATATGCTTTGAAAGATCTTTCTGAAATGCTGACCCATGACTGGGGCTTAGGACTTTGACTAGTAAGCAATTCCCCACACTGATACAGTCAGAAAACTTTCTGTAAAGAAGAGTGAATTGTACAAGGAATGTGATTTATGCCGAGCCACAGCTTCTCTTTTCTGTAATTTTGTTACATGAGTGTGCCTACAAGACCAGTCTCAGAAACCCACAACAGGGGCAGCTGCATTCTGTTGTCCAGGGTCACCGTGGGTTGGAATCAACTCAATGAAAGTGGGTTTAGATTTTGAAGTGAGTCTTTATACACACTCACTGGACTTAGAGGTGGTTTTAGGAACCCTTGACACAGAAGCACTGTGTCCCAGGAAGTGTAATGTGAAAAGATGGGAAAATTTAAGCAGTAACACCAGTCATGGGAGTATTTATAGCCTGAAATTGTTAATTTATAGGGAGAATGATATGAGGGGGCTTTCAAATTGGTAAGGAAAAATGGGATGACAAAGCAACAAAATTTTTCCATAAATTTTTGAAGACATCTAATAATATTAGATGACAGTAAACTTATGTGCCAAGCTCTAGTTCAATTACTTTACAATATATTTAGCTCATTAAATCCGCATAAGCTATGAGATGGTACCCATTGGTATCTTCATTGCCACAAGAGGATGCTAATGTACTAAACATTAAGTAACCTGCCAACGCTACACGGCTAGCCTATGGCAGGGCCAAATTTCAAATCAACACATGGCTAAACTTTTCTGTCAACAGAACCATGACTCTGCCTTTACAACGACATTGTGAGCATACCTTGCCCCAAGATCTGCAAGTCAGACTGAAGTTGGGATTAAAGAGCAATGTTGCCACAGAGTTCAACAAAATAATGCTCAACAACATGATCCATTAGTACCAGGGACACTGACCCTTATGTCACAGTTCATGGAAAGTCAGAAATAAAAATGGCCCCGGAGATCAACTAGCGCAGGGTCAGCGAGCTGAGGCTCTCCAGTGCTTTGTGGCTCTTTCAGTATGACGTGTGGCTCTGAGGTAACATGGAAAATGAAAATAAAACTATCATAGTTTCATTCAAAGGATATTTATTCATGGAATGCTTGCTTCATTTGTTGTAAAAATAAACTGATGGTTCTCGAGTAATTTTGAATTGTGAGGAACAGGATTGGCTCTCAAAAGTTTGCCGACCCTGAACTAGACTAATGGGATGGAGTCTGCATTGACTAGTTTCTGATGAGTGATGAGATTTGCCCAAGGATATACAGCTAGTTGGTGGTAAAACACAGATAAGAATACTGAGGCCTAATTCCCAATCCAATGCTTTTTCTGCTATAAAAATGTACAATGCTATCTTTCACTAGAGGTGAAATTTTCTACAACAAAATGGCCTCGGTAAAGGGTCCAAGAGGATTGCATAGTGTCACTAGTTTATACTAAATTTATGCATATCAACTTAAAAAAAGATAAAACACCCAAACTCCCCAAATACTATGAAATCACTATATTGAACTAATGAGCATATGCCAACATCCCAAATTATCTAAATTAGCGCAAGCAATATTTGCAGTCAAGATGTTTAGGAAGGAAATGAATTATAACGATGGCATTTTATTTAATGCCCCAAATTTGCACTTAAATACAAAACTGCACTTAACCTCAAGTTCTAATACTTCAACAGGAACCAAGCAAAATCTCGATACTGCTTTCTGACACAACATACCATTCCTTTTTTCTTTTCCCCGTCCCATCTGGAGCTTGGGCAAAGAGCCTGACGTCAGAATAAAGAGCTTGCCCTTACCCTGTTTGGACTAGCCACATTCTTCTCTGCCAGGTCTACTTTGGTCAAGACAAATATTGTCCTTCTTCCATGAGGATCCATTTGACTGACCAAGTCTGTCACGATACTGCGTTCAGCATCCACAGAGCCGTCTGAAAAACACGGAGGAGTGACACTGTAATAAGTGCAAAGTTACTCTGGGAAACTCAGTACGAGCTCCAGCCTTGCATTTAGAAACCACCTCAGCTTCAATTCTATTCACGAATGAAACGGATGAGAAAGAAGAGGCAGCAACAGCACCTACACAAGTACACGTTCGGGAGAAAGCTCAGATTGCTACAGAAGGGAATATATCACCGGTGAGTTTCTTGTGACCTTCGCTGCAATGGAAGCTTATGAAGTGATTCTTGTCACATACCATTCCTTTAAAAAATTCATATATAGACATCTGGTGTAAATTTTTTACTAAGAGGATAAATGTCAACCCAAGAGGCAAGCGAATTTTGGGAATAATGAGGGCAACAAATGTATAGATGTGCTTTACATAATTGATCTATGTATTGTGATGAATTGTATGAGCCCCAATAAATTGATTAAAAAAAAACAACAACCACACATTAGCCACACTTTATAATAAATATGACACTCTATGTTCTTATAAAAGTAATATTTGTATTCTATCTTATAGGGTCACTATGAATAGAAGGATTCAATTACAGTTCATACGTATATCTATTTTTATACTTGAGTGTAATGTATAAACATATATGTAATAAATATTTATATATACATATGTATATATATCCTATATATGTTAGTGTGATTAAGCCACAAATGCCTCAAGAAATAGCAATTAATTCAAACTGTCAATATTTGCCTTAATAGAATACAAATATTTTGTTCTATATATATACATGTATGTGTGTCTATCTGTAATAATAAATGTTAACGCTAGTGCCACTGGAAAAAAAAAAAAAAGAGGATAAATGTCAGGGTTAAGTGTGGGGAAATGCAACTCGGAGCCATCTCAAGATTAGTCTTAGCCTAAACAACACAAAACAACCCCAAGCCAGTTCTCGGGAAAGGCAGAGGCCGCTCAATATGCAGACTGCCCTAAGGACACAGCACCATGACTATTCAGGACCTATTGAAGTCACTGCTCCCATACTGCATTGCAGTAAGGTATCTGGTGGGACAATCTGTATTGTAAAGAGCTTTTTAAAACTGCCTTCAAAATAACCAGGCAAAATCAAGAGCAGGCACCTGTGATGAGATTTACCTTGAATACAGAGTATGATGGCGTTAGGGTTCTGCATGTATGCTTTGCTGATACTGAAGATGGTTTCCTTGGTGTCCGGAGCCATGCCTGATGTCACAGTCTTAAAGAAAAATGTTTGAAATGTCATTATAAATGCTTCCCACAATATGAATAAATAAAACATGTTCATATCTACTCACATTAATCACACCGGGTAAGTCAACAAGCACCATCCTCTGTAGTCCAGGGCCTTTTACATTTAAAGATATTGTCTACTCCAGAACACAAGTGGGGCAAAAAAAGACAAAAAAACAAAACACACTTGATCGAGAGGCATTCACAGTTTTCTGGTGACATGTATTCTGAAACATCTTTATCTCATTTCTTCCGCTATGGTACTCAAAATACTACTTTCTAATCTGAGAAGTAAGTATTGCTAGGGGAGGGGTGGAATGTGAAGAAAGGCACAGAATTATACCTAATCCAGTGACCTAAACCTCTACTAATATTTTAATTAAAAAGTACTTGGAATGTTAAAATAAAAGAACAAAACACGGTACCAGCATAGCTGCAGTCATCAATACCAACCCCAAGACTTGTTTGAAACCACACACGGAGGGTAGTCAGGAAAGCCACTGACTGAATCGCAGCCCTTACCTCAGGACTAACAGTAGCACCGTCTTTCACATTTTTCCTCATGCGGATTTCTATTTCATGTCTCAGTGCTGCAAGCTATAACAGAAAACAAAGTCCCAAGAAAAGTTTTGGTTCACAAATACTGCTTTGCCTTATAGTTATTCAATTTATAAAGTTACCAAGAAATAGCAGGCAGTTTTTAAAAGACAATATAACATTTTTGCTTTTCTACTTACATCTTCCTCTTTGGTGAGATCAAACTCCCGAGAACTATCCTTAAACAAGGCCACGTGATGAGGACCTTCGCTGAGAGTTACCTGAAATTAGTAAAACATTATGCAATCAAAATGAAGGTGAATTCCCACTGCCCGCACACACCCCACACAGGGCTGCATGGTACACAAATTAGTGTCGTTTCACGCTGATATGAGTGGCACCCCTGGAGTTGTCAACATCGTAGGATGGAAAGTACAATGATGTTTTCATATGTACTGCTCACACATTCAAATACGTGATGCCCCCTACAAGTTCACTGCTACGTGAAATAATACAAATTTTCGATGTGCTATGATCTACAAAGCTGCTGCCCTCCCAACGGAACACCATGCATAAAACCACCCCTCTAACTCTAAACTTAAAGAAAATCTTGCATCTAACTTCAAACAGGCACTTACTAGGTAAATGGCCATTTATTTACCATCTATTCAATTGAGAGCCAGCTATGGAGAGACCTATCAACAACATCATGACAAAGAAAGAGGAGTGAAGTTGTCACAAGATTCCATTTTACTTGGATCCATAATCAACCCTCATGGAAGCAGCAGTCAAGTTATCAAACGGTTTATTACACTTAGCAAATATGCGGCACACGATCTATTTAAAGTGTTAAAGAGCCAAGATGTAACTTTGAAGACTAACGTGCACCTGCCCAAGCCATGGGATTTTTAATCACGTCATATGCTGGGCCAGAACACGAAGACTGGGAAGAACCGATGCCTTCAATTACAGTGTCAGAGAAGAGGACTGAATATGGCAGGAGCTTCCAGGAGAACTAACAAAGCTGTCACAGAAAAAGCAGAGTTCCTTAGCAGCAAGCAAGCAATGCACGCTGGACTTGTTATTAGGAGGGACCAGTGCCTGGAGGACATCACACCTGGTACAGTGGAAAGTCAGCAAAAAGGAGGAAGACCCACAATGGGACGGACTGGCCCAGGCTGCAACAACGCGCTTCAAACACAGCGATGGCTGAGGATCGGCTAGGACCGGGCACGGTTTCATTCAGGGTACGAATCAGAACTGACCCCACAGCACCGAAGAAGAACCTCATCTTTCTGGCGTCCTGTGCTTTCAGCCATCTGACAATTCTGGCTTGATGCTCTGGCAGCTCCCCGATGCAGTCATTTTTCATTATCAATAGCAGACTCACTTGAGTGTGATATTAATGATGTGCAACACTCTCCACAGTTTTGGATCACTGTTTCTTCAGAATGGGCAGTTATGGATCTTTTCAGTTGGTTGCCTATGCAGCTCTCTTTGAGATTTCTTGGTATAGATAAGAGAGTACTTACTTCTAATGTTATATCTGCCCACTGAAACACCTCAACTAGTATTCCATCAATTCCTGGAGACCTCTTTTTGCAGTTTAGCTTGGACTTCTTTCCTCAGTACCATTGGTTCTTGATCATACACTACCTCCTGAAATGGCTGAATGCTCACCAATTCTTCTTGGTACAGTGACTGTATTCTTTTCATCTTTGGGTGCATCCTGCACCGTTCAATATTTTGTCCACAGAATCCTTCAATATCACAGCTTGAGGCTCGAAGTTTTTCTTCAGTTCTTTGAACTTGAGAAATGCTAAGTGTACCCTTTCCTTTGCTTTTCTAACTTTAGGGTCTTAGACGCCTCTAAAAATTCTGCGCTGCAGTCCAGATTTCCTCGCTGTATAAATGAAAGCCTGTGTAATGGCCACTAAGCCCGTGAACTGCTTCTCCCCTTCCCTTTCACCCTCCGCCTACTCCTCATTCCGCTGTGGATGCACATTCCTCTTCGGTATTTGATGACTGGACTGCCACCCAGCGATCCCAGGGACTTTTTACTTGCTATTCCTTCTGAATGGTACATTCTTGCCCCCAGATATCCACATTCCTACCTCATTGTCTGCCAAGACCTAGTTCCGATATGACCTTCTCAGTGTGGCGGACCTACATTGGGTCCGACTCCACGTGCACAACATGGACCACCTTCTAGCATATTCTGTATCACATTCCATCCTCTGTAACGTACTACTGAATTGAGCAAATCTGTTGCAAACGACCTTTAAAGTGGAGAGCACAGATGTCACTTTGAGGACTAAGTTGCACTTGACCCAAACGGCGGCATTTTCAATCTCCTCACATGCATGTGAAAGCTGGACAAGGAATTAGGAAGGTTGGGGAAAAATTGACAAATTGGAACGCTCAAGCAAGCTGCCTCCCTATGCCTAGTGCCAAGCAGCCAAGCAGAGGAGCCGAGAGAGGCGGGGTGCGGCAGGGAAGGAGAGGAGAGGTGCGAAGGGAAGCGAGAGCTCTGGCTTGGTGCAGAGGGTTTCTCAGCCAAGGATATGCAACAGTTCTGCATCCCACCCCTCCCAACACACACCACCCTGCCTATCTGCGGTGAAAAATGGACACCCACCCTCCCTCTAGCTCAACAGTTGAGGCCTATGTGTATAGAATGTTCATATCAAAGATGGTGCTGGCAAAGACTGTCAACTATAGCATGGATAGCAGAAGAACAAACAGATTTGTCTTGGAAGAAGTGTACCAGAATGTCCCTTCAGGTGAGGATGGCAAGACTTTATCTCACGTACTTTGGACATGTTTATCAGGAAAGATCTGTCCCTGCAAAGGACATCGTGCTTCGTGAAGCAGAGGGTCAGCAAAAGAGGAAGACACAACTCGAAGGAATGACACAACGGAAGGAATGACACAACGGCTCCAACAACGGGCTCAAACACCGCAACAACTAAGAGAATGCTGCAGACCCGGGTTGCTGTGAAGTGGCAATGAATTAGCAACA
>NW_022103914.1:9323784-9328986 GCF_000313985.2 Echinops telfairi
CTCTCCTCACCCACTCAGCCCCTATCAAGCTGCCCTCTCGCTGTTTTGCCAGTTTCCACATAAACTAGGGATGATTCTGAGTGCTAGACATTTGTTTTCATGTAGTTGAAATTCCTCACTTCTGCACAATGAACACAGCGCACGAAGGAGCCGTGCTCCCGAGGCGCTCCATTTAGACGGCTTATTTCCTCACCTTAACTGGGGAGCGTGTCATCATCTCTCCCGAGCCTCGAGGGAAGATTCGCGCTTGGGCAATCATTTCCAATACACTAGTCTTTCCAGCACTTTGATCTCCAACCACAACCACCTACCACAAAGCAAATAACACTCACATTTTTCTGACACAAAAGTAAGACAGATATGGAATCAACATTTGGCATATCTAATTCTTTAAAAGAGCTAAAGCTAAATTATTTACAAAATATCCTCAATGAAAAAAATGACAGCAGATATGCAGACTGAGAATAAAAGCAACACAATTGGATTCATCATCTATGGCCAAATTAAATCTATGTTAGTTTAAATCACAAATTCTAAAATCAGATTACTACTTTTCCACAAATTCTTGCCAATAGCTAGTTTGTGCTACTAAACCACATTTCTATGAGGTTTATTTTCTTTCTTTTCATTATTACTTGGGATTTACTACATATATCATATCATTCCATATTTCAATCATATTAAGCAGAATTGTACAATTGCTACCACAATCAGCTTCCAAACATTCTTTTTCTACATGGACTCCTTGACATCGTCTCCCCTTTACCCCACCACCACCACTGTACTCCCCTCCAACCTAACCTCTTACTCTACTTGCTATCCCTATAGGTTCATCAATCTTGGGTCTAATATACCAAAAACCAGAAAAGCATATAACACAGCTTCAAGAAGGTGGCCTCCACTGATAAAACACCTCTGAGATACACTCTAATATGAACAAACAAAAACCAAACAACACAATACACACAAACAAATTACAGAACATTTTGCCAACCAGATCAGGTCTAGCCTACATCAGACGGGGGATCTACTGACAAAGTTTTAACTGTTCAAGTCAGATTTATGCCTTTGATCTTCTATACTTCTCTCTCCTAAGCACTTACCTCCCAATCCCCATTAGGTTAATTGTCATCATGCTTAATTGACTCTGCTGTTATTTTAGTATTACAAATATTATAAATACATAATGCCAAATATTTGATAACCTTCTTTCATAACAAATAAATTTAAGAAACCCATGGACCAAAATGAAGCACTATAGTTAAACAGGAAGTGTTCTAGGATATCAATCACCAGCACATGAATTAAATTATTTTGGTTATATATACATATATTTGCATTTTCCTTTGTAAACCTAATGTATGAGTTTTGCTACTTACTCGTGGCAGATGATCTTGTGTATTATAACTGGCATCATAATCAGACAGAACATCAAGAACTTCAGAATACATATCAATCAAAGATTTCTGTAAAATTAAAAAATATAATAATGTAAAACAGTAAAGACAACTCTAGGATTACATTATTCTTCATACATTTCTTAAGCATTCTTGACTTTGTCTTCTGGAACTGCCCTTTGAGATCTTCAGTTCCGACTACATCACCATTGCTTCTATTTGCTTTGCATTCTGTATTTATGAGCAAGTTTCAGAGTCTCTTCTGACATCCATTTTAGTCTTTTCTTGTCTTCCTTTATCTTTAAATTTTAAGTTTTATTGACATATAACAGTTTTGTTGACCTGTAATGACCATTTGCTTTCTTCATATGCAATGTCCTTGATGTCATTCCACAACTTGTGTGGTCTATCATTAGCGTTTAATCTGTCAAATCCATTTTTGAAATGGTCTTGAAATTCAGGTGGGATATATATGCTCAAGGTCATATGTTGGCTCTTGTGAATTTGTTTTCATTTGCTTTGACTTCGACATGACCTTGCAGTCGGTCCTCAGTCTTGCTCTGACTGCAGATAGTGGGGCTCTTTGTCATCTCACCACAGAGGTAGCTGATCTGATGGCTGTAGAGTCCATCTAGAGTGGTGCACACGTTGTTAGGAACAGATGTTTGCAGTGCACAGGTGGTTGTTCTTCCAAAATCCGACTGTGTGAGCTCCTGCTTGATTTCTCACTAGCAGCCCTTTGTGTCTACCTTGTGCATTCCAATCACCAGTATTATCAATGCATTTTGATAGCACGGTTCATCAATTTCTTCCTCTTTGGCAATAGTGGTTGGTCTCTAATTTTGTAATGAGTCCTATTATTGACATATGGACATTTTCCTATCACTAACAGCTCTCTACATCAGGATAAATCTTGAAATGTTCTTTTTGAGGATGAGAGTGATGCTATTACTTTTCCACTTGCCATTCCAGGCTTAGTAGACCACGTGATCGTTGGATTCATGCTGATTGCTATGCATCCCATTTCGTTTCTGATAGCTTCCAGTTTTCCTAGATTACCTTTTCATATGATCTATGATGTAATTACTAATGGATGTTTCTGTATGTAAGAAACATATAGAACATATCTCATTTTCAGCTGTACCATTATCAACAAATAAAAATCTGAAAGCTTTATTTTATCAATGTCATTAAGATTGATTTTACTTAATGAGGTAGTTTGTTTAGTGATGAAGTTTAAGATTTACATTATTCATGTTAATTGCCAATGTGTAGATAACGGCAATACCGGCAAACTTTTTTTCCTAAAAAATTCTTCAAAAGAGACTAAGGAACCTTCTGACAGAAAACGAAATTTTTAGGATATAAGGTTCAATGACATGACAAAAGAACATGGCAATCGACTCACAATTCTGAGTCTACAGCTGTAGAAAGACGAGCTGACAATAAACTAGATGCCTCGGGTAAAAAATAACGTATGTAAGATGAATAACTCTTAAAAGTATGTAGATTTTAAAGGCAAAGATCTGAAATATGCTGAGGTAAACTATCAATACCTTGAGCTTTCTGTGATGGATACCTTTATCATCTTTCTGTAACACCAATTTCCTTAATTCTTTGTTCTCTTTTTCTAATCGTTCCAAAATCCTCTGGTACTTTAACTGTAACAAAATAGTACACATGACAATTAGAAAAACAAAAACCCCAAAGCACTCAACTTGGGTTAAAAAATTCCCCAAGTTCTGAAGTCATATATCGCTTGATTATTGAAAGAGTTATACATTTAAACACTTCTTTGAAAATGTTGAGAAAACTAAATTATAAATACTATCTCTTTATACAAACAGTGAGATTTACAACAATTCTCTATGACTGTATTTCATTTGGAGAAATCTTTCAAAATGTATTTATTTGTGAACAGATTTATTGGCACATAATTCACATATCATATAATTCAACAGTGTAATGATATATTGGGGGAAATCTTTGATAACTACATTGTAGAAGTTACTTAAAAATACTCAAAATGTACAATTTTAAAGTGAATTATTAAGTACATGCTAGGAAGTAAACCTTCCTAGTATATCGAACTTTAAAGTCTTCATTATAGGGACATTCAAGAAAAACTCAAATTCTCACCATTTTCTACATTTGATGATATAATAGTAGCTTTTCGACAAGCCTTTGACTAAGGGTTTCAAATACTTTCACTCAGTCCTCACAGAACACTCAGGCTACTACTTGTGAGGCCACATTTTGAGATCAGAAGATTAGAATCGCCAGGCTGAGACAGCCTTACAAAGAAAACAATGGTACGAGACCCCTAGAGGACAGCCGATTCTAATGTCCAGTTAGAGAGGAAAGGAGGCCTGTGGCTCAAAAAGCAATAGCGATTTAATTTCACTTAGATTGTGCCTTGATGTTTCTAAGAAAAAGCCTTCAAACTTTTAAAAAGCAACATGTACGGCACATGCATGTTATTTAAGCAGCGCAAGCCACGATGGAATAGGCATGCAGGCGATGTTCACTCTGATGGGATCCATTCGTTCCACTGCACACGACAGATGTTTAATGATTATTTTATACACTATAGGAACGTAAACATTTTCAAAACAGTGCCAGAGAGATCTTTATAAAAGGGTCATCTGATTGGCTGCAGGCTTTAAAGAGGCCAAGAAAAAGGTCTGAGCAGAACTCTGCAGTAGGATCAACTCAATGTACTTATTCTCAGAATCAATTTACCTATAATGTAAGCATCGGTTTATAGATGCGTAATCCACTGACTTCTCCACACACACCCCTGCCCCCGAGTAGTTTTCCTTTAAAATTAGAACTACAAGATTCACTGAAAAAAGGTTTTTACACATAAACCAAAACCAAACAAAAATTCCAAACCCACAGCCACGGTCTGATGCTGACTTACAGCAGGCCTGTCTGGCAGGGCGGAAGTGTCCATTCCGCTGCACTTCCAAGGCTGTGCTCTGTCTGCAAGCGGACACGTGTAGCTCTCTCGTGTGAAGTGGAGGGTGGATTCAAAGTGCTAATTTCAGCTTAGCAGCCAAGTGCTTAAGCACTACATCACCACAGCTCCTTATAAATTAGTTACCTTCACTCTCTGCCTCCTTCCTTATTTCTACTTCTCAAATAGTTTTTGTATTTCCATCTATAGACAATAAGATTCTGAGAGGGTTTAAAACAGTTCTTGGAAAAATTTAATTGCCTTTAATTCCATTTTCCCATGAACTTTTGAAGCTTCGTCCTATGATTAAACCACTCCAAGTTTTGTTTCATTAAAAATTTTAATTTCCATAATGCCAGGCACAGTAGAGAATAAGGTCTCTGTAGAGAATTAGAAAAAGTCTGTTTTTTATACTCATTAGACTAACCTGGGTACGCAGCAACTCTTCTTGAAGTTGGTCAATTTTCTCTTTGTCTGAAACCTAGGTAAATAAGGTAAATTAATTTTATGTTAGAATTAGGTTTATATGAAGTGCACAATTAGTCAAATTTAAAACAAATTAAATAAAAACTGGCTTTACCTGCATGGTTAGGCAAAGTAAATTTTAAATAAAATGCTTAAGAAAGCAAAAAACACTTGCATTCATCAGGAAAGAATAGCTTGATATTTCATACTGAGAAATAAAAAATTTAAAAAGTAATCATTTCCCGGAAGTCATTCTAGTTATTTCATATAAAAGGCTTATTAAGAAAATGAAGAGATCAATACATATAACAACTATATTTTCTCTACTAGCTATTCTGTATTAAAGAGCAGGGAATTTGAGACTTGAAATAATAAAGCATG
>NW_022103914.1:9329477-9331221 GCF_000313985.2 Echinops telfairi
AAAAATGATGTCATTCATGACAAATCTACATAACTGCTTTGACTCCATGGTGAGGTAAAGAAGTTGTCACCTTCAGTCTTTCAAAATATTTACCTAATTTCTGATACTAAAAATGTGTAAATATGACTTTATTTCATAGTTGACAAAATTCAGGTTAAAATTACATTCACTTTCACTTAAATTCTTTTTTCATTTTCATTCATTGGCTATTTAACACAATCAAGACATCATGGTAGCAAACATTTATGAAATTTTAATAAAGATTTGCTTATTGAGGGTAACATTAACAAGTCTTGTTCACATTATGCAAAGTTGTTTGCAAATGTCAATTCCTATTCTTTCTGCTTTCTAGAAATGGTAAGGGTTTTAAAAAAATTTCTTTTAAAATCCCCAAATCCTATTGGTACTTAGATATTCTGACTACAGAGACCCTATAAGCAGGGTAGAATGGCCCCCGGGGGGTTCTGAGACAACTCCTTAAGGGAGTCGAAAGCCTCGTTTGCTCTGATGGAGGTGCTGGTTGCTGGGAGCTGCTGACCTTGCCCGATTCGTTACCACCGGGACACCAGCTACGCAGAGGCTAACTCACAGAGGTTTGACTGTGTGTGTGCAGAGAGAAAAAAAAAAATAAAAAGTCTCAGAAGGGGCGAGGAGACAAGCAAATTGAGAGAGGGAGCCCACATTCAAATAACAAGAACTTGAAGGTCAATGAAGAAATAAATGAATGATTCCATATTTTGATAGAATGGCATGCCATTGTACTGTCCAGTGTAATCAAAAAATAATTGTTATGCTAAATTCCCAATTCACTTGGAAAGGTACTAAAATTGATTTACTTTGTTTTATTAAGTATTCATGTAATGGTAGCTAAATTAGTATGACCCATACAAATAATTAAAGTGTTTGAGTTTTGAATGTGAATATTTAACAATTGCATGCAACACATTCCATCTAAACCATTATGAAAATAAAACATTACTCTACATTCGAGGGAAGAATTTAAAAAAACTAATACAATTACACAAAAGAATGTTTGTTATATGCCAAGGGTTATAAAAGATTGATTTGCTAAAGAATGTTGATTAAAAAAGAAAGTTGTATAAAAATTAAAATTATATATGGTTATTGAGATATTATTCTTTATGGCAATATTAATATAGTTTTACATATCTTTAAATTTATCATTTGCCTTTCTGACACAATTGTTAAGAAAAGCTCATGCAGAGTTTACTGAAAATCTTCCTTTCTAATGGAACATGACATTACTCTTAGAGTTCTATTAAAGCAGTGGTAGTGGAGTCAAGAACTGGACTTTGTATTTTCTAGGGAGCCTGAAGAAAGCCTCCATTTATAAAATAATCACTAAATCTTGATCAGTAGATAGACATATTCTCTTACAAGAACAGCACTTGCCATTTTTAGTGTCACTTATTCTAGGTCTTATTCAGTAATCTAGCTGTATTTTGTCATGTATTCTTGTTTTAAAATACTCTATGCTAAAGGCCATAATGTAGCTTCTTGGTAAAATTCAGCCACTTACAGCAAGAAAAAATCTTATGTCTTCTTGTTTAATATTCAATTGAATTTAATGCAACACTCACCCGGAAAGAAAGGGGTATTAATGGCCATGCAACCAGAGCTTTTCTACAATGCCAGGGCTGTGAAACTGATGGAGACAGAGCAGGCGCTCCACAGAAACAAGCTAAGACTGAAAGAGAAAAACCTTTACTAGCTCTGCACAAAA
>NW_022103914.1:9331705-9349929 GCF_000313985.2 Echinops telfairi
CCAAAATTGTTTGCAAGCATCATTTACTTTCACACAAAGTAAGCCTTCAGTAAGCAAAAATAAGCCTTGTTTGGCACTCCACGACGTGGGCCTTAGTAAAGGACAAGTAGGTGTGCCACTCTCTAAGGCTCTAGAGCGGCAGGAGTACACGGGTCAACTGGATAATCCAAATGAGACATTGTGTCTCTGATTTGCAAAGTAGGCTGACGGGACATGAGTTTTTGGTAATGAAGAAAAAACGCCAATTCTTTACTAATTCCCTTTCAGTGGTCAGATTCAAAAGCACATTAGCGCTTTGGAATCTTTAGGGGCAGACCTGTCAGATTCATTTCAAATTACTTTATTATTGTGAAAAGACACTAAGAACAACTTATATCTAAAACTATATTTCACATTCCTGATTATGATGCCAACTATACTAGCTCCTTCTACTTGGTTTTATCACGAAGCTAAGATGTGGACAACTCTTGTTCGACTGTTAGTCTAAACATACTTTTTGTTAGAATATTTATTTGGTTCCCTTGATAGCACACAAGACAAAGAATGCTAAAATAAACACTGGTTAAAATAAGTCCTTCCTTAGCTAAGTACATCTAACAGCAAATGATGTAAACTGTAGCTTGTTAATTTCTATTTCCATCTACATTATTTATTCATTGCAAGAGCTTAACAATATCCAATAGTCAGTTCCACAGCCATGGAATTGAGATAAAGTTAGTCAATAGAAATATTACACTAAATCAGTAACGGTAATACTGGTTTTTAACTAGTAGAGCCTTATAGGTAGCTAATTAACTATATGACTATTTTTTCCCTGAATGACCAGCTTGTACATAACTGTAAAACTTCCCTGGCCTGACCTTATATGTATATATAAATAAAATTAGCAGACTCTAAGACCTCCAACTATAACTTAAAATCATTTCTTCAATTTCATTTCAACCCAAGTATCTCCTCAGAAGATTAACCTTGGGATACAACAGCCAAAAGCACATTTTTAAGAACGTCTTGATCAATAATCAAACATTTTTACAGATTTAAGATGGCTTTTATTAGAACCTGTTCTTTGGCAACCAGAATTATAACAGATTCCCACTGTTGAATCCCTCGGTGGTCCAGTACTGACCTAACTCCTGAATGTGGCAAACTTCATGTAACGAGTTGATTAACGTATGCCCAAAAGGTAAATCAAAGTATTTTTCTTCTGTAAGAAATATGAACATTCTCTGATAATGATTTTAGTTAAAAGCAAATAAATCAATTTCATGCTTTAAATAATTTAATTTGGTCACCCAGAGTAATAAGCCTTTTCCTTTTAAATGAAAATGTGGGGAGCAAGCAGATAAGCTCAGTACCTAGACCAAATAAACAACGATCCGCATTTCGACTCTCAATACAAAGCCATGGGCACTCACTATCTAATTTCCAGGGACTAAATTCCACGGTGGGACTTGTTGATGCTACCTACTCGATGGCAGTTTACGTATCTTTCAAATTCCCACTGTCAGAAGCACTTTCTCATTAACGGGAATCCATGGTGGACCGAGGTGACACGGACTCTTGACAGAAAAGGCTGCTTAGTGTGAACGTATCAGTCAGTAGCCCCCTTAAAGCATCCATCACCTTTCGCTTCTGCTGGGCATAGCTCGGGTTATATTGGCCAGTGGCTCTGCGCACTTCCTCTTCATGCTCTTGAATTTGCTGTTGCAAGAGAATGAGCTCACCAAGCAGACCCTGCCATGAGTTTATAATGAGGAGAAGAGGAAAATTGGGGAGGAGAACAATGTTAAACCACAGGGCACAACAAAGGAGCAGGTGCAAGACAGGGAGGAATGGAGAGTTCATAACAAAAATGGAAACTCACTTAGGTACATTTAGAGTCTCTATCCAGTTGAATACTGTACTGCATTTCCATTTTTCCCCTCAGTAAAATTAGATGCCCCAGAAAAATGAAACAGCATAGTTTAAAAAGTGAAAAGGAAAAAGCACCAATGACTGCTGAGTAAAATGAACCAGTTTCTAATATTAACATACTGTAAAACCGAGACGAACTGCAATGCTCACCAAAGGGGGCGCCATAGTTAATTTTGTTTCCATATTTAATTAACCTTTAATTTTTAATTGCTCATATGCCTCTGTTGGTCCTAAATTTCTCGTCACAATTCTCATACAACTAAACAGAGGACCCACATGGTACAAAGGCCTTGGGTAAAGTTAGAAAATGGGTACCTTCTTAACTATTTAATAAATAGCACACTGTTTCTTACTCATTATCACTTATTTAATAAATAAGCAAAATTATTATTTTTAAGTAAATATCTTCCCTTGTTACCAAATTTCAAGACCGCAGTTCCGTAAACCCTTATGGAGTTTTCTAGCACTGAGTTAACCAAGGTTTTACATTAATTCATATATCCAACGTGCTGTGTGCACATATGCTTGTTGAGACTACAATTTTGGCCGTTTTGGAAAGTAAAAAAATGTTTTAGCTCTAATCTAACTATACGCAGCATCAAAAAACTAGTCTGACTGAATTTTTCACTTTTTATCAGCTGTTATGACTTCAAATAGAAATAACCTTTGAAAATACCTAATCCCATGTCAAGTTCTAAACCAAAAACATTATAAAAGAAGATAAGATATGGAACAAGTTATAACAAGGAAAAATAAAACAAAAACCAGTTTGGACCTATACATAGAATAATCACCTTGCCTATTTCTAACATTCCTTCCATTTAATAATCACAAAATGTTAAACTGGTACAATATTTATCACGATGTAGTCACATAAGGATGATACTCAAGTACACGACATTTTCTGATACTGTATTTTAAATTGCTGGCCTGTTAGATAATCAACCTTGAAACAAGTAGGGTAAAGACAACAACGCCTGAGGATCTCACAAACCAAGTATTTTCTCAACTAGAAATCCCAAAAAGGCAGAGTTCCAATGATAACTAATTCATGCAAGAATAATTTTCTAGGAAAACAAAAAGCTCAATTTTTACCAAATTATATAAATAAGAGCTGGGTAAACTTATACTCACTAAAATCATGCAAAATAGGAGCTTTACCTAGTTTGAGTTTTTTAAAATGACTGCTGAAGCAAATCTTAACACAGTTATAAAGTACCATACATTCTCATGTGTAAGTCGAGTTATGCAGCACGTTTTTAGTGCAGTTTTTGTGGTAAAATTAGGTGCCTTGGCTGATATTCGGGTTGGCTTATACTCGAGTATATATAGTAAGTTGAAATAAAACACTGGTTAAATATGACACTCAAAAATTAATTAGTACAGACTAATTACTAATTAGTCTTAATTAGTAGCTTAATTACTTACTTCTCTGTATATCCAAAGCTTCTAAGCTTAATTAGAAGCTTAATTACTTACTTCTCTGTATATCCAAAGACATATAAATGCAAAAATCTTCCCCAAAAGTAAGCAGATTAGTATTATAGCAAACAGTATTCACATATGAGGGAGGCTTTTTATTTTGTTTGATCGTTAGTTTCAATACATTAGGCTAAGATTAATGTCAGCATTAGACAGTAAAGGAAACTGGCTGACTTACTTAAATCAAAAGATGAAAGTAAATGATTTTTCTTAGCATGTCAAGTTAAGAGACTATAAAAGTAGTATGTACTATAAAAATCTCAACTGTGTCCAGATTCAATAGTTTGGATATATTTGTAAACACTTACATTTACTTTAAAACTATATCTTTTTAAATCAGTTCTAGGGTCATTATCTATCAAAGAAGGGCAATGTTCAACTAAATCATTACCTCACCAGTCTCATAATAATGGTTTTGACATTGGAGTTCATAAAGCAGAAACGATTCAACTTATTTTATTCATTTGATCATTACGATAATCACTTTTTAAGATCATCCAAGTGTTTACAATTCTCAAAATAGTTCCCTTTTAAAAAGGCTCCCACGCTGTATACATTATGTATACAGTATACATTATGCCGGATACAGTAGGGCACCTGCTTTAATGAACCCACTACCAGTATTCTCATTTATAAAATGCCACATTAAGAAAATGACTGCATTTCTTAACTCTGCTGGACACCCAATTCTTTTTTACTGATAGCCTGCACAACCCTCTCTAATTCATGATTGCATGATAAAGAAAATCTAATGTATTAAAAGGAAAACCCTCTTTTAGTGTCACCTCACTTTTCTTTCAAGTCTGTTACTGAAGCACTGTAATGTGAAAAGAATTCAGATGAACTGTTATCTCCTGAAAAATGCTGCAAGAAAACATGATTAGATACCCAAAAAAGCTACACACATTATACTGAAGACCAGCAAGGAAGTTATCTTTCCCCCAAATGTAAGTATCATATCTCAACCTAAACATGGGCTAACTTGCTAAGCTTATATAAATCAACAAAAAAAACAAAAACAAGCAAGCTCACTACCATCAAGTCGATCCCGACTCATAGTGACCCCATCGGGCAGTGCAAAAATCCGCCCTTGTGGATTTCGGAGACTGTAACTCGTTATGGAAGACGAATGCCTCATCTTTGCTCTTGCGGAGCAGCTGGTGGTTTCAAACTGCTGACTTTGAGGTTAACAGCCCAACTCAGAAATCACTACGCCACCACATAAAATCGAAATTAAACTTCTTGAAAAATGAAACTTCTGTATATAAGCTACACAGGAACCACAACAACCCTTTTCACAAAGATCCCCAAAATTGACTCCACAAGAGTTGAGAATAGTGAGATTCCAGGAGAAATGATCAAATAATGCTAACTAACCTCAAACCCACTGTCACCAAGTTGATTCCAACTCATAACAATCTTCTATAGGGTTTCTGAGGTGGTAAAGCACTATAGAAGCAAACGATCTCCTCTTTTTCCTGAAGAGCAGCTGATACGTTTGAACTGCCAATCATGGGGTGGGCAGTTCAATGCTGACCCAACAATGGCACCACTCACTCAAACCTTGTTGCTATCAAGTCGATGCCAACTCATAGCAGCCCCACAGGACAGGACAGAAGTGCCCCTCTGAGTTTCTGAAGCTGTAAATCTGTACAGGAGCAGAAAGTCTCATTTGTCTTCCTTCAAAGGCTGATGAGTTTGAACTGAAGACACTATGGGCAGCAACCCAATGGGCAACCCACTGTGCTACCAGAGCTCCTTGAAAAAGGTCCATATGCCACGAATTCCAATGGTCTGTCATTGCACAGTAAGAGATCTGTCTAGTGTTTAGTATGTGCTAGGTCTGTGCTAAAAGGTTTTATATAACCACAGCAATCCGGGAGGTAGAATCTTCCTTTTACAGAGAAGAAGCCAGAAGCACAGAGAAATTAAGAAGTTCATTAGTTCAAGGTCACCCGATGCAGGAAAGCAGAAAGGGGGGAATCTGAATGCAGGCAGTGTGGCTCAGAAGTGTGCACTGGGTACCACTCTGTAAAAGGTCGAAGGGTTTTCAAAATTTGGGTTCAATCCACATCTAAAAGGGGAAAATGGATATACTGCAATATATTGGGAGGTATATTTAAGTCATCCTGTAGAGCAAGAATTGGCTGAATAAGCTGTAATGTCTGTGTAGTTCACAAAGACCTGGTGGCCTACAATCTTTAATATCTCACACTATTTAAAAATCCCTCTCTGGTTCTATTCCCTAACACACACCCTTTTTTAAGACACAATATTCTTCTTGTTACACGCATCACATCTTCATGTCCCTAGCTTTAAAAAAAATAACTTTATTGTGAATTGCATGAACGTTTCCAGAGAAAATCAGTTTTTCACTCTACAATGCATCTATATTTTAAATTCAATCATTACAAACCCTTCAATGTAACATCATTATCCCACTTCTTTCCTGTGTTTTCTGTTTCCATCCCTCCTCCTTTCCTGCCCTTTTCTGCCTTCTGAACGTTTGTTCTTGGGTAAAGACCACCCTTTGATTTCAAATAGGTAATTACCCTTCTGGTGTACAAACCTTCCTGGTGTCTGAGTTCTTCTTATAGTCCTGGGTATGGTTTAAGAGGACTAAGGGACAGTCCAGGACAGTGGTTCTCAATCTTCCTAATGTCACGACCCTTTAATATAGTACCTCATGTTGTGGTGACCCCAACTATAAAATTATTTTCTTTGCTACATCATAACTGTACTCTTGCTACTGCTATGATTTGTCATGTAAACATCTGATATGCAGGATATATTTTCATTGTTACAACTGAACATAATTAAAGCATAGTGATCAATCACAAAAACAATATGTAACTATATATTGTGAAATATTTATTTCTAATGACAAATAAATTTTGTCTTGAAGCATGGTGTAGCATGGGTAACAGTCTTCGCAGCGGGTACTCATATGTGGGCACATCTGCATGTGGGCTGACCCCCCGGAGATGGATAGAGGAGCAGTGTCTCAGTTCCTAAGACCATCGGAAAGATGTGAAAGGGTTGTTCAACCCCCAAAGGGGTCGCGACCCATAGGTTGAGAACTGCTGGTCTAGGAGGCTCCACAGGTAGCCTTGCTCTTTTTATTGATTTTTTTTTTGGTTTTGGTCCATATTTTTCTCCCATTTTATCCAAGACCTTCTAATATGACTCCCCTTTCTAGAAATGTTGCAAGTAATTTTGATCCAGCAAAGTGACATTATGAAAATAAATACCTTTTTTTCCCATTTAAAAAGTATTCCCAAACACTAATCTGTTTTAAATAATAAATCATTCTAATGGATTAACTAAAAAGAGCTATTTTCAAGATATTTATAGCCAATTCAAAAGAACTCACAGCCGTTGAGTGTGTTCCGACTCAGAGGCCATCTGAGGCAGGGTAAGCTGACCCTGCGGGTGCTGAGAGCACATGGGACCCTTTCAAAGGGTAGGATGGCGGAGCCCCATGGAGCAGTTGGTGATTTTGAACTCTTGACCTTACACTCAGCAGCCCAATGCTTAACAACTACCCCACCAGGGCTCCTCACACCCACCTGAAGAATGCTTTTTCATAGGCCGTCAAACGGAAATGTTGACTATTAAAGCTGTTCCAATCTAGAAATTCCATACCCTATTTTTCTACAAATAATTTCCAGAGTTAGACAAAGCAACCTATTCCTAGTAATTATGAATGTTACAATTTCTACCACATACCCTATATTCTACGTTGGTATCTAATCATGTACAGAGCAAATATTTAATGCTTCTTGCGTACCATAAAGAAGTTTTTAAGGAGTAAATTAAGGTTGAATGTTGCATCCTTTGCCTGCCCCTCTTGTAGATCTGCCCCACTTCTCTTCTGATTCCTCCATGTTCCTACCACACTCCTAAACGTACCTGGTTTAGCATCCTGACCAAGAACCCAGTAAGAATACTTGCTAGTTGTTAACTGCTCAGGAAACAAGAGTTTCTTGAACTTGTGGTTACTTGGTGTTTTTTTGGGGGGGTTGATCCTTATTGACATCAACCAAATCTACTTCCTCTAGTGTCTCGTCTACTGCATTAGATCAATCAATGCATTTGTTTTGTTAAGAGCCCAGTACTACCCTACATGCCCCAAGGACAGAGAATTAGTGACAGACACAGACGGCCTTCTAAATAGTAAGAACACAACTCAAATAAAGTGGTAAGATTTAATTATGTAGGTAAAAATTCAGGTGAGTTTTAAGAGTGAGTGGAAACCAGAAAAGAGGGAAAAGGGAAATTACTTCACCCTCTCTCTGCAACAAGTTACAACATAGGTGAAACACAAAAATTAGAATTAGGGCAGCATGTTCAAATGTGGACTGTTTATGTATTAGCTTTTCAAGCACTTTCTATGATTTGGGCTTTAAAAGGTCCTTTAAATATTTTGTACAAATTACAAAGGTACTTGTTTCTTTCTGAATAACCACATTCAGGATTTCTCTATGAGATCTGTATAAGTAATCAGAAACATATTAAGGCGGAAACACTAATAATTCATTTAGTAAATTAATTTTAACTAGAAGGAAACAATCTTACAGGATCTAAGCAAGGAGATAGGCTCCACAGCTTTGTCATCTCTGTACATTGTGACATACACAGAACTCTGCTTATTTAAACACCAACGGAGCCTCACTAATAGGCTCACTGGACCAGTTCTCGATCTGTCTTCACGTCATTCAGAAGTTCCCAGGTTTCAAGGACATTATTCAGTTCAAACCAATGGCACTTTCTACTATTTTTTCTCCAAGGGACACATGTTTTAATTATATTAACAAAAAACATTTATTAATAAATGGTGGTAATTTTTCTTTATTTCCCTTTTTACTAATAAAAGAATGCTATTAAACTTTTGTTTTCATTAATGAAAGAAGGCTGACACGACGTGTGAATAATGTAGCATAAATAACTAGTGTCCAGATAAGCAGTTATCTTGTGAGGGCATGTCCACATATGCTCAATTAGCTTTCTGCAGACACTGGTGTTTTCAAATGGTGAAAACCCGGAAGACCTTGATTATAACTTTCGGGAACAAACCCACGTCTCGTGAGCCCAGGCTCAGGCCCATGGGCAATCAATCATCAGCTCACCGCACCGCGCATGTTACTGACTCTGTGTCGATGACCTGACGCTTGCTCCCTGCTCAGGCCCTCACTTCCCTGCAGCTGACTTTTCATGGTCCCAGAGCTGCCAGCTTCTTTGCCAGTTTTTGCTTTCTCGTATTCTGGTTTGATAATTCAACAAATTTATACTGTAGTAGAGAATAACTGCAATACGGTGAATTAAAATTTAGCCAATCATGTAAAAAGCTTAAAACTGAAGGACCAGAGGAGATGAAAACCTATACATAGGAATTATTTCTTCTTCCTACTTCCCCCAAACCCCACATAATGATTTCCCTTAGTGTGTTAAAATCTTCCATGTAAGAGCTATATATTTCATACTTATGTTTTAAATGTTCACAAAATGCCTTTCCATTAGTCTATTTGTTGAGTTCCCCTAATATCAACCCCTAGAAAAATGTCATGGGGTGTGGCGGTGGTGTGTGTGTGTGTGTGTGTTTCTGTTGCTAAGTAGACCTCTTAGAGGTTCATATGACCAAGAGCAAATTCAGGCATGAGAAATCCTAGAGAAAAGAAGCAGGCTGGTGTGGTCTAATCCAGCTTTTCCTCACCCATATCTAGCAACAACACAGAACATACCTGAAGGAATAAGTATCTCCAATTGTATTTCTAGAATTATCACCTAATTCCTCGTGGTTCCACTAACATTGGTAATAATGTGTCTACTTGGATGCGGCTGCTCCTCAGATGTTATCACATTCAAATCTTCCAAGTAGGTGAAAACTTTATAGAAAATCTTCCAAGACTCCCTCTATGAAGAACATCTCCTTCATACTTACCTTTCTATAGTGCTTGTCACTTTCAGGTCCGTGATCTGTTGCTCTAAACGCTGTTTCTCCAGGTGAACCTTAAAGATAAAGATACAATCCTTTAAGTTCTCCAATGATATCAGGAGTCCAAACTACATTCCAAATAATGCCATTTAAAAGATTAATGGATTTTTAGAGCAACCCATAACCAAAGCACGAAATTATCACTTTTAGAAAACAATGTGTATTTTAAGGAAAAATACTGCTAATCTATTTAGGCTTCCAAAACAAAATACTCATAAATGTACAGTTAAAAAATATGGCAATCTTTGGTAAGGATTCCTTTCCAAGAGAGTATTTACAAACTGGCCATACAACACTGCCATCACAGGCCACATACACTCTGAAACTCAGCTTACAATTGCAACCATGACAAGGCAGATGAGACATACTAAAATTACTTTTCATTTCATTTATCAACAACACTTAGAGCTATTTTAAGAAAATACTTTGGCTAAGCAAACTGTGATCTTTAAAAGCTTTACTCTTATAACAGATACATATTTAGGCATTTTAGGTTACCACAAAATAATTTTCTTATTATTTCCACCTAATGGATAGTTTGCCTGATATAGTTCTGGAGTTTTAAAATTCAGCATAAGCAGCAGTATAATTTGGTCTGCAATTTTTATTTGCAACTAGTTTATTAGAAGCATTTAGAAGGCATGTTAAGGTCAGCAAAAATGTCCGTTTACACACCTAACAAGAGCAGTGGATCAGAAGCTTCTATGATTTCACTAACCAATTTGTGACCTGTGAAAAATCAGCAAAAGGGGAAATAGAGATGAGCAAACAAATACAGCCGAGACCTCAGATTTCTATCGCGAAGGGGCAGCGATTGGGCTCACTTTAATGAAATTTGCTTTAAGATCACCAAGTAGGCTGCAACCGATCATGAAAAGTAAGCACATAGGAAGTCTCATCTAGTTGTCAGGAACATGCATACGTGGCTTTGCTTCCCGTCACTGCCTCAAGCCAAGGATGTGTAAGCTCTTCTACCGTCTTACTTTATTGGATGAATACAGATTACAACCACTAATAAGGAAAATTTTTTTGATGTGGTGTTTGTGTGTGTGCATTTAAACTTGTTTTACCTTTGTGATAATATTTAAAATTTAAAAGATGGGAATTAAAGCATAAATACTTCTAAGTATTTTTCCTCTGTAGTTCTTGAACTTGATCAAATTAGCTAAAACAAAGACCTTTCCTTACCCGTGGTAAAGAAGTCCTTCAGTAAGCTGAGGCTCTCAACAATCTTGTCAAAGTCGGGTACTAACTTTGTGAGGTCTTCTGAATTAGGAAGGGCGTTTCTGATTTTTTCTGGAGAAGATGAAAAAAAACAAACACATTCTCAAAAAAAAATTAAAAATTGAGTATTATAAAAGTTATCTAAACTTTAAACAACACATGTATATTTACATTAAATATTTGGATGTTTCTATTATAAACACTGTATATATCAGCTATTTTGATGATTTTCGATAAGGCATGAAAGTGAAAAAAAACTCAAAAGGAATATGGCTTAGAAGGATAGCTTTGATTCATAGGTTAAATGTTTTGTGAAAGAACTTTATATTTGGACCACTTGGTCTGGATTCATGAATACAGATTAGAAACTCCTACGACAAGCTCAGTGACAGAACTCCACGACTCTCTTCTTCCTTTCAGTCTTCAAGAAGACGTAAGAGAGCCCTGGTGGCACAGTGGGTTATGTGTCGGGCTGAAAAACACAGATAGCACTGTTTTAAACTATGTAAATATGCGAAAACCGTTTAAGGAACATAGTTAATTGGACTCAGTTTCTAAAAAAAAAAAATTAGCAGGCAAGCCTGGAACATATGTAAACAGTCCTTTACTAAATCATCTGGGAAATATAAAAAGTCAAGGTCAGTAGTTAGGAACCACCAGTTAGTTACTCCTCGGGAGAAAGACAGGGCTTTCTGCTCCTGGTAAGAGTTAAAGTATCAGAAACACACAGGGCATTTCCACCCGAAGGGGTTGCTATGGTCAGAATCAACTCAACGGTAGTCAAGTTATGGAGTTGTTTACATTTGAGTGTTTCAGACTCAGTACCAGTTATGAACAATCCGCCACAAGTTCAGGACAAGTTTAAATTTTATTTCTGCTAACCATGTCTTCATAAAATGGTTACATCATTATTATTTACTCTCACTCAAAAAGCTTGCCAAAGTTTAGCATCAACTTGATAAGATTTTCCGAGTTAGGAATTTCCTCTGGAGAAGAACCTCGCAGTTATATGTCATAAAGTGAGAGTACATAGCCGATCTCCTTCGATGTTCTAGCAGGACTGGCTTGCTCAATCCCCATGATAAACCACTGCTCGCAGATAAGTCCCTTGTCCCAACACACAGCATGGAACTGGTGGGCTCAGGGTTCAAGCCCCGCAATCTTAACTCCAGAATCCATGTTCCTCGCCCCTTCCACGGTGGTCCTAGCAGATGTTGAAAAGCTCTCCTCATGAATGTCAAAAACCAGTGCTCACTTGGGCAGCACATAGACTAACATGAATGTCAAAAAACAATTGGAAAGTGTTTCAAATAAGCACACGTTTTATCTCTGAGTGCTGTGAAAAAAATATGTGGCAAGATTGAGTCCACCTCCACAGATATCTAAGCTATGAAATTAGAGAAATTCTCAAAAAAGATATATAAAGAAAACCAATTCATGCAAAAAAATTATTTTCAGATATCATCACCATGAGTTACTGACAACCACATTCATGAATACACTTTTCCCCTCATCACTCGATAGTGCAGCGTTGAAGCACTCGGCCGTAACTGAAGACTTAGCAGTTTGAACCCAATCGCCACTCCTGGGGGCAGTCGGCTCCCATAGTGAACCCAAGGACAACCTTGGCAACCCGACGGGGCAGTTCTAATCTGCCAGAGGGTCGCAACCAGTAAGAAGCTGACTTCATGGCAATAGGTTTGGGTTTGGAGTTGGGATTTTAAAGGGGGACAAGGGCCGAGAATGGTGAGAAGTCACTCTGGAGACAAACAGAATCTTAAGAATGCTGCTTCCAAAAAGTTGATGTAAGCATATTACCCAGCCAAAGGAGTTGGCCAGGTGGATGGCGGTGCATCTGTGTGCAGACCCACGGTGCCGGGGCAGCGAGGCTGACAGACTGCGTCTGCTAAGGCACAGGAGGTGCTCACCGTGACTGCAGGGCTGTTTCAAAGGGGACAGGAACAGCAGCCACACACACATATAAAGTGAAAGGAAACTGGTCCCTAAGATTTGTGGTAGCTCGAAAATAATTTTTCTTATGAATTGTCTTTGATATTCCACAACCTTAGCATTAAAATAAAATTGCTCTACAGTACACGAGTTTTACAATT
The DNA here is from genome assembly GCF_000313985.2 of Echinops telfairi. Classification (NCBI taxonomy): domain Eukaryota; kingdom Metazoa; phylum Chordata; class Mammalia; order Afrosoricida; family Tenrecidae; genus Echinops; species Echinops telfairi. The sequence continues at coordinate 9,344,432 of NW_022103914.1, forward strand.
ATGCCAATACGATGATTTCCCTTCACCCAGGAAATAACAAGAAAAACTTGAATGGTGCTGATACAAACCAAAATCTATATAGTCATCAATCTCCCACACAATGTCGGGCACGATCCATTTATAGTCACTAAGGTCAGGTATCATATCTTTCCACTGATCAAAAGTCTAGAAAGTAAGAAAGTATGTCAATCAAACACACAGACGGCCATAGAAAAATAAAGATAGCACTATTTTAAACTATGTAAATCTACTGAGAGCAATGCAATATGTGAAAAACACTTAAAGAACACAGTTATTTGGACTCAATCCTCTAAAAATAAATCAGCAGGCAATCCTGAAACATATGTAAATAGTCCTTAACTACATATGATGGCCATTGCAAGCAGGCTTCATGCTCTGGCTTTAAGTACTGCTGTGGACAGAAAGCAGAAAGCTGGGGGTCCGGAGGCCTTGGCCATGTGTCCTAGGCCACCAGTAGATGGTGGTCTGGGAGTTGCCTCACTCTCTGTCTGGTCTTCCGACAGCACCAAAGGCCAAAATGAAAAACAAAGCAGGGTTTCCACTCCCAGCCCAGTGCATACCCTGCAGGCTGCTTTTAGTGCCCACGATTATAACTGAGATTCAGAAGACAGCTTTCTACTAGCACCATTAAACAATTTATTAAACAGCAAAAACAAGCACACACATATCTGAACACACTGCACTAAAGGACTCGAGGCCACGGCACTACGTACTTAAACCTTAAGAAAAGCAGACTGGAATACGTGGAACACCAGCAGCAAAGTTACACTCACCTTTTTGGCCGTATAGCCGCCGCCCACAGCAGATCCCAGTACGATATATCGAAGCTTCAAGAGCCTTGCAGCTAGTCTTGCTGGCCAAAAATGTCTGCGGGGCTGGTAGCCATATTTAGCTGGAGACAGCTTCAATTTGCGTAAAGGAAGGTTAGTCAAAGAAGAAAGGGGCTGAAAGGATGTCCTTATTTGGGGTCTCTGAAGCTTTAAGGTAGGATGATGCCAATGAGAAATACTCCGGGAAACCAAATGGAGTTTCTGTAATGGTAAACGTCCTTTGACTCCACAGCTGTGTTTCACTAAGGCTTGGCAGACCTCACTGGAAGAAAAATGGGTACAGGAAAAAGATTAGGCAGGGTATGTGTGCATGCAGAAAAGACACAACACCCATGTACTACAGGATGACACCCATGCACACATGACTGACACTGTGTCATCAAGAGCTCGCATTTTCTAACCATTTACTATGTGCCAGGCACTGCAGCAGCAGCAGCCTGGGAGATCTCCTTTATCCCACCGACAGCCGTGGAAGGAAAAGAACTGCCATTCTCTCTCACAGGTGCGAAACGTGCCACCCACAGAAAGAGCCCTTCCACGCCCCACTGAGAGGGGTACTGGTGGGCTCTAACATTGGCTCCGGAACTCAGCAACCTGCAAGCTCATTCATTCTCTCTCTTGTGAGCTAGGATCCTGGTCTAAGGAATTAATACTGGGAAAAAGAACAGGTTAAGAGTTATTTTTAAAGGCATGCACTTTTTCTTTCTGGTACAGAAAGTCTCAGCAGCTTATATGTCTTGCTTAAATTGTATTCCTTGCACCTCCCAGGACTGGAACTTGAAGAGAACCCACCAATCCCCCACGTGTCTTGTTGCTCAGAAAATGAAAGTAGCAAAAAAATCCTGCAAAGAAAAGAGAATGTAGAAGTAACATTATTGTCTGAGTTCTACAAGAGTCCCTCTGTAGTAGGGAATGAATACAGGACGCCAACCTCGTGCTCGGTTATCTTACTCAACTGTACAGGGGCAGTCCGATCCCATCCTGTCAGGTCCAGAAGAGTCAACATTGACTGGATGGGAGGGAGGTTGGTTTGAGTACTACAGACAGACTCTTTTCCGTTTTAAACCATGAATTCACTGAAGTACATGGATCTGTAAGCCTTGCAAGAAAAACGTCAAGATGGTAGGGAAAAGAAACATCTTTTACGTTCCTACGAAATGGCAGGCATCCTGCTCCACATTTTCACCAATATCACCATTCTTCCCAGAACCACCAAGAAAGGTAAGCATCCTGTTTACAAGCTTCATTCGTTAAGCTGCAAGCGAAACCGGGCCGACAGTGAGTGGTGAGTGGGCGCGGGGTGGGTGGAGGCAGCAGGTGTGGAAAGAGCAGTGGCTGCAGACAAGCGCCACTCTAGAGTAGAGCCCACCTGCTCGGGACGCCCAGGATGACACTGGCCTTGCTCTGATTCAAGACCACGGAGCAGCCTTCCAACACAGGACACCTAAGGGAATCAGGACTTCATGTGATGGCGAATATGCACACGGCTGTTAAGGTAGGGAGCTCATTTGTAATTCTACCTGTGAATGTCACTTCTGGTCACAAAAACTTGCACTTTGTTTGTAAAACCTGTTCAATAGCTTTTCATGTGCAAATGTTCATCACAGCATTATTCACAACAGGGAAACGGGAAAACAGCCCAGTGTTCCCGCAACAGATAAACAAAATGTGGTCTGACAGTGAAAGGTAATTCAGAAAGAGCAATGAAGTTCTGGATATGCTGACATGAATGAACCCTGAATGCAACACGCTGAGTGAAAGCATTTATAGGACATATCTAGAACAGGCAAACGCAAAGCCACACATCTAACAGGGGCTGAGAGTGATGGGAAGTTGGGGCTTACCGAGCACTATTGCATTCCACAGGGTGAAAACCTTGGAAACAGTGGAGATGGCTACTTCACTCTACTGCATTAAAATAGAGGAAGGGAGGCAAACAACCTCTCCCAAATGGCGTGTAATTAAGTCTGGGCTTATTCTCTCCACTCTTTCCTGTTTCTCTGAAGGTCCAAGCAATAAGCCTCTCCTGTGTAAACATGGATCCTGTAGAGCATGCAGCATCTTGATGGGGAGCTCCTGGGGTGATTCTTAGGAGTATTTTCCCAAATGTTAGGATTGTGCTTCGGTCAATTACTTTTCCGGGGCATGAGTATTGCATGCAGTATGAAACAGTCAACTACCATACGCCCTTGGCCATTCCCTACAACTCTCAAGTGAAGTCTGCTAGCTAGTTTGCTCAACTATTTCACGCAGTGGTAAAACATATGGTGGATTTGTATCAATGACTAAACAACAACAACAAAAAACCAAATTCACTGCCACCGAGCCAATGCTGCGTCATAGTGACCCTACAGGAGCTGGCCCTTGTGAGTTCCCGAGACGGTAACTCTTCCCGGGAACAGACAGCCTCATCTCTCCCCTGTCGGTACAGCTGGTGGTCTTGAACGGCTGACCTTGCGGAAAGCAGCCAGACATATAATCACTACACCACCAGGGCTCCCCTCCAGCCCACATCCTGATTGAAATCAAGATGTGGTGTTTCCAAGCTGAGGGTGGTCAGGCCAGCTGCCCACCCCCAGGACACGGTGGCCCATCTTCATGGTGAGGGCTCAGTATGATCCATGGGTGGCCACCCTTCCCTGTGCAGCCTCACCTTGCGGCGGGCTGGGGCCACCCTGTCCTAAGCTCTCCCTGAATTCCTGTGCTGGGCGACATGGCATGACCCAAGGACTCAGGAGAACTGCTCCTGAGGGTTTCCCAGACTGTCGCTCTTCACAGGAGGCGGAAGCTTTCATCCTTCTCCCGTGCAGCGGCTGGCGTTTTGGTGAGCAGCCAGTGCAGTGCACCACGTCAGCGAGCACCTAACCAGACTCTTATCGACAGCCAGCAGATCTTACGAAGAAGACCACAGTAAGCAACAAAACCACTACTATCCCGGATAAAGCTATATGAAAGTTTTACTCGAATTCTCAAGAGGACTGCTGAAGATATTGGAGATATAAAAGCAAATCATAATTTAAAAATATCAATACAACAATACAAAATTTACAGATTTAAGTATATTGTTAAGAGTTTAATAAGTTTTTGTTTTGTTTAAGCTCATGGGAGTTAAAGCTACAGTGACAAAACAGTAAGGCCAGAAAACTAATTAAGAAAACTCCCCAGAACTTAGACCACAAAACTCAAGGCAAACTTGCTGCTATCAAGTTGACTGTGACCCCTAGCAGCCCTACCGAGGCTCTGAGACTGGGAACCTTTTTTTCTGTCTCCCATGCAGCAGCTGATGAGCTTGCACTGCCGGCTCTCGTTGTTAGCAGTCTGACAGGGAGCCACACCAGGGCTCCCCTAGAACACAAGGAAGAGGTGGACAACACAAGAGTAAAGTTAAATGACATCGTGTGATGTACTAAATTACCTAATAGGCCTTGTCTAGCCATATTCTTTGATAACTCCCACCAAATGGCTTTCTTCTGATAGGCCTGAGTAAGAGAAAGTGGGGTAAGATGCTGACAGATTATACTGTGAGAGATTGTCTACACGGTTCATTGTGATTGCAAAACCTTGAACTCCAATGTAGTGGATGCTCAATTTTGTCATCCTACTAAGTATAAAATAAACCAACTCAGAAGCTGAAAGCGGGGTCTCAATATTATGAAGAGAGATGAGCCAAGGATGGTGTACGGACTGAGCAGAGGCAGGTTAAGGCCCCAATGCCCTGCACATCCCTGGAGGTCAGCAGCTGCCCCCTGGAACGAGGAGACCGAGAAACGGCGCCAAGGATGCCTGACTCCCCGATAAGCAGACATCCTGCGTGCCAGAGCTGATAAACTGCATCCTAGGCCATAAACCTCACTGCTGACCTCCTGAACCATAAACTTTGTTGCTGCAGCACGACCCTCCCGTCTCCCCGCTTCCCTTTAAAAACCCTGGTCCCTAAACAAAGCCCACAATTCCCCTGGGCTACTTGCTAGACCATGGGGCTTCGCCCAGGAGCTTCCCCCTAGTCAAGCTATTTCTGTTTCTGCTGTCCCTTTATGTTGTCAACTATCTTTGTCTATCTCTCGGTGCCTCAGTTTACCTCTCACTCATCTTATGCCTCAGGTCGTCTTCACAGATGGAACAAGCCATTTGGATCCCAAGATCCTGCGCTCACTGACTCTCCAAGATGCAGGGAAAGCAAGCTGTGACACCAGGAAAGTGGCAGGGCAGTGACAGCTGCAGAATCAAAACCCATGGCCCGAGACAGTGGTGAACTTTTGGCAGCAGAGCAAGTAAAGCTGAGTACCGTTGATAAGAGGCTTGCTTGCAGAGTAGGTTACCTCTAGGCATTTAATTGGGCAGCTAGGTTTGCTGACTCCTGCAGTCAGAGCTGAGTGCCTTCAGGCTGAGGCTGCGGGGCCCTTTGGGCATTCATCAGCACCCTAAAAGGTCTCTGCAGCATTACCTGGGCAGAGGCCAAGGGAATGTGTGGCCAAAGATCAGCGAGCTGCATGTCTGGGGGCACAGATGAGAAGAGGCCGTCTTGACTAGAATAACTGTCTTGAACATTTTTTATCCTGAATTGTAACCCATTAACTCCCCTAAAATCCCCACAACTTTTGAGTATTGTGAGTGCTGTGCGGGCACTATAATGAACCCAGGATTAAA
>NW_022103914.1:9350229-9351847 GCF_000313985.2 Echinops telfairi
TGTCTTCCAATCTTTAAGATCATATTAGGGTATATTTACAATTTTACTAGGGCAGACGTGCAAGTACACAACCTAAAAACAAACACATGCATATACATTTAGTACATATGCATATTTAAAAAGTAAACAATGGGTTCCTATCACATTATGGAAATCAGACGTACAGGATCAATTTAATGGGACCAATAGTCATCGAATGGGTATCTAGACAGAAAAAGAAGACGAAAAAAGACAATTAAACATGTAAACATTTTCCCAGAGTTGAAGGAAGACACCAAACAGGCAAATAAACAAAAATGCCCAAATCCACTATCAAGTAGGTCCTAACTCACAGGGACCTATTTAGGGTTTCCAAGGTTTTGTGTATCTTTGGGGGATTAGACAGGCTCATCCTTTTCCAGAGGAACAGCTGTTGGGTGTGAACAGTCAACCTTGAAGTTAGCAGTCCAACCTGACAGCAGCCACCAGGAGTCCTTAGGAACACAGAAACCTTTCCAATGGAAAAGCCACTATTGCCAAACCAGAGGAGTGTGGGGCTTGGGGTGTACGGAGAGCTATATCTGAATAATGCCTTGAAAATGTAAGATAAAGGATAAAGCAGAAAGATACGGAACATATCCAGGAATGGAAAAAAATTAGCAAAACTAAATACATAAAAATCAGATTTAAGCTAAAATTTAGCACCCTGTCATTTGATCTCCCTAAATTTCTACATCTATCTAAATTTGCTCTAATTTTTAATATCTTCTGCTTTCAACTGAGGTTTTTAATGTTTTACTTTTGGTTATTTTTAAAAAATGTTTTTCTGCATATGAAATCCTGGATAAATAAATCTAGAGACAGTAACTGGATTAATGATTTCTTAAGGTATGGCAGGGGAGTTTGGGAGAAAATGGGGAGCTATTAAACAATAAGTACAAGAAAGAAAAAAAATGTTCTAAAACTTGATGTGGAGACGATTGTACAACACTTCTTGATGTGACTGAATTACTGAATTGTGTATGTGAACTATATGCCCATAAAACCGTTGGGGATGTCTGATACCTGGTACCTTCTACACCTCGTGGTCACACAGGCTGGTGTGCTTCTTCCATGTGGGCTTTGATGCTTCTGAGCTAGATGGCTGCTTGTTTATCTCCAAGCCTTTAAGGCCAGACTCTATATCTTTTGATAGCTGGGCACTATCAGTTTTTTTCACTACATTTGCCTTCAGCAATCGTGTCAAGGTGTGCATCATGGAATGCCAACTTAATAGAACAACGTGTTCTTGCATTAAGTACTTGGGTGGAGGTCCAATGTCCATCTGCTGCCTTTATCCTAAGCCTATAAATATATGCACATAGATCTATTTCCCTACCATCCTATATAAATATATTTACATAAGTACATGCCTGTATTTAGATCTCTATAAATACCCTTTATCTCCTAGTTCTTTCCTCTATTTCTTTTTACTTTCCTCTTGCCCCACTATCATGCTCAGCCTTCATTTGGGTTTCAGTAATTTCTCTCGGTTACATAGCCCCAGTGGGTGCCTACCTTCCTGATATGATCACTGAAGACAAATAGGTGCATAAACAAATGTGGTGAAGAAAGCTGATGGTGCCTGGCTATCAAAAGA
>NW_022103914.1:9352668-9354576 GCF_000313985.2 Echinops telfairi
GAAAATGTAAAAAATGCTGTTTAAAGAAAATAGATTTTGAATATAAGCTTCTCTATTCAAACTAAAGATCAAATGTGAATTAAAACAGGGATTTTATTTTTCAAGAAATCATCTCTCTCTCACCTAAATCTATAAACTGTTTTCCATTATGTGTTTTTTCAACAACATAACTCAAATATGTATTGCACCACATGACAGTTGGTCTTCTCACATGTCTTAGGCTTAGCTGTGTCAAAAATGTCTAGAGTGTCATTTGTTACAAGTTTAAGGCTGTAAATGTATTCCTTTACAACAGCTGAGGAACTGTCACCAATGCTAGTTTCCAGAGCCTGGAGCTTTTGACCATACCATCATTTCTACTGGTAACTAAACAGTGCAGTAGATCAGCACGAGATACTTTCAAGTCATGACCTCTAGTCAAGTAAAATGTATGTAGTCCAACCACACCCAATTGTATAAACAAATAGCATCAATCATAAATCAGCCTGTCTTCCATACTTAATGAAATAATATAACTATGGCATGATGGTATACCAATTGTCCAGAGAAAAAAAAGAAATCACACGATTTAAAACGTTCAGGGGTGGGGGTAGGTATCAAAACAGGTGTTTAGAGAATAACTCTTGGAAAACTCCCCCCCTACCACACCCCCAACTGTGCTTGATTTGTTACACTTAGTCCCAAATGCCTGCGACAATGAGAAACTGGAAGCTATCTAACGCTACCGGAACACAAGTATGCATAAAGATAAAGCCGAAGTCTCAGAAAAGCCTGGTGCATTTTCTGTGTTTTAAAAATATTTAGAATTACACCAGGCCAAGACAACAGGGACGGGGGAATTGCGGAGCACTCTGCAAGCCAAGCCATCGCTCCCTGAACGCCCAAGAGAGCTGCTGAAGCCGCCACCGCTCCCGTTCGGACGCCCAGTCACCTTCCCTCGGAGGACAGAGGAAAGTGCCAGCTACGTGCAGATGCAGTGGGCACGAAGGAACAAGAAGACAACACAAAAAAACGAGCGTTTAGAAAAGGCCGGCGAGTGGCGTATGGATCGAATCAGAGACTGAAGAGCGAGAAGCAGAGATGCCGGCGAAGCCTGAAGGATCAAAGGGCAGCGACAAAAGGGCGATTACAGACGGGACAAACCTAAGAGGGGCCCCGCATCAGAATCCAGGCGTGCGACAGGGACAGGGGGGAGGCCGGCTCCGGAGCCGGCACCGCATGCAAGCTCCGCACGCTCCCGAACCCCTCGAACTGCCCTGGCACCGGCCTCAGAGTCAAGAACACGTTCTAGAGAGAGCCGGGCAGCTCTCTGGTATCCCCAGAAATAACGGGGCCCGGCCGGGGCCCACACTCACCAGGCCACCGCAGCCCGGCGTAGCCTCCACATCCCGCAGCGGGAGGTTTACGCAGGCGCCGGGACGGCCACGCGGGAGCCCTGCGGTCGGCCCGTCCTGCTCCTGCTCCGGGAATGACCCAGGGCGAGGCGCTCGGCAACAAGGGCACAGAGCGCCGGCTGTGGCCCTCCCAATGGCGCATGGACTTCCGCAAGAGCCCTCCCGGCACCCGTACGCAGTCCGTCCCGGAAACCCGCCCCCGACGCGCGCCGAGCGGCCGCACGAAGGTTCCGTCGGGAACGTGCGCATGCGCCCCCGCGGCTGGGGGACAGTCGAAGTCCTTTCCTTTCCCTCCGAGCAGCTTCCTTCGGTTCCGGTTTGGAGTTCTCAATCCCAGCCGCTCAGGTTAAACAATGCAAGGGAGTCCTGGGGTCTGGCTCGTGAAATGAAGGGAATAAAGAATCCCGGTGGATAAATTCTTAATATCATTTAGGGATTGAAGCGTGGAGAAAACGAAAACCCGCAAACCCACTGCCAACAGGTGGATGCTGACTCTTGGCGAGCGAGCCTCCAG
>NW_022103914.1:9355734-9357484 GCF_000313985.2 Echinops telfairi
GCTTGTCAAAACGGTTTGTTTGATGGTTGGTTGGTATGGGGCAGAATAAGCTTGCATAGTTTAAAGAGATCAAGAGAATTTTGATTATACAGCCTTCATCTGGCTTCCATCTGTTTTTGAAGTCCACTAATTCACTGAAGTGATTCTTATCTCAGTCTTCAAATAGTCCATGTTGGCTGGTCCCAGTAGTCGTTGGTCCTCTGGGCGCCATTTAGCTCACACATTTGCGCCTCTGTAATTGCCTTCACATTCTCCAGCTTATTTTATTCAGGAGCTCCGCTTCCTCTTCCACTGAGTCTCTCTCTTGGAGGGTGCTGGATAGCAGCCCTGCCTCCCTGCATGCTCTCCCTACGCAATCTCAGCCAGCGTCATGACTTTATCCTTTCTCTTCTTCCCAAATCGATTGTTTTGTGCAGTATGGGGGAACTGAGACCCAGAGAAGTTCTACAGGCAGTCAAAGGTCAGGAAACATGGAGGGGGTGTGTGTGCAACAACACAAAGCCCTGCTACGAAGTCAATTCTGACTCCTTCCAGCCCAAGAGGGCAGAGTAGAACTGCCCTGCTGGTTTCCCAGACTACCCCCTTCTCTTTTTAAAATCATTTTATTGGGGGCTCGTACAGTTCTTATCACAATCCCATCCATTGTGTCAAGCACATTTTTACATTTGTTGCCACCATCATTTTCAAAACATTTTCTTTCTACTCAAGCCCTTGGTATCAGCTCATTTCCCCCCTCCCCCACCCTCCCTCCCACATGAATCCTTGATAATTTATATTTTAATATTTTCATGTCTTACACCAATCACTCTCTCTCTAAGGGAGTAGGAAACTTTATCTTTCTCCCGAGAAGGACCTGAGATTTTGACTGCTGATCTTGGGGTCAGCAACCCAAGATCACCCCACTTGCCACCAGGACCCCTAATGGCACAGAGGGGTAAACCAGAAAAGAAGGGATCCTGTGACAGCTCGTCATCTCAAGGACACTACACACACGCTGAATGTGAAGCGAATTCCTTTTCCTGGAAGTCAGATCCATTCACTCAGTCACACCAAGTATAGGCCCAGCCATCTAGAGCAAGTTTCCCAAACACAGGGCTCTCAGAATTTTATTGTATTTATTGTGGTGAGAGTTTAATGGCAGACCTAGATAGTAAATGGTTATGCTGACTGGTGCACATGACATTTAAAAGGAAAAAATGAAAGCCAGAGAGGATTTCAAGAAGAATGAGAAAAAGCATTTTGGGAATGGAACAGAGTTCAAAACTATGTGCTGAAATTCTAACTCCTGTACTTGTGGGCAGGGAGTACTTACCCAGAGGCGTTGTAGGTTACACGTTGTTCTGCTGACCACAAGACCAGCAGTTCTCGTCTGGGGGAGAAAGATGAGTTTTTTTTACTGCTACAAAGGCTCCAAAACACATTGGAGCACTTCTCTGTCCTTAGGGTCGTTATGGTTTGGAATCAACCGGACAGCAGTGAGTACCTGTAGGCTGCTTAACCACAAGGTACTATGGTGGTTCAAACCGGCCAGCTGCTGATCTCTCATCAGTCTCTCTCTGAGAAAAAGAGGAGGTGACTGCTCCTGAGGTAGTTACTTTATTGTGCCAACCTGTCCGATAAACACGTGGGGTTAATTGAAGGGCGGAGAGATAAATGGCTCAGTGAGCCTCGCCTTTCTAGTTCTCGGGTCTCTTGCTCTCTGATGGTTGGACCAGGGTGCAGCTGCCTTAGCCAGTTCCCTGCTGCAGCT
>NW_022103914.1:9358020-9366653 GCF_000313985.2 Echinops telfairi
TTGGTACCACAGGGGAGTGGGGCCCAAGCTGAGTCGTGCTTGAGCTAGCCAAAGAGCAGAAGAGCATGACAGTACCCGGAAGGAAGAGGAAGACGGATCGACAGAGATGATGAATCCACGGGCCCAGAAAGGCCCAAGATCATGAACTACTAGAAGCTAAAATAGACGAGAGAGAGCCTCCGATGAAAGCCATGCACTGAACTTGGACTTCTAGACCCAGGAGCTATGAGAAAATAAAGGTCTGTTCATCGAAGCCTCCCACCTGTGGTGTTTCTATTACAGCAGCCCTGGGGAAGAGAGGCAGGTCATCGGCTCCACCCTCACCAGGTGCTATGCAAACGGACTGTGTGATGTTGAAATGATACACAACGCAGCCTAAGACAGCCCTGGTGGTGGAGTGGGTAGACGCAAAGTCAGCAGTTCAAAACCATCAGCTGCTCCTGGAGACACATGAGGCTTTCTACTCCTGTAAATAGTTACAGTGTCAGGAACCCACAGGGGCAGTTTGGCTCTATCCTACATATAGGCTCACAAGTTGGAATCAACTGAATGTGTGTGTGTGGTTAATCATATATCGAGCTCGAGTGGTACTGTCAGGTCAGTGTTGGGCTGCTGATTGATTATAAGGTTGGTGGCTGCACCCTTCCACCTGCTCCATGGGAGAAAGATGAATCTGTCTGCTCCTGTAAAGAGTTAGCAACCCTAGATAGGTTGCCATGAATCCGAATCAACCCACTGGCAGTGGTGCTAGGAACGAGGGCCCAGGATTGCCTGTCACTCATTCAGCCAAAGACAGAGACTAGGTTGATTCTAAATTCTGAAGCATGAGACAGAAGGAAATAGCAGGTTTGTTACCTCCAAATGGCTTTGAAATTCAGTGAAAATCACAGAAGGTATAGAACTTAAATTATAAAACAAAAAGCAGGTTTTACAATAATTGCAGAAAGCAATTAGCGGGCTTTGAATGATCGATCACAGGATACAATGGGTACTCTAAATAATGTGACAAAAAGGCCGGTTTTCCAATGATGATAGAAAAATTGTCCTAACCTACCTTTCTCCCGGGGTCATCAGACTGCCATCCCCCGAAGCCTCCCGTGGCCTTATTTATCGAAATTGGGGGATGCTTCTGTGCCTGTATTCACCACCCCACCACCCCTGAGGTCTCAGACCCCACTGTTTATCTGAATGGGAGAAGCTCCTGCTTGGGACTTGTCCTAATGGCTTGCTTACCTAAGCCTTACTGAGTTAGGACACCCCTACCAATGGGGAAATGTTTACTGTAAGGGAGGGGAGGGTTATAGATTGGATTTTTAACAAACTAAATCTTAAATGATGTTATAGCTCTTTTAATGAACTGCAGGCTAGCACCGTGAGTTACCACAATGAGTGAAATGAACGCCAGTGCACTACTAAGCAGTGAGTGTGGCCCAAACCGCCAAAGGAAACCTCAAGCAGTGTAGTTCCACTTGGACCCACATGGCGTCGCTGTGAACGGATATTAGTTCAAGATCAATGGGTTATTTATTTTTTATTTTTTTGTAAATGTCTTTTTTTTAAAAAAACATTTTATTAGGGGCTCATACAACTGTTATCACAATCCATACACACATCAATTGTGTAAAGCGCATTTGTACATCATTCTCAAAACATTTTCTCTCCACTTAAACCCCCGACATTAGGTCCTCATTTTTCCCCTCCCTCCCCGCTCCCCCCTCCCTCATGAGCCCTTGATAGTTTATAAATTGGTATTTTGTCATATCTTGCCCTGTCCGACGTCTCCCTTCACCCACCTCTCTGTTGTCTGTCACCTCAGTGTGGCGGGGTCAGATCAGCTGCAATTCCCACACTGTGTCACTGGTGTTGTCCCCCGCAGGGCCATGGGTCAGTGAGGGGCATCACTTCTCATAGTGGGGCCAGACATGTGGTCCTCTCTGTGGACTGGCTGCTCTATTTGGGGTCATCGTCCTCAAGGCCTGGTGGGCCAGGATGTGCTCCAGTCTCTCCTCCTCCCCCATCATCTGCTCCTGTGTGCTCTGGTCAGATATATCCTTCTCCCGAAGCTGCCGATTCAGTGCCATCCTTTGAGATAAATTCTTCTCAGGGGGGCGGGGGGTTATTTTAAGATCATCTGATTAACCATTTTACAGTAATTCCATCTGCAACTTTAATTCTCCATTGCTATAGTCACAACCTCCAGGTACTAGAACCTACACATCTTTGCAACTGCAATTCTCCCAGCTACAGAGCTCCAAATAAATTCTTTCAAGTGTTCTCTGATAAACGGTGTGTATGAAATATCATTTTATTCTGCCACATATGTGAGTGGCTGTTGTGTTTTAATTGTACCTATGATATTTGTCTTTCATGTCTATCACTTTCTTCAATTTAAAAAATATGTATTTCATACCTTTGTCCCTTCCTCCTGAAATCTGGAAAGGAATTTCACTTTGGAACACCGGGTCATAATTTGCTTTTCCACTGTGACAACACCTGTCATAGTGTTTCAATACTACGACCCCAATCACAGGTAATATTGGGCTAATCACAGGTAACGAGGGCTATTAACTGAGCCTCACTTTTGGAAGGGAATTCTGGTTCTTGGTCTTGGTGAGGACAATTACATTTGTTTGAGGGTTTCACTAATGTTTCTTTCATCTGAGGGCTGAAAGATAAAGATTTATAGGATGGTTTGGAAAGGTTCTGGTAGCTCAAAAGTGTTTAATTAAGGAATCGGAACCCTCTTACTCCAAATTAATTTTCTCACTTTGACCGTGATCTAAACATTCCCAGTTTGGTGGTTTTATCCAAGAACAGTTTTATTTGACAATCCCTTTGGCAGGTAGAAGTGTGTGAGTGAGGCATGGGGGTGGGGTGGGGGATGGAGAGCCACTGGAATCAGACAGTTTCCCCCACATCCCCCATCTCCTTGCACCAGCACACCCAAGGATGTAGATCTCGGTCGATGCATGTGGATGTCGGGGTGTCTATGCAGGCTGGAGTGGACACCCACGAGTTTTCACATGTGGGAGAAGTCTTCTGTTTCTACTATGGAGAGGCATTTGATATAGGATCGACCAATCAGATGCATGCATCTTGGATTTTGTGTTGACCAGGAAAAATCCTCTATTAGTCTGGGTACTTTAGAGAAACAAATCCACAGAAACTCATATGTATAAGAGAGAGTTTTATATAACGGGTAAGTGCACATCAAGGAAACATCCCAACCCAGTGCTGCCCAAGCCCACAAGTCCAACATGAACCCATATGTCCAACACCAATCCACAAAGTCCTCCTCCATATCACAAAACAGATGGATGCAATGACGCTGACTGCAGGAGAAAAGTCAAGTCAGTTAACGTGTAAGCATCTCAGGGCTGGCAGGGGTCTCCACATAGCTGCTCCAGCACCCAGGGCTGCATCAGGGTGGGTCCATGCAGCTTCTCCTCAGGGATGTCTTGCAGGAAGTGAACCTTGCCAGCTGAAGCAGGGAACTGGCTAAGGCAGTTGCACCCTGGTCCAACCATCAGAGAGCAAGAGACCAGACAACTAGAACGGGGAGGCTCACTGAGCCATTTATCTCTCTGCCCTTCAATTAACCCCACATGTGTTTATCGGCCAGGTTGACACAATAAACTTCAACTCTCTCAAATCCTTCCCGATGAGAGAACATAGGCAGCAGCCTCATCCAATTTCCAGAGACAGCGACTGGGCTCTAAGGGATGGTGGTGGGAGCTCTGACATCATCAGAGACCAAGGCTGCAGAATACTGTCATTGGCCCCCTTGTTCTTGTCTGCAGAACCTCTCTGACAGGCTTGCCCAGCCCTCCCCCAGATTGCATAAGTCGCCTCTTAGCCTTTGAGGCATCCCATTCCTACTCTCTTCCCCCAGAACGAGTTTCTGTTGCTGGCAAATAAGAACGCTAATGAATTACACGTTCTTGTTCAATGCCATGACCCGGATGTTAAATGCAATCACCCTGCCCCGCTCATTTAGAGAAGATGGATTCCAACCTCGGATTGTAGAAGGTGTTCTGTGTGATGGCTGCACATTCGGCAAGAGGCTTCGGCTCTCGCTCCCATGTTTGATGCAGATCTTTGCTTTGAGAAAAGAAACAAACCGTTTTACTGGGATATAATTCACCTCTCAGACAACTCAATAGTTCAATCACATCAAAAAGAGTTGTACATTCCTCACTATCACCAACCATTATCAAAACGTTTTCTTCAGTCTTGTACTCTTTGTTATTAGCTCCCCCTTTCCCCCAACCTTCCCTGCCATGCCCCCCATGGAACCATTAATCCAGTTACTGTCTTTAGATCTACCTATCCTGGATTTCATATACAGAAGCGCGCATGCACACACACACACACACACACACACACAGCAATAACAGTAAAACAGATGAAATTTCCATTGAAGAGAAAGCAGAAAAATACAGAACTTTACAATGGATTATAAAGGTAAGCACGTGATACAGTGCTAAACTTTACCCTGACTGTATCTGCAATCATCCACTTTCTAATGCACTCTATAGTCAGAGAGGAGGCTTCATCAAGAGCATTAGCCATGTATCTGAGGATTTCCCCTTCACTTAAACAAACAAACAAGCAAATACGCACTCAAGTTGAAAATGGGTCAAAGGGAGATCAGATGATAAGATTTGACACTTTAACCTATGTCTGCCATCATTGAGCTGACAATGCTCTCTTTCTGACAACAAGCCTATTCACATCCATCGACTATGAATAGAGGGGATTCACCAGAGGCTTCGTCCACATGGGGACCCTGCAAATGGATTGGGAGCTTCCACTGTCATCCATAGCCTTATGATACAGATCTTTTGTTCTTCTGAATGAGGGTTTCTCAGCCTTGGCTCTCCAGGGCTGGCGGGCTCTGGGGACTGGAGAGCTGTTTTGCAGGAGGATGTCCTGTGCACTGTAAACTGTATGGCATCGTCCCTGGCCTCTGCAGCCATTGCCCTTTCTTCTTACTCTGCACTGGTCATGACACTCAAACTCGTCTCTCTGTGTAGCCAGTAGTGGCCTAGTACGTTGAAAGTTGGGTTGCTAAGTGCTGCGACCAACTCTACACTACACTTTCACCCAGGTGGAAGCTGACACAAAATGACCACGCCCCTTCCTCTAGTGACCACACCCCTTCCTCTAGTGACCACGCCCCTTCCTCTAGTGACCACGCCCCTTCCTCTAGTGACCACACCCCTTCCTCTAGTGACCACACCCCTTCCTCTAGCCCATTCCCTTGAGTCCTACGAGTTTCACGATTGGGTCACTCTGAGTTGGAACGGACTTGATGGCAGTGACCTTGATTTCTGAGTTTTTCTCTTTTTGCAGATCTCTCTTACCTTTTAACTTTTGTTCATTTAAAATTCAAAGAAACACAGAAAAATCTCACTACCATTTGAGTCAATTCCAACTCCCAATGATCCTGTAGGACAGAGAATAAATGCAGCAACCGTTTCCTGGTGACTCTCTTCAAATGGCACAGCTGAGCCGTAGCTTCCTTTTAGGTGGTGTCACTCAGGGGGGTTTGCAAAGTGCCCTCGAGTTTCATTTGCTCGAAGAATGGTGTAGAAAGGTTGAGAGAGAAGGAAGATAAAGGTGAGATTATAGATAGATATCTCAATGTATGCAAAGTGGAAGATATGCAAATGAGCAGGTAAGTAAAGAGGCGTGATGCCCTGAGTAAGAAGCAGAGAAACTGACAGGCATCCAGTCTCTCCTCACCCTGTGCTGGGATGACACAGAATCCACTGAAGGCAGATGTCACCTTAGTGAGATGGGAGATGGGAGAGGAGGAGACTCCCTCATTGACAGCTGGAACTTAGGGCATTGTGCATAGCCTGAGGGGAACTGAGCTACTCCAGACTGATGAGATTCATATTACATCTCAGGCAAGTTACCAAATCAAAACTAAACTCACCACCATCAAGTCGGGTCTGACTCATGGCGACCGCGTAAGACAGGGTAGAACTGCCCCTGTGGGTTTTTGAGACTGTGAACTCTTTGCAGGAGTAGAAAACTCCATCTTTCTCCCATGGAGAAGCTGCAGGTTTCGAACTGCTGACCTTGTATTTAGCAGTCCAGCGTATAACCACTATGCCACTAGAGCTCTGTCAGGCAAATGATGGATTGAAAAACAAAAATATCTATCACCCAGGATGGTCTGTTGCCAGCCAGAGGACTCAATTCTTAAAGTCCCTTGGGTATCAGAGTCGAACTGTGCTCCATAGCATTTTCAGTGGCTGATTCTTTGAAAGGAGGCACCTTTCTTCATAGGTGCCCCTAGGTAGATTCGAACACCCCAACCAAATATATTTACATTTTCTGCATCCTGTTAACTGCAAAAGAGGTACCGGTAGACTTTCAAGTGTGTATGTGCATGTGTATTCTTACCCCCACATCCAAGTGTTGGTCTCATGATGGCATTATTATGAAGTTCACTGTTGTGCTGTTTTTAAAAGTAACACAATATCACGGTTAATAAACTGTATTAATAAATATTGGTTGGCACGACCCTTCCTTCTTCCCTCCTTCTGTCCTTCTTTCCCTCATTTCTTATTCGGGGACGTCATTGTTAGACATTGACGTTGTTTCTAGTTTTCTTAACAAATGATTTTCTCTGTATTTCATTATCCCCTTGGGCACAATCTAGGATGCATGAGCACTCTGGGGCTCCCCTTCACACTGCCCACCTCTCTTCCTCCACAGCCAGACCCTTGGTCTTGCTGCTGCAGCGAGTCCTTCCAGCGCCTGCGTGGGCTTGAGCCCTTTTCCCTACGGACCTCACTGAGAGAGTGACGTCCTGTGTGTGTGAACAAAGTGGAATATGATCCCCCCAATAAGAAGCTTTTCGTATGGACTGTTCGGAACCAAGGAATGTGAACACAGAGCATGGACGCTGTCCTTGGAACGTAGGATGGAACTTTCATTCACTAGAGGGCAGCGTTGCCTCATTAAACCAAGGATTTTCTTTCTTTTTTTTCTCTTTTGAGCCATCCCAGTTGAAATCATCAATTTAGATCTAAATCCTGATATCGCCATGGAGGTGGTTCAATTATTTTAACCAGAGAATGCACAAAGACACGACTGCTGTACATTCACACTAGCTAGCCTGCAACTACTGTAGCACACATTTCATAGTCACAGCTTCTTCAGTAAACGTTTTCTTGTAAAATATTGCAGATTTAAAGAAAAGCTGTGAAGATAATACTGTTACCCTAAGCCCCAAACCCAGTTGCCCATATGATTAATCTTCTACGAGCATGTTGTATTTGTCAAATCAATAAACCAATATTGATGCCCTCAGATTTCCTTAGTTTTAACCTAATGTCCCTTTTCTGTTCCAAAACCACAGTAGGATCCTCACATTATTTTCAGTCATCATGTCCCCTGGTCTACTGCCAATGAGTTGATTTAGACTTACAGTGACCCCATTTAGAGTTTCTGAGGCGGTCAGTCTTTACAGAAGCAGACAGTCTCATCCGTCTTCTGTGTAGTGCCAGCGGGGTTTGAACCACTGACCTTGCAATGAGTAGCCCAAACACCAACACTCCATATCACATCCCCTAGTGCGGTGGTTCTCAACCTTCCTGATGCTGTGGCCCTTGAATACAGTTCCTCATGCTGTGGTGATCCCCAACCGTAAAATTATTTTCTTTGCTACTTCATCACTGTCATTTTGCTACTGTTATGAATCGGGCAACCCCTGTGAAAGGGTCGTGACCCACAGGTTGAGAACCGCTACCCTCCTTGTTTTTAGGTGCTGTTGTGCCTATTTTGACTCATGACATCACAACGAAGCACTGCCCCGTTCTGTGCCATTGTCACAGTTGTTCTTATGCTTCCGTCTGTCGTGGCAGCCACTGTGTCAATCTGTCTCACTGAGGAGCTTCCTCCTTTTAACTGATGCTCTACCAAGCATGGTGTCCACCTGCAGGGACTGGTCTCTCCTGGTGACTTGTCCAAAGGATGCAATGCAAAGTTATGCATTCTGTTTGTGCTTCTTCCAAGACAGATGTGTTTGCTCCTCTGGCAGCCTATGGTGCTTTTCCTAGTCCTCACCAACATCATAATTCAAATTCCTGGCTCCTCTCTGTTCTTCCTTAGGCAGCGATCCGCCTTCACAGGCACACCAGGCGACTGAAATGACCATCCATGGCTTGAGTCAGGTGCACCTTTGTCCGTAAAGTGACATCCTTGCTCTTCTACATTTTAAGTAGGTCTTCTACAACATTTTTGTGCAGTGAAACCAATCGTTTTATGTCTTTTTTAATCACTTGTCTGATCCTAGCTCATGGGCCACCAAGCACTCTGCCAAGGTCAATTTTACTTTTCTCCTTTTATAACCACGCAGACCAGGGTTAGAGCTGACGGGAAAGGACACTGGAGGAGCTTCAAGGTTGGGACTCTTCTCCTTTTTAAAAAAAGTTTAATTTATTTATATTTCCCCTTTTCTTTCTTTTTTTTAAATAATCATTTTATTAGAGGCTCAAACAACTCATCACAATCTGTACATACGTCATCTGTGTCCAGCACTTTAGTACATATGTTGACTTCATCATTCTTACGACACCCACTTTCCACTTGAGCCCCTGGTGTCAGCTCATTTT
>NW_022103914.1:9370325-9377435 GCF_000313985.2 Echinops telfairi
TACCCTCCCTTGACCCTTTCCCATTCACCCCCTAACGTCACCCCCACCTGAGCCCAACTCCTATACACCTCCTCGAAGCCTTCAAAATCTTTTCTTTGTCGTGAAAACTATAGTTATTGCTTGACCTCCTTCTTGACCATTGCTTCCAGGAGCATCGATTGGGGGTCCAAGTGAAATGAAGTCCTTGACAAGTAGCTGCTCCTGAGCGAGGTGCAGCCTCAGACAGCTTATTGAAGACCACTCTGGAGTGGGATCAGCTTGATGGCCATCTGTTGGATTAATGAGTGCTTCCAGCCCTGCGCCAGCTTATTGAAACATTCTGCTCTGTTCAGTTCCCAGAGCCTTGTTTTGCAAAAGTGGCCTCCTCCCTGCCTTGTTATCAGTTCTTGACGATAGGCTACTTCTTGTGCTTCATCCACTCTCTCGATTCCTCTGCTTTCATTCGATGCTTCATGTAGCAGTCAATAGTTCCCCCCTAGAACCCTTCCATATTTCAGCTCAAAGCTTGAATATTTTCTTTGTTTTTTTCCTCTGGGGCTATGCTGAGTGGGTTCTTCCTTTTGATTGTCTAACGGGCTCTTTGCACATTTCATTATAACACGTTGTCTCCGTGACCTGCTCTTTGAAAATTTCTGTTCAGCTCCTTTACTTCATCATTTCATCCATTTTCCTTAGCGTCTCTCTCATGAATAGCAAGTTCAGAGGCTGTTCTGACATCTACTGCAGTCTCTCTCGTTCTTGCTCTCTTCATACGTGCTGTTCTTCATGTCATCTCGCAGCTTCCCAGGTACCCGATCACTGGTGCTCGACGCAGCACATGTGTTCTTGAGAATGTCTCTAAATTCAGGTAGGATGTCCTACTTTGGTTCTTGTGAGCTTGTTTTAATATTCTTCAGCTTCAACCGGAACTTTCTGTTTCAAAAAAATTATTTTATTGGGGGTTCGTACAACTCTTATCACAATCCATACATCCATCCATTGTGTCAAGCACATTTGTACATTTGTTGCCTTCATCATTCTCAAAACATTTGCTTTCTACTTGAGCCCTGGGTATCAGCTCCTCATTCCGGCCCCCCTCTCTGTTCCCCCTTCCTCTGTGAACCCTTGATAATTTATAAATTATTATTATTTTGTCATGTCTTACACTGTCCAACGTCTCCCTTCACCCACTTTGTTCATCCCCCAGGAAGGAGGTTATATGTAGATCCTTGTAATCGGTTCCCCCTTTTCTACCCCACATGCCCTCCACCCTCCCGGTATTGCCACTCTCGCCCCTGGTCCTGAAGGGATCATTTGTCCTGGATTCCCTGTGTTTCCAGTTCCTATCTGTTCCAGTGTACATCCTCTGGTCTAGCCAGATTTGTAAGGTAGAATTGGGGTCATGATACTGGGGGTGGTGGTGGAGGGAGAAAGCATTTAGGAAATAGAAGAAAGTTGTATGTTTCATCTTTGTTACGTCGCACCCTGACAAGCTTGAATTCTCCTTGTGACCCCTCTGCAAAGGGATGTCCAGGTGCCTACAGATGAGCATTGGGTCCCCAATCTGCACGCCCCCCCCATTTACAATGATATGATTTTTTTTCTTTGATGACTGATACCTGGTCCATTTGACACCTCGTGATTGCACAGGCAGGTGTGCTTCTTCCATGTGGGCTTTGTTGCTTCTGAGCTTGATGGCTGCTTGTTTACCTTCAAGCCTTTAAGACCCCAGATGCTATATCTCTCAACAGCCAGACACCATCAGCCTTCTTCACCACATTTGCTTATGCACCCATTGGTCTTCAACGTTCGTATTGGGAAAGTGACCACACAATGATATGATTTTTTGTTCTCTTCAACATGAACTTTCATATGAGCAATTGACAGTCTGTTTCATAGTCCATCCCTAACCGTCTTTTGGGTGATGACTCTGAGTGTCTTTATTGTCTCTTCCCATGGACTTAGACCATTTTAGTCCTGTGTATGCCACCTGGTGAGTCCATGCTATTTATGTTGTTGGAAAAAGGTACCTCTTTGTGGGTATGGCCTTTTCATAAAGAGGGACCTGGGAACGTCCCCTTACTTTTCTGCTTTTACCTTCCTTCTGGCAAGCCATGATGAGACCTGCCAGAGCCCTGTGATGCTTCTTCTGCCATTGGATCCATAAGACTTTTCACCCACCAGCCTGTGATCTTCCTACATTGCATGTGGCTGCGTGAGTCTCAAGAGGGACTTAGGGACTAGTATTGGATTTATGGACTTGAGTTAGACTGAGCTGGGATGTTTTCTCGATATACAATTAATCCTTGATATAAAACTCTTTCTTACACATATATGAGTGTCACTGAATTTGTTTCTCTACTCAACGTGGTCTAACACTCCTAAAACCAAAAACTCACGACCTTCTGGAAGATTCTGACTTATAGAGATGGAGTAGGCTGTAAGACAGAGTAGAACTGCCTGTTTGAGTCGGAAGCTTTAACTCTTTATCGGAGCAGAAAACTCAGAATGGCTTGTCAATTTGAACTACTGACCTTGTGGTTAAAGCCCAAGCAGGAACCCTTTACACACCAGGGCTCATGCCATGTTTCCTTTGGTTCTTTTATTCCTTGACTTCATTTTATTTGATGACCTTGACACTTTTTGAAGAGTGCTAGTCAAGTGTTTTGTAGAAGGCACTTTAATTTGAGTGTCTCCATCCCCCCACCCCCCATAGTTTGCCAAGATAAAGCACCTTTTGTATCATGTTATATCAGGGGAATTGGGCTACTAACTGCAAAGTTGGGGATTCAAACCCAGAAGTCACCCCTTGGGGGAAAGGTGAGTCTATCTGCTCCTCTAAAGATTTACAGCCTCAGAAATGCTGTATAGGGTCATTATTGACACAGTAGCATTGGGTTAGATCAAGTGTATCAATATAATTTATTACTATTGATCTTAACCTAATTAAAAGTAAAGCTTGCCAGGCTTTACTCCTGTAAACCCTTTATTCCTCCCCTCCTTTCCACAGCAAACTCTTTGGAAGGAAATCACCATGCATAGCCTGCAGTTAAGCAATGGGGAGTTATACTCTACATCCCTGAAGACACAGTGTATCATTCCGGGTAGACTAGAGAAACAAATCCAGGGAAACTCATATGTGTGTAGGAGAGAGTTTTATATAAAGGGTAATTGTACATTAAGAGAGCATCCTAGCCCAGTCCAGTCCAAGCCCATAAGTCTAATATTAGCCCATATGTCCGATACCAATCTATAAAGATCCTCTTCAGACTCACGCAACACAGCCAATGACACTGAGTGCAGGATGACCACAGGCCAGTGGGTAGAAGGTCTTTGACTTCAGTGGCGGTGTAAGTATCTCAGTGCTGGCAGGGGTTTCCATGTGGCTTCTCCAGCTCTGAGTCATGGGCTCTATCAGCATAGTGCCATTTGTCTTGTCAGTAGAGCATCTCTCAGGGAGTGAGCAGAGAGAGGGTGTGTCTCCCGCCTCCAAGGAGGAAAAGACAGGAGTTCCCAGAATCCTCAGGGGAAGGCCATACCCACACAGAGGCTCCATTGGCTATGACCTGATTGTCAGGGTAGACTCTGCCCCTTCACTCTTAATCCTCTCAAATCAACAAACAATTATATAACTACCACACACAGTATCTACATAACTGATTTGGAGCTCCCAGGTACAGGATATTTGCCTCTTCCCTGTAATTTATTTATTTGTAAGACCTCATAGATATTATTGTATATTTTGGGTTATTATTCAATACTACTTATTCATTCGATTGCTCAAATTGATCCAACCTTGTCTATTCAGTGCTCTTTCAGGCGATTCTGGTGCCCCTTTGGCACGTTCTTGTTAATTAATTTTTTAACCCTTCCATCCTTTCTGCCATTATAAGATATCACAGGCCCATCTTGTGTTTCCTACTTTAAGAAGTCCTGGTTTATTTAGTGGGGAATGGAATCAGAAGCAAAATTTGGATGCTAGATGTACTCATTTGTGTATATTTTTATTCTCTAACAACCTTGTGAAGTGAGTGATACATACATTTTTAACAGGTAAGTAACCTTGGTAACTTACCCAAGCCCCACAGCTAACTGTAGATCAAGGCCACAATTCTGAGTCTGGTGACGACAAACCCATACTCTTTTCAATATGCCCAAGAGACATGGCTCAAGTGGAAGGGGAGTGTCCATCATGCCAGCCCTTGGACGAAAGGGAAGGGGGGTCGCCTTCATATTTTCCCTCTAGGAGAAAGAAGCAGCTTTTCTCTTGGAATCAGTGCTCACTGAAGCTGTTCGGTCATCACAGAACTGGGGTGCTGGGAGCAGCCATGAACCCGGGACCTTCAATCAGGCTGCTCTCTATTGGCTCACTAGCTGAGAGGAGGCAGCAAGGAGATTCTGCCAGGATCAACCATCCGGCAGGCTCAGTCAGAGCCCAGACCCGTTCATATAGGGAGAGGCAGGGGCTGATGAGGAGGAAAGATGCAAAGGACATGACTGAGGGGAAGGAGTCCCCAGATAATGCAAATGGCTAATCAGTTGGATTGCTGACCCCAAAGTTGGTGGTTTGAATCCACCCAGAGCCAGCTTGATGAAAGGCCAGGAGATCAACTGAGAAATCAGCTACTGAAAACCCTCTGGACCACAGTTCTACTTTGACACAGGTGAGATGGAATCAACTTAGCAGCAACTGCTTTTGCCACAAGCACTAGAGGAAGAAATGTACCTTGGAGGAAGTGAAGTGTAATACATGGTAGCAAAATATCCATTTCTCAGAGCAGTTACAAGTTTGGTGAGTTTTTTTTTATCGTTTTATTAGGGGCTCATACAACTGTTATCACAACCCACACATACATCAATTGTGTAAAGCACATTGGTACATTCATTGCCCTCATCATTCCCAAAACATTTGCTCTCCACTTAAGCCCCCGGCATCAGGTCCTCATTTTTCCCCTTCCTCCCTACTCCCCCCATTTGGTGAGTTCTTATGCCTGACTAAACCCTTATTGCTTTGGACATATTACCAGGAGGGACCTGTCTCTGGAGAAGGACAGATCAGGAAGAAGAGGAAGGCCTGTCAGGAGATAGACAGACACAGGAGCTTCAACAACGAGCCGGAGAGTAATTGCGGGGACGGTGCAGGATCAGGCAGTGTTGTGTTGTACAGAGTCACAATGAATCAGAGCACACTGCACAGCGCCTAACAGCAGCAAAGGACATTTTAAAAGTCACCTGCTTTCTCCTGGTGGAATATTAAAGCACGTTTAACTGTGAGACAGACAAAGGAATAAAGCAGGACAGCCTCCCATTCAGGGATAGCTGTTGTTAGAATTTTGTTGCACTTTTTGTTTATTTTGTCTATTCATTGGAGTGGAGATCAAATCAAAGTAATCGATTCTGCTTTTCACACCACCCAAATGAAAATATTTAATTAATTCTATTCCAATGCAAGTCTACTTAGTTCTGTTCCCACCTACACATACAGCATTGCCTCCCCCAATCCTAACCACCTGGAGCTAGATCCGATCTTACAAGTTAAAGGGCACACATATCTAAACTTCCAAGTCTGCGTAAGACCTCAGATGCCCATCATAAACTTGGGGGTTCTTAGGGCCCCCTCACTTCTGACATGATGGCTACAAATTTGGTGGTTCCTTCTACCCTGGATACCAAAAAATCAAACTCACTGCCATCCAATCAACACTACCTCATAGTGACAACCTGCCCCCGCCCCCTCCTGCCGTGGATTTCTGAGACTGTAAATGTTTACAGAAATAAAAAGCCCAGTCTTTGTCCTGCAGAGCTGCTGGTGGTTTTGGACTGCTGACCACGCAGGTTGCAGCACAATGCATAACCACGACACCACCAGGGCTCCTGATTCCTGCCAGGATGCCAGCCATAAATTTCATGAAACCCATATTTCCCTCACTTCTGATTTGCCAGTTCTACTACTCCTTCAGGTTTGATTATTCACTAGAATAACTCAAAGAACTGGGTAAAAATTATACTTGCAAGTATAGTGTAATTATAACAAAAATAATGCAAATGAAGAAACTCATGGTGTGCTGTCTGGGAGAACTTCCAATGTGGAGCTTCTATATCCCATTGATGTCTATCACCCTTCCATCCATTGATGTCTATTGATCACCAACCATGTAGCCTTTGTTGGGACCTCCATATGCAGGCATGGTTGAATTCAGCACTCCTCTCCCTTTCTCTTAGGCTGGGCTGACATCGCTAGGTAGTCCTTCTGGCCTGACCAGCCCTCAGTGGAGTCATTTCATTAGCATAACTCCTCAAGTGTGATCCAGAGGCCTCATCAAGGACACTTCAATCATTGAGAAAATTCTAAGACATCAGAGCAGTGGTTCTCAACCTTCCTAATGCCTCCAAACTTTAATACAGTTCCTCATGTTGTGATGACACCCAAGCATAACATTATTTTTGTTGCTACTTCATAACTGTAATTTTGCTACTGTTATCAGTTGTAATGTAAATATATGATATGCAGGATGTATTTTCATTGTTGCAAATTGAACATAATGAAAGCATAATAATTCATCACAAAACAATATGTAATTATATATTGTGAAATCTTTATTTCTAATGACAAATAAATGTAATTTTGTCTTGAAGCATGGTGTAGCATGGGTAACAGTCTTACTATAACAACGGTAAACTGCATTGCTACATTTTGCAACAGTATGAGTACAGAGCCAATGTCAGTGTAAAGGGTGAGATAGCTTCTTTCTCACCAGATCAGAAATTCTCAGGACAGTCTTTGCAAGTGCACAACAAAGATCACCTTCCACAGCAAGTCTCCTTCTGTATTTAGACTTGATAACCAGCAAGCAGGAAAACCCTGTTTCACAAAGATATGTTGTTGGAAATGGAAGAAGGCAGCCCGACACAGTCTCAGACAGAATAGGATATGACTATAATCACTTGATTCAGAATTTGTAACTGGCATTGTAGAGAAATCAGTTCTTGCTGCATCGCTATTAATAAGTTCAATGAACTCCTCATGTGCTGTCTCAGGAACATCTTCAACTTTGACTGTGCATGGGCTTCTGGCAAGTGCAAATGGGGTGTCAGGTAGATTTGAAAAGTATGATGAAATTTCGTCTGCAA
>NW_022103914.1:9378235-9379056 GCF_000313985.2 Echinops telfairi
CAGAAATGAACTAACTGTGTCAAATAAATCACATGCAGTAGCTGTAGTTTCAAGCAGTTTGCAAAAAAGAAACTCATCTTTAAAGTCGCCATCATTAATATACCTCACATAAACTAGTAACAGTGAACATTTTGCAACGTCTGTAGATTCATCAAGCTGGATGCTAAATATTGGAAGTGGAGCAGATTTAATTTCCTGGATCAAGAATATCAGCAGACATGTCATCTATTCTTTTGCAGACAGTGTTGTTAAATAAGGAGATTGTACTTATTTTTGTAACACATTCGTCTCCGATCATAATTAGAACAATGCCTTTGGCCGCTGGCAACAGCAAATCCTTAGCAATGATGTGAGGTTTCAGAGCTCTGGCAATTCTGAGTCCCACCAAATAAGATGCTTCAATGGCTGCTACATTTTGTTTGTGGTACTTGCCACCAGTGTCAAGTCTGGCTTTCATGAGTCCATCAGCTTTGCTTCTAAAATAGTTAGTATCTTTGCCAGCAAAGCTCAGATGCTTGCTATCAAAATGGAGTTTTAGTTTGTTCAGCTTCTTAAATTCAGCTGATAGAACTTCACAACAAATAACACATTGCAGTTCTCAATTCCTGCTGTAGTTATTGAGGTAAAACCATACTGTAAAAAATCCTCACTATATTTTCTTTTCTTAACATTCTTCTCTACATGAGCCATTGTCATGGGATGGTTTGCTAATGAAAATAATGTATAACAATAGCTTTAACAATTCAAAAGATGATACATGGCATAGTTCAGTCAAGAACTATGAAGTTCATTGAAGTTTCCTATGATTTACCATTCTCTGT
>NW_022103914.1:9379353-9380282 GCF_000313985.2 Echinops telfairi
GAAATATGTGTTTTCAGATGGTCTTAAGCGACTCCTGTGAAAGGGTCGTTTGACCCCCAAAAGGGTCGAGACCCACAGTTTGAGAACCACTGCATTGGAGGTTCTGATGGAAAACTGATATTCCTTATCATAAGAATGGCATCTAATATCATAAACCATGGACAAAGACCAAATTCTTTGGGTAAAGTTCATTATAAACCCCACAGCATCCAAAGATAATACTAGACTTATGTTGCATGTAACAATTTGCATCTTCTTTTAACCTGATGTTTGAAGGTGATTATTATGCACATTATTAAATATTCTTAAAACATTTGACACCATATGGCTGCATACTTTTCCACAATTTGGATATTAAATTTGAACAAGGCTGTGATAAAATATTGCATCCATACATTTTAAACCTATCCATGACCGTTCTCTCAGAAGCAAGCCTCAGAAGTGTATGACCGGGGCAATAATAGTGGGGCCTGTCTCAGAGGTGAGGGCAGGAACATGAAGTACATTAACCTCCCAGGACAGTATTTGATCCATAGCAAGGGTTCAAAAGTTGTTACCTATGCTCATTATAAACATATTCTAGAGCCATTTGATCAATAATTGTAATCTTTCGGAAAACTGATATTCCTTATCATAAGAATGGCATCTAATATTTTAATGTCAACTAAACCTATTTAATATCACTTAGAACAACACTAATCTTTGTGGCATGGGAGTATGAGGTGGGGCCTTGATCAAAGGGACTGGAAGGTGTGTTAAAGGGTGGGAATTATACTGGAAAGGAATCACTATGCAACCATACGACACTATTGGATCTAATGCAAGTGTGGTCAGGGCTCAAGATGGGCTAGTGTGTGGATGTGTGCACATGCATGTGCATGTGTGTTTGTGATGTGCACTTGGGTAACATTACAGGGAAAAGAAGACAA
>NW_022103914.1:9382254-9385846 GCF_000313985.2 Echinops telfairi
GTTTGGATTGTTATGATGATGTTCCAGAAGATGATGACATGACTGTCATTGAATAAATGAGCAAATGTACCATAGATTGTTGTCCATGGAAATAATGGTAATAACAAGAAGTTCTTGATACTGTAGGAATCACAGTTTGTCTGGTTATGCTGTTTTGTGATGACAACTACTACTGTACTGTATACAGGTAATAAATTTCCTTTTTGGTTGTTCAACAATAAATGTGTACTGTATTCTTCTTCATGGAAAAATAAGACATCCCCTGAAAATAAGACTTAGCACATCTTTAGGAGCAAAAATTAATATAAGACACTGTCTTATTTTCGGGGAAACAGGGTTCTACAGATACCTAAGGTCTCCCAGGTGCTGGAAGCCCATAGCTGTAGAGCTGGGCTGCATAGCCTGTCGCAGAATTCAGGGCTAGCAGGGCTCCTGGTGTTTTGAGTCAGGAGTTAGGTGAGTGGCTGTCCAAGAACATGGAATGTTCATATGCAAAGAAGGCGCTAGGTAGCTGGATAGGGGGTTGTCCCTCTCTATGCCAAGGTGCTCCTACAGGAGGTTGCTGCAGAGAATCAGGCGAGCCCAGCCAGTCATAAAGGCTAGAGAGCATGCACACATTCAGGCCTTTGAGACAGGAAGCCAGTACATTTGAGAGAACCCCAATCTAGGCCAGGTGAGCTTAATTCAGCCAATGGGGTCAACGAGTACTGTCGACCACGCCTCCCAGCAGAGGGCCTTGAAAAGCCAGAAGCCAAGACCACCTCTCTTTTCCAGCAGCTCCTCCACCGGCCATGCTGAGGGTACTCTGGCCTCAGGTTTCCACCTTTGGGTGTGAAGTGCCCTAAGGGTGCCTGTGTAAAACCAGACACTTATTCTATCAACCTTTATAAAGACTCGCTTGGATCACAAACCAGGCTTCGGCGTGAATTCTTTCTCTTGTGAAGCCTAGGAGTGAGGTAGTTCCAACCCGAGAAACCTAACCAGCGTATAAACTGGTATATATAACATTCAAAGTCTCCAAGCCAGACTCACCAGCATTGAGTCAGTTCTGACTCATGGTGACTCTATAGAACAAGGTGGAACTGCCCTGGTGCGTTTCTGAGACTGGAACTCTCTACAGGAGCAGAAAACCTCCTCTTTCTCCCACAGAGTAGCTGGCAGTTTCCAAATGCTGCCTGTGTGTAACCACTGTGCCATCAGGGCACCTTTGAGTCTTCTAGTTTCGCTGTATCCTGGGGACCAAGAAGATCAAAGCAAGGAAAGACCTGGAGATCACAGATAATCACTAAGATACTCAGTCTGACCAAGAGAAACGGGAACTTCAAGCTCTACAAAAAGTGTACATTGAGAGAGCAAAGTTAGTCATATTTCCTCCGGAGAAGCACAGACCGATCATGCATGTAACCAAGACAGCAATGGCACAGGTTTGTGGGTACTGTCAGGTGAGACTAACGGCTGGAGAAGGACGTCATGCTTGATGAAGTTTGGGCAGCAAAGACGAAGAAGCCCCTGGACAAGGTGGATTGACAAAGTGGCTGAAACTCTGGGCTCTGCCGTAGGAACAATTGGCATAGGACCTTGCGGGAGTTTTTTCTGCTGTGCCCAGGGGTGCTACGGGTGAGATCTGACTACATGGCACCTAGCAAGACCAACAATATTGTTGCAGTGAGGAGCCAGGTACAGAAAAGTAACTTGTTAAAGGGCACCCTGGAGGAAGGGAAGAGACAGGATGAGCATGTGTTTCCCACCTTCTGTTCTCAAACACTGGTCTGCTACACAGCGAGAGATACGTGAGCTCCTGGCAGGGCACTCGACGGTGGAGGAGGAAGCCTGGGACGCTTCATGGGTAGGGTAGGACCCCCTAAGGGGAACTGGTGTAGACAATCGCTAGCATTTCTCCTAATGCCGACAGTCCCTGACTCTCACCTCCTCTTATTCAAACAGTGAGGGTTGCCCTCTGAGGCTGGCAGAGATGGGCTGTGATACTCTCTTTTTGCGGGTGCTCTCTGAAGGCCTTTCAAGGACTTCCAGAAACCCAGGTTCCAAGCCTGCCCTCTGAGGTCTGGCGCCTTTAAGTTACACTAACCATTGGGAGGTACAAACCGTGAAGCGCTTGGCTCCTAACTGAGAGCTCAGTGATTTGAATCCACCCAGAGGTGTCCGAGAAGAAAGACCTGACCATTTCCTTCCAAGAGATCATAGCTGTTGAAAACTCTACGGAGTGCAGGCATACGCTAACGTGGCTGAGGGCAACTGGCTTGGTTTTTTTGATTGTTTAGGCCAATGTTACGCCTTAAACACATCACTGAATACACATAGGAAGGAACTTAGTACAAAATGCTGGAGGAAAGGGAAGACGCTGGGAGGTTTGCAGGAAAGAAAGGCAACCGTGGTAAACACTGGTGAAAACCCAATCCTGCAGTAGCGGGGGTCTGTCAGCAGATGCTTGGTAGACAGGCAAGTGGAATGGGTGGGAGAGGGAGAGTCTATCCATGAATATATATTTGTATGTATATTTAATTTTTTGCAAGTACATCCACAGATGATGTGGAGCATAGAGGGGGAAAAAATTAGGAAATCATCTTGGACATAAGCAATCTCCTTGAAGGAAGGAGTTGCTGGCCTGTGGCCTCAGCACGGTGGTCTATTGGGGGCACCAGGGCAATTGGCATAGCACAGTCCACAACGACAATGTTTCATACCCTGCTCTGGGGGGCGAGCCACTAGAGTCTTTCCAGCTCGTGAGCAGTCATCTAAGGTGCAGCAAATGGTTTCTCCTTGTCCAGAGGAAAGAAGAGCAACAAAAATGGAAAGACACACAGACACAAATAGCCCAGTGGGCTAATGAACCATGCAAATGTTACCTTCCACAACCCTGAGTTCAGAAGACTTGGATAATACCTACCTATGACTACCAACTGGTCCGAAAGGGATCACATTAGAAAGTCCTGGAGGAAAATGTGGATCCTAACTCAAAATTCTAAAAGAAACTAGGCTCAACTGTCAGAGACGGGTGGGGCCCCCAAAAGTATGGGCCATACCCTTCAGGTTTGAAATGGAGCTCACTTCCTTGTTAGAATAATCAGCCAAGGATTGCATTTACCCCAAAGCCAAGTTCAGAGGATATGGGGGTGTATTAGTCAGGGTAGACTAGAGAAACAAATTCAGAGACACTCATGTGTATAAGAAAGAGTTTCCTATACAAGAGCAATTGAACATTGAGAAAACATTCCAGCCCTGTTCAGTTCAAGTCTGTAAGTCTGATAATAGTCCATATGTCTGATACCAATCTATCAAGTCCTCTTCTGACTCAAAAAACACATGCCATCATGCTGAATGCAGGATGGTCACAGTGGGTAGAAAGTCTTTGGACCCAGTGGCATTGTAAGCATCTCAGCGCTGGCAGGGGTCTCCTCGTGGCTTCTTCAGCTCCCAGGGCTGCATCACGGTGGGTCCACGTGGCTTCTCCCCAGGGACGTCTCTCAGGGAGTCGGCCTTGTCAGTAGAGTGTCTCACAGAGAGTGAGCAGAGAGTCAGAATCTTCCACTTCCAAGTAGGAAAAAAATCACATTTCCCAGAATTCTTAGGAGAA
>NW_022103914.1:9386163-9387296 GCF_000313985.2 Echinops telfairi
GTACAAATGTGCTTGAAACAATTGAAGGATGGATGTATGGATTGTGATAAGAGTTGTATGAGCCCCAGTAAAATTATTTTTTTTAAAAACGTTTCAAAAACACAAATAACATTGAAAAGACCACTCATCTGCGAGTCTGTTGCACCGTGGTGGCTTGTGTGTTGCAGTTATAATGTAAGCTATGCCACCTGTATTTCGTATACCAACATGGTCAACCATGAAGGATAGGTTTCAGGAGAGCTAGCAGCCTACAACAGTCTTGGAACAAAGACCAGGTGATCTATTTCTAAAATGCTTGGCCTCTGAATACCTCTGGAGAGCCGTGGAGTATAGCCTGGTAGACATCAGGAAGATGTCTAAAAATGTCACTAGATGTCTAAAGATGCCTAAAAATGTCTAAAGATGTCACTAAAAATGCACCTGCGGACGAGCTACCTCCTCCAAATAGACTTGATCTTACTAATGTGGGTGGACTCAAGCTTTCAGGACTTTCATTTGCGGATGTGGCCCAGCTTCTATCGAGAACAGCTGCAAATATCCATGAATAATCAGGATGTAGAACACACAAAGTATGAGTCAAAATGAAATGGAACAAATGTGTCGACAACCGAGGTATCAATGAGCTGGAATGGACACTCCTATAGTCTTCTCTTCCAGGAGTGACAAATTGAAGAAAACTGGTGACTCGTTTGCTGTCAATAGAAGATGGCAAGGCCTGTCTTGAAATGCAAAGCTGTCAGTGATAGAATAATATCCATAGGCCCACAAGGAAGACCAGTTAATATAACAATTATTTAAATTACGTACCAACCACTAATGCCAAAGATGAAGAAATGGAATAATTTTTTTAACCACCTTCTGCAGTCTGCAATTGAGGAAACAGTTTAAGGAAGATGTGTTATTAATTACTGGCAATTGGGATGTGAACGTTGGAAACAAAGAAGGAATGGTCGTTAGAAAACATAGCCCTGTTGATAAAAAAGATGATGCCAGAGATTTCACGAGAGTATTTTGCAAAGTAATAACTTACTCAGGAGACAGACAGGGCTTTCTATTCTATTAAGAGCTACGGTCTCTGAAATTCACAGGGACACTTCTACCCTGCCTTATGGGGTCGCTGTGAGTCACCATCA
>NW_022103914.1:9388623-9389486 GCF_000313985.2 Echinops telfairi
AGGAACCCTTATTTTAAATTTTTTTTGCCACATCTTATACCATCCAACATATCCATTCACGTACAATTTTATTGTCCGGTTCCCTGGAGTGGGGTTATACAGTCATCAGTGCTATCAGCTACCCCTTCTCGCCCCCACCCCCACTTCGTTCCCCTAGGGAACCATTACTCCTGTTACTGTTTCTGAAGGGTTATCTATCTCGGCTTTCATGTATCAAGCGATGCTAATTATACAAATGAACATACACAAGCCTAACATGGTAAATGAGATAAAACAAATAAAATCACAATAGTAAGGGGAGGAAATATGAAAGCTAGATAATTGTTATGTGTTTCATCGGTACTCTGCCAGACCCTTGATTGTCATTCCTTCCAGATGGCCCTTCTGAGAGGGACTGTCCAATTAACTTGCCGATGGGTTTTGGGTCTCTACTACATAACTTCCCCTTCACATTGATTTGGTTGCTTGCTTCTGAACTTCTGATACCTTAAACCATTGACTCCTCATGATCACACAGGCTGCTGTGCTTCTTCTATGTAGGCTTTGTTGCTTCCCTGCTAGATGGATGCTAGTTTGACTACAAGCCATTAAGACACCAGATACTCTATCTTTTAATAGCCAGGCACTATCAGCTTTCTTCAACACATTTGCTTATGCACCCATTTTGTCTTCAGAGATTATATTAGGAAGGTGAGCATCATACAATGCCACATTATTAGAACAAACCATTCTTTTTTGTTGTTGTTTTAATTTAAACCATTTTATTGTGGGCTTATACAACTCTTATCACAATCCATTTATACATCCATTGTGTCAGGTACATTTGTTGCCCTTATCATTCTCAAAACATTTGCTTTCCACTT
>NW_022103914.1:9390250-9392105 GCF_000313985.2 Echinops telfairi
GAACAACAGAAAAGTGGGTGAAGGGAGACAGTGGTCAGTGTAAGACATGAAAAAAATAATTTATAAATTATCAAGGGTTTATGAGAGAGGGAGGGGGGGTGGAGGCAGGAAATGAGAAGCTGATACCAAGGGCTCAAGTAGAAAGAAAATGTTTTGAAAATGATGATGGCAATATATGTATAAATGTGCTTGAGACAATGGATGGATGTATAGATTGTGATTAGAGCTGAAAGAGCCCCCAATCAAATGATTTTAAAGAAATGAAAGAAAAATACTTTCAAGAATGGAATTACGGATTTGGCAAATGTATTAAGTATAAGGGAGAGTACTTTGAAGGTGATAAAGTTGCTTTGTAAAAAACCTTAAATACATACTTGTGGGGGGTTCCTTTCTTGGGGGTACCCCCTCATATATCTATATATGTATTTTTTTCTTTCTTCTTATTCCTCTTCTTATTTCCTCCTACCCCACTATCATGTTTACCCATCATTCACCTCTCAGTAATTCCTCCCAGATACAATTCTATTGACCAAACATGACCAGAAAAGCTACATCCTCCACACCATCAATTTTAGAACCCTTTCCAATTCCCCTGTATTCATCATTATTGGCTCACCACTCTACTCCCTCCAACTCCTCCCCTCCCATGCACCCCCCCACCTCCTCTCCTCCCATACACCCCCCGGAACCCTTGGTCCAGTCACTGTCTCTGTAGGATTACCTTTCCTGTCTATCCTGTATAGATACACACACACACACACACACACACACACACACACACACACACACACGAGAGAGAGAGAGAGAGAGAGAGAGAGAGAGAGAGAGATGCAAAAGAACATACAAATAGTCCCAAGTCTATCAGGGATCCTGCCACAAAGCAGAGGAATAGCTCTCAGCTAAGTAGAGAGAAGGGCAAGTGATAATCCACCAGTCCAGTCCCCTTTTCTGTCAGGGTCCACATCCCGGGTCCTGCTTACCTAACAACACAAACTCAACGTCATCAGTCAGAATCAAACCAGAAAACTATACGTGCCTTGGAACTGACCATCAATGGTCCATGTAAATGTATCTGAAATTGACAAAAATCAAAATAAGTTCACAAGGAAAAAATACAATTTGTGTATTCACATCTAATTAAAAGAATAAAAAGAGAATCTATGGAGTGAGGAAAAAACCTTTGACAACCTAATAGTCAAGAGACCAACCTCTAAAATCTATGGAAAACTGCACCTTAATAAGAAAAAGATGAATAACCCAAGTAAAAATTGTGCAAAGGACATGACCAGTTCACCGAAGATGATGCCCAAGTGGCCAATATACATGAAGAAATGTTCATGACTATCAGCCATTTGGGTGATGCAAATCAAAATAACTATGACATAGAAGTTTACACTGAAAATGATAGCCATGTTAAAACAAACAAACAGAAAATAACAAATACTGGAGAGGGTCTAGAGAGTTTGAACCCTCATACACTGCTAGTGGGTCTGTAAATAGGTACCATTGTGGAAAGCAATGTGGTGCTAACTCAAATAGCTGGGAATAGAAATTCTACAAGCTCCTGAAAAAATCTCTGCTGGGTGTATATCCTAAAGAAGTAAGAGCCATATGCATTCCCATGTTCATTGTGGCACTGTTCACAATAGCAAGGTATTCGCAATATCCCCAATACCTATCACAGAATGATGGATAAAGAAACTTAGTACTTCACACAGTAGAATACTATGCATAGCTGAAAAACGATGAGGAAACCACAACGCACCTCCTGACATGGCTGGACCGGGAGAGCATGATGCTGAGAGAAGATAGTCAACCACAAAGGGGTTCACATCCTACCAGACCATGGCTATAA
>NW_022103914.1:9393269-9396758 GCF_000313985.2 Echinops telfairi
TCACAGGCAAGTAAAATTTGGCTGAAGATTATTCAATAACGGATGTAGCCGCACATCACTAGGGAGCTGCTGGAAATACAAGTTGGATTCAGGAAAGGCTGTGGAATGAAGGATATCATTGGTGGATCAGATGGCACATGGCTGGAAGTAGAGAGCACCAGGAGCATGTTTACTTGTGTTTTATTAATGACGCAGGGGGATTCAACTATGTGGATCAGAACGAACTGCAGATAACATTGAGAAAGTGTGAATTCCAGAACAGGTCATTGCACTCCTATGGAAACTCTATATGGACCAAGAGGCAGCTGTTGGAACCGAACAAGGGAATACTATGTGATTTAAGACAGGGAAGGTGTGCATCAGGCTGTGTGCTTCGACCACACTCATTCAATCTGTACGCTGAGCAAATAATCTGAGAAGCTGGACGATATGACGAAGAAGGCAGCATCAGGACTGAAGGAGGTTCATGGCCTGTGGTGTCGAGATGATACAACCTGTCTTGCTGAACAAGAGGACTTAAAGCAATCGCTGATGAGGACCACGGAATGCAGTCCCAAGGATAGATTTCAGCGCAAAGTAAAGAAACCCACAGTCCTCTCAACTAGACTAGTAAATTACATCACAACAAATGGAGAAGACTTTCGGGTTGTTGAGGATTAAATCTTGCTTGGATCCACAATAAATGCTCATGGAGGCAGCAGTAAAAATAAACAAACAAGCAAAACTATGTATGCCAGTGGGTAAATCTGCTGCACAAGACCTCTTTAAAGCATTGAAGAGCAAGGATGCCACTCCGACGGTCACAAAGGTGCCATGGTATTTTCAAATGCCACTTATGCACGTGAAAGTTGGACATAGAATAAGAAAGAGCAAAGAAGAATCAATGCATTTGAATTATGGTGCTGGTGAATAATATTGAAAATATCATGGAGTGCCCAAAGAATAAACAAATCTGTCTTGGAAGAACTACAGCCAGAATACGCCCCAGAAGGGAGGATGACCAAGACGTTGTCTCACATACTTTGGACGTTATCAGTGGAGACCAGTCCCTGGAGAAGGACATCGTGTTTGGTAAGGTAGAAGAGGAAGACCTTTGATACAATGGATTGACACAGTGGCTGCAGCAATGGGCTCCAACATAGCAACCACTGTGAGGATGGGGCAGGGCCCGTCAGTATGGAGTCCTGCACCGCATTGGGTCACTATGAGTTGGAACCAACTGAATGGCATCTAACAATGACAACAACAATTAGGTGACTGCATATTCTGTGGTCCACCATGCATCTTTGGCCACAAGATACCCAGGCTGGTCCTGCACATGTAGGTAGCAGCCAGCAGAGGCCACAGCCAGGCCAGGCTGTGCAGATGTGGGGGTGTCGGGAGGAGGAGGTCCTCGGGAGGAGGAGCTAGGCCGCCTCTGAAGTCTCCTGATAGGCTGTCCCCATGCCAACACACAGGCATGTTGGTTGTGTGCATGTTATTTTAGAAAAAAATTTTTTTAATAACATTTAAATTAATTGTATCTATCTATATCTATCTATGGAAGAAACATTTCCTGAGTATAGCTATCGTCTAGCCTATTAATAATGGCTACTAAACTTCCGTTAAAAATATTTTAAAGTGTGTCTGATACTAGAGTGGGCATGTATATGTTGACTTCGATACCTACAACAGTCGTGTTAGAACGTGGTGGTTTTATATCCATGTCGTAAAGGGAAACTGAAATGTTGGTGAGCACGTAACGCGTCCCGTGTCTGAAGACTGGTAATGGTAGAGCCATAGAGAGTTTTAACAGTAGGCTTGTTCCGCGCATCAGCGTTCGCAAGGCGAGGGACAGAAGGATCGTGAAAGAGGGGCTGAAATCCACGTCCAATGACACCTTTGTTCAGTTATTCTCATATTGATCACACTCATACGTACATTCTCTCTTCTAACCACCTGGGATCCCTTATACGTCATGTTTGTCTCCAGTGAACCCGCTCGGACAGTAGTCCAGGGATGTGACTAGGCTTGTTATCAGACAGAGAATATTGTAAAGTTGATAACGGCAGATGCAGTGAATTTAACATGTAATATCTTATCATTGGATCTCCCTTTTGATCCATTGTAAAGTTGCTTCAGTTTTTAACATTTTCTGCTTTCTTTTTTTCCAATAAAAAACCAGTGATAATATGATTTTATTAAGTTACAACTTAAGTTAGTTTTTGGTTGAAGTTTTTCTATGTTTTGTCTAGTTCATTTTTCGTTCATTTGTTTGCTTCCTGTTTGTGGGTTTTGTATGAGTTTCTGGCTATGAAATGCAGGATAGGTAGAGCTACAGTAAGTGGATTGATAATTCCCCAGGGGCATGGCCGGGGAGGATGCGGGGAGTGGGGAGCTAACAACAAGGAGTAAGAGAAGAAAAGGTTCTGGAATTGATGGGGTGATGATTGCACACATCTTCTTAATATGACTGAATGCTTAAGTTGTATAATATGTGAAGTATTTGCCAATAAAACTATTAAAACAAAGGAACTAAATCCTTTTGTGAATTGCTCCACTAACCGTGGAGTTCACGAACATAAACTCACTGCCTGCCTAAGATGCCTATTTAATATTTTAAGCTGGTCTTGCCAATATATATATGCATATATTTACATTTTTACATATATATATTTAAGTAGGACAAGCACAACATAAACCATCGAACTGAGTCAATTATGGCTCATAGTGATCCTATATCCTGCGTTTTCAACTCTGAGATCCTAACGGATAGATGTGAGTGCGGATCAGGCATGTGGAGTTTTAGAAAAGCTGCCAAGAGGATGGGTATAAGCCCTCTGGCTTAAGAACTACTGCGATTCCACACTGCCTCCAGAGGAGGGTGAAGGAAACGCGTTATACGCATGCATCCAGTCAGCAGCTATGAGGACCTGTCCCAGGGCCACAGAAAGCCTGTGTGGAAGGGGCTGGTAGAGAGAGAAGCCTGGCTTCAATCTCATATCAGGGAGACGCACAGGGACACCCCGGTGGTAGAGACAGGGAGAAAGGATGCTTGTTTCCTAAGAATCCTGAAAGAAGACGCTACCATCAGGCTCATTCTTTGGCCATGTGATCGGGAAACACCAGTCCCTGCAGGACATCATACTGGGTAAAGTAGAAGGGCAGTGAAAAAGAGGAAGATCCTCTTTTTCTCAATGAGATGGATTGACCCAGGGGCTGCAACAGTGGGCTCAGTCAGGCATAGGAACAGGGGTGAGGATGGTGCAGGACCAGGCAGTGTTTCATTCAGTTGTGCACAGGGCCGTTCTGACTGCGAACCGACTGGTGGCTCCTGATAATGGTGGCCATCAGGCAGCTACTAGCTCATGGAACCCTCATGTACGCCGTCAGAGTAGAACTGTGCTCTGTATGGTTTCAGTGACTGCTTTCTTGGAAGCAGATCACCAGGCCTTTCTTCAGAGGTGCTTCTGGGTGGACTTGACCTTCCGGGCTTTTGGGTAACAGCCG
>NW_022103914.1:9397392-9406249 GCF_000313985.2 Echinops telfairi
ATCTGTTCTGCTTCCTACTAGTGGGCTCAGTCCAGGGCGCTGGAAGGTGTATTGGATACAGATTAGCCTTGCTCATCACTGCTCAGGGCCAAGCCAGTACCCACCCGTCCACCTGAAGGTGGGGCCCTGATTCTCCTTACTGAGTCACCGCCTCTTCCTCAAGCTTGAGGTTCCTTGTGGGTCTGACTGTTTCAGAGGTCCTGTTTGGCAACTTCTCCGGGCCCCAGGTCCCTCCTAGAAGTCAGGACTCGCCTTTCTCATGCCAGTATCTCACTTGGAAGTAGAGCACGGGGCTTGGTTTCTACAGAACAGAGCTTCCTGTATGAATTTCCAAGTATCACTTGCCCCATGTTTTTCAGCTCTGGGCTCTCACTGTTGAAAAGGATTCCACTTCAGTTTTAGAACCTCCTCCCCTTCCTCCTTGGATGATTGAGCACCTAAACTATCAGCAAAGATTGCTGACCACCTTGAATTTCCTTGATGATAAAAGCAACCCCCTTGCTGCCTAGTTGCTTCCTACTCAGGGCAGCCCTCTAGGGGAGAGGAGGGGCAGACTGCACAATTTTCTCTGGTGGATTTCAACTGTCAGCCTGTCAGGTATCAGCCAAGTGCTTTCACCATGGTGGAACCAGACTCCTTATCCACACCTGCACCTTCAGTTCCCCAAGCAAAGATCTTTCCCCCAGTGGATGGGTCTGCTGCTATGTCCAGAAGCATCCCCATCTGATGTAATTAAGTAGATAGTCCCTATCATTCGATGGTTTGGCATGGATAATGTAGACATGACAATATAGTTCTTGAAATTGTTAAGAAAGCCATGGTTTCACTCAATTGATCAGTTCTGGAAGCAATTCCATTTACATTATTACCTGTCGTTGGTTTCCACCGAGTTTGTTCTAACTCATAGAGACCCTGTAAACAATAGAGGGAAGCAGTGCTCTGTCCGTACCTTCCTCACAATCATTGCTAAGTGTGAGGGCACTGTCTCAGTCAGCATGCCAATCCATCTCCTAGGGGGTCTTCTTCTTTTTCACCGACCGTCAACTTCATCAAACCGGATGTCCTTCTCCAGGGACTGGTCTCTCCTCAAATGTCCAAAGTACTTTAAATGAAGTCCCACCAGCCTCCCTTCTAAGGCGAACCCTGTGTTTCTTCCAAGATAGACTTGTTCTTCTGACAGTCCATGGTACTTTCAACATTTTCACCAACACCATAGTGCAAATGCATCAGTGCTTCCCTGTCTTCAGTGAAGAGCTGTCATAAGCACAGGAGGTGATTGAGAACACCATGGTTCCGGCCAGACGCACATCAGTCTTCAGAGTGACAGCTCTGATCTATAGCACTTTCAGGAGGTCTGGCTCAGCAGATTTGCCCAGTGAGAGACGTCATTGATGTCCTTGACTGTGGCCTCTATGAACATTGGTTGTAGATCCAAGTAAACAGAAACCCTTGAGCGCTCCATTGCTCTGGGGACTGTGACGTCTACTGTCCGGTGGTGAGGATTTTTGTTTCTTTACACTGAGTTGCAGTTCTACGGAAGCCTTCAGTCTCTGATGTCCATTAGCCAGTTCCCCCGGTCTCTCTTCCTTCAGCAGGCAAGGCGTGCCATTTGCATATTGCAGGTTGACAATAAGTCTTCCCCCAGTCTCTGCTGAGTTCTTCCTCATCCTGCTCAGGTTCTCAAATGGCTTGCTCACTGTATAGATTGACTGAGTAGGGTGGAAGGATACAAACCTGAAGTACACCTGTCCTGATTTTAAACCTTCCAGTATCCTGTTGTTCGGTTGGAACCACTGCCTCTCGAGCTGTGTAGATGAACCCCATTAAGTGGTCCAGCATTCCCTCTCATTGCAACGTTATTCGTAGTTTGATATGATGCGCACAATCAAAGGTCTTTGCATCATCAATGAAATACAGTGAGCCTCTCTCTGGTATCCTTTGCCAAGACGCATCTCATGTAGTGATACTATCCCTAGTTTCATGTCTCCTGAATCTGATTTGAATTTCTGGCAGCTCATTGTCAATGCACTGCTGCATCCATTTATGGATGCCCTTCAAATGTTTTTTACTTGCATGTGACATTAATGATATTGTTTGACAATGTACACATTCTGCTGGGTCACCTTAATTTGAATGGGTACAAATATGAATCTTGTCTATTGAATTGACCAGGCAGTGTTTTCCAAATTTCTTAGCACAGAGTAGTGTGTTTCCAGTGCTGTGTTCATGTTTTGGAAACATTTCAATCGGTATTCTGTCAGTTCTTGGAATCTTGGTGGTTGCTGATGCCATCAGTGCAGCTTGAACATCCTTCTTCAGTACCATTGATTCATGATCAGATGCTACTTCTTGAAATGGATGAACATCGACCAGTTCTTTTTGGTTCAGTGTCTCTGTGTATTCCTTTTGTCTTATTTCGATGTTTTCTGCAG
This sequence comes from Echinops telfairi, assembly GCF_000313985.2. NCBI lineage: Eukaryota > Metazoa > Chordata > Mammalia > Afrosoricida > Tenrecidae > Echinops > Echinops telfairi. The sequence goes on from NW_022103914.1 coordinate 9,399,825, forward strand.
CATTCAATCCTTTGCCCATGTTGATGTTGCTGTTACGTGCCATTGAGTCGGTTCTGACCCACACTGACCCTTTGCCAACAGAATGTAGCACTGGCCAGTCCTGTGCCATTCTCACAACTGCTCCTCTGCTTGAGCTCATTGTTGTAGCCACTGCATCAATCCATCTTGTTGAACACCTCCATCTTTTTCACTACCCCTCCACTTTACCAAGCAGGATCCTCCTCCAGGGACTGGTCCCTCCAAGTGCGTCAGATGAGGTCTTGCTCTCTTTGGCCCTAGAGAACATTCTGGCCATTCTTCCTCCAAGACAGACTTGTTTGTCCTTTCGGCAGTCCATAGTACTTCCAGGATTCTCCGCCAGCACCACAATTCAAATGCATCCATTCTTCTTCAGTCTTCTATAGTCAACATCCAACTTCCATGTAAATATAGAGCAATTGAAAATATCATGCCTTAGGTCAGGTGGAGTTTAGTCCTCAATCCCCCCCTTCCCACTTTTCAACACTAAGGATGTCTTGTACAGCAGATTTACCCAGTGCAAAGCATTCTTTGATCTCTTGACGGCTGTTTCCATTGATTGTGGATCCAAACAAGAGAAAATCCTTGACAACTTTAATCTTTTCCCCATTTTTCATGGCACCGCCGATTGGTCCTGTTGTGGGGTTTGGGTCTTCCTTATATTGAGTCATAATCCATAATGAAGCCTGGAATCCTTGATCTGCATCAGCATTATATCAAGCAGACATACACCATTGTTGGCATCAACAATTTCTCAACCTTATCTTTCTTCTTGAGTCCTTTGATATCAGCTCCTCTTTTTTTCCCTCCCTCCCCCAACCTGCCACCCCCGCAAGCCCTTAATATATTATGTATTGTTATTATTAGTTATGTACATCTTACACTGCCCATTCTATCCATTCCGCTATTATCCTAGTTATTCCACCATCATTGCTAACAAAGGATTCTTAATAGTCATACTTTAACATGGTCTTTTTGTTTATTCAAATTTTCATATTAAAAGCTCTTAAAATTAAGTAAGCTGACGTGAAATTTCTGCTTGGGGACTTACTCACATGACTTTTGTTTTTCATGACCCAGTCAATTCAGTGACCTGGAGTTATGGCCACCTAAGGTAGGCTTCAGAGGAGACTTGGTGGTGCAGCAGTTAAAGCACTTGGCTGCTTCCTGAAGGTTCAGCCCTTTGTACCTGTCAGACACTCCCTGGGAGAAAGCTGTAGCAGTCTGCTTCCATATAGATGACAGTCTGGTGGTGCAGTAGTTATGTGTTGGGCTGTAATCCCCATGGTTGGCAGTTCATAAGCCAGCAGCACCTCCATGAAAGACAGACTGAGCTTCCTACTGACAAATGGCCACAAACTCAGAAACCCACAGGGTGTCACTATGAGCTAGCATTGACTTGACGGCAGTGAGTTTGGTTTTTAAAAGGAAAAAAAATCACCCTCTTGGGAATGCTATGAAGTCATTCAACTCTGTCCTTTGGGGTCACTGTGCATCAGGATTGGTTGGACAACAGTGACATTTTTAAGGGCAGGCTTCACAGAAAGAGTGTTTCCTTGTATTCAGAGAGGATATAATTTTATTTTTATATTTTTGGGACTAACAGAATCACAGAAATCAAGAGAACCTCTTCCAAACACGGGGCCATGGTCCACCCTGAACTTTGCTCAAAAGGTCAGAGCAATGCCTCCCTGACAACCATTTACCTCCTTCTTTTCTTCTCTAATTAATGGGAAGCCCTGGTATCTTTGTGTGAGACCCTTTCATCTAAGCGATGCTAAATGTTTTGCAAACGTTAATTAATCCAATTAAACTTTCCACACTACCTTGAGGTAGGTAATTCCTCTTTGGACCTTCACACCTTTGCTTACCACGCTGCTGTCCACGGACTGTACCTTAGTGCTGAGTAAGGTAATTAACATAACCGGAACCCTTTGAGTTTAGATGATGCTCTGCATCCTGAGGTTTCAAAGTGCTCTACAAATATCAGATCTGTGTCATGAGAATTGAAGAATGAGTGTGAGCCAGCTTATCACAGTGATGACAAGGCAGAAATATTGTTCTTGAGCCAGATTCCACTCCCCAGAGGGGCACATGACCTTGAGCAGATCTAGTGACCTCTTTTTGACTCAGTTTCTACAGCTTTCAAATGGGGGTAATGGTATTACTCACCTCCTATTACTTCACAGCGGTGTTGCAAGAATCATGTTGGTAGTGTGTTGTGGAATTCTCAGATGAAAGGAGGCCATCTGATGAAAGATTATGACGGTTAAGCTTCACACCATTTACAATGGGCTAAGAAAGAGCAGTATAGGCACCCCCACCATCCCCACAACGACTCCAGCACTACCGAGGCTTCCACTTAACATCTATTATATGCACCCCAAAGTGCAAAGAAGTCAAGGACTAGCTCCTGGTATAAGCAAAAGCAAGATGAGCTAGGAAATCACCAAATAGTTACTTTCTTCTTCTTTTTCTTTCCTCTTTTCTTTGGGATGTGGTGTTTGGAAGGAAACAGGTGCAGAGGGAGAATCAGGGAATGACTAAAGCAGCTGTTCCTTTCAATCCTAAATTGTCTGTATGCATGCCGTCCCTCATTTCTACAATGTGCTCCTGGGAAGGCCCTTCGCAAGGCCTTGCCTCTCCGTCTTTCTTGCCTAGAATGCTTTCCCCATCCACCATGGATCCAGGCCTGCTAGACATAATGTCTGACCTCCAAGAAGCCTTCCTGGTCTAACTCCCTCGATACTTAAACCCCTGGCATTCATTTGTGTTTAGTGTATGTTCAGGGACTTATCTCCTTCAGGGCAGTTTCCTAGCCTCCTGGGCCGTGGCCAACTGAAATGAATCAAATGAATGTTAGATCAATGAATGAATGAGTGAATGAGATCTCTCAACAAGATTTCCAGATTATAACGCAGATCATACCAAATCCACAACCCCACAACTCATCTGTTTGTGTGTAGTGCTGTGGTGGCTTGAATATTGCTGTGAGGCCAGAAGCTATGGCACTGTTTTAGTCTGGGTACTTTAGAGAAACAAATCCACAGAAACCCATATATGTAAGAGAGAGTTTTATATAAAGGTTAAGTGTATATCAAGAAAACATCCAAACCCAGTGCTGCCCATGCCCACAAGTCCTACATTAACCCATATGTCTGACACCAATCCACAAAGTCCTCCTCCATCTCACAAAACATACACGATGATGCTGACTGCAGGAGGAAAGCTGAATCAGTGAATGTGTAAGCATCTCAGTGCTGGCAGGGGTCTCCATATGGCTGCTCCCGCACCCAGGGCTGCATCGGGGTAGGTCCATGTGGCTTCTCCTTGGGGATGTCCTGCAGGAAGTGAGCCTTGCCAGTTGAAACAGGGAGCTGACTAAGGCAGCTGCACCCTGGTCCGACCATCAGAGAGCAAGAGACCCGAGAACTAGAAAGGTGAGGCTCACCGAGCCATTTATCTCTCTGCCCTTTAATTAACCCCACATGTGTTTATCGGCCAGGTTGGCACAATCAACTAACTCAGTCACTGTGTATTCAAACTCCCACCCGGTCATCCATGGTGAATAGGTTTCAGCAAAAATTCCAGACCTACACAGATGAGGAAGAAAGACCTGGTGATTTACTTCTAAACATTAGCCAAAGAAAAACTTGTGGACCACACAAGAACACTGCCTGGTAGAGGGCTGAAAGAAGAGCACACTAACCTTGAAGCCCTTGACAGCGTGCAAGACCAGGCAGAGTTTGGCTCTGTGGTATGGACTGCAGTGAGTCAGAGCTGACGTGATGGCAACTAACAACAAGCCACTTGGTGTTTTGTGGGGCACACGGAGTGTGGAGTAGAAATACTGCACAGGAAAAATCAAGGACGATAAAGGCTAATCTAAAGAAGAATCCCAAAGGAATATTCCAAAGGCGATAGATTTGACTGGGAGGGTTCAAAGAAACTGTCTAGATTCTACCAAATATTAGATTATGTGGTAAGCCTTGAGAACGTGCAAGTGCGATGGTTTATAACAGGGGAGCAGAGGCTGATCAGGGAACATGTGCTGATGGACATGCACTAACTGTGAGGAAGGCGCTCAGTGAGACAGGTTGACACAGGCCGCAACAAGGCATCAGGCACCGGAACGATTGTGGGGATGGCTCAGGACGGAGCAGTTTCATTCTGCTGTGCGTAGGGTCTCTATGAGTTGGAGCTAATTCAATAGCACCTAACAACAACAACAACCATGAGTATTATTATTTCTCAGTGGGTTGAGCCCAGACTGAGGCGTGGCATCGGAGACCTCCATGGGATAACCATATTGTCCTGCCTGTCCTGCCGTGTGTCCTACTCTGTCCGCCTTCACACACATCCACATGGCCACACAGGGGAGGGTCTCATTCTGGACAACACTGTGATTCTCCCATGATTTTTCCCTATGGCCCCACTCCCAGTCTGAGTCCAGCTTCTGCCTCTGTTGGAGCTCTTCCTCTCTCTTCTCCAGGGCCCTCTCCCGCTCTCTCCACCGAAGCTTTCCTGAGCACACATGTGGAATAACCCCCACAGAGCACTCTGGCTATGTCACTTACTGTATTAGTCTAGGTACTTTGGAGAAACAAATCCACAGTGACTCATGTATAAGAGAGAGTTTTATGTAAAAGAAAGGTGCATCACGAAAACATCCCAATCCAATGCTGCCCAAGCCCACAAGTCCAACATTAGCCCATTAACCCAACACCAGTCCACAAAGTCCTCCACCTCACAAAACAGAGGCAATGATGCCGACTGCAGGAGGAAAGCTGAGTCAGTGAATGAACAAGCATCTCAGCACTAGCAGGAGTCTCCACATGGCTGCTCCGGCACCCAGGGCTGCTTCGGGATAGGTCCATGTAGCTTCTCCTTGGGGATGTCTTGTAGGAAGTCCAATCTTGCAAGCTGAAGCAGGGAACTGCTAAGGCAGCTGCACCCGGTGCAACCATCATAAAACAAGAGACCCGAGAACTAGAAAGACGAGGCTTCACCACCCATTATCCCTCCACCTTTCAACCAGCCCCACATGTGATTATCGGCCAGGCTGGCACAATTAACTAACTCACTTACCAAACGCCAGCACCTTCCAGTGGACCTGGCTCATGGCCACCATGTGTCAGAGTAGAACTGTGTCTCGTGGGGCTTTTCATGGCTGCAGTCAGGTCATCAAGGCTTTCTCCTGAGGTGTCCAGGGAGGCTTAAACGTCCAACCTTTGGGTTACCAGCTGAGGGTGTCAAGACGTATGTGTTAGCCTAGTAGCTAGGATGGTGGTGGGAGCCTCATTCTCTGGCCTACGCCCTCGTTCTGTGAGTTATTGTATGAGTCAGTACCAACAGCTGGGTGCAGCTTGAAGGAGAGGAGGAGACAACACGGTGGAGATAAAGTGGCTTCCTTGAATGGTACTATTTCCCAGGCACTGTTCCTTAGACAACATTTGAAGACGACGACGGCGGCTCTATCACCAACCTTCTTCATCTACACCTGAGCAATCAAAGGGGTCCGTGCAACTGCTAAACCCTCCACTGGCTCAGATGTAAATTATAAATGAGTGGCACAAAGTTTCAGCACTAGACTGCCAACTGAAAGGTTGACAGTTCGAACCTACCAGTAGCTCGGCCGAAGCAAGACCTGGGGATCTGCTTCCAGGAAGATTTCAATCAAGAAAACCCTACGCGGTCGGTCGGTCGTGCTGCGATGTCACAGACAGGCACTGTGGGTCAGAGCCAAGTCCAAGGCTCCCAAGGACATGCAACTGGCCTGAGGAGGGACAGATGATCATGCTCCGACTTGAACCCGACCCAAAACACGGGGTTTCCTCAAGCATGTCGGAACAGAACTGGGCTCCCCAGGGCTTATAGTGATGGCCTTTTCAGAAGTAGATCAGCAGGCTTCCTTCTGAGGGGCCTCTGGGTGGGTGTGACCCTCCAAGGTTTTACCAGCAGCTGAGTATGTTGACCACTCACACCACTCAGGGCTCTGAAGTGAAACCCAGTTCTGGCAAATCCACAGGGCACACCAGGCCGATCTGCCACCTGCTGCGAAGTTGAAGATTCCCGTTTAGTAACACCAGCAGTGTCTTATCAGTGTGATACATGTTGCTCTTATAAACCTCTCCTTCCGTACCTGAGACAATCCTGCCAGAGGGTCACCGGACAGGAGTACCCGGCTCCGGTAGGTTGAACGATCACAGAGCAAGGCCTGGGCAGATGAGCAGCCTGAGCCCAGATTTTCTTCCCCAGCCAGTGTGTGTGTGTGTGTGTGTGTGTTCACCACACCAGGACAGCCAGTTGTCCTAGACTTCTATTCCGTGTGTGTGTGTTCACCACACCAGGACAGCCAGTTGTCCTAGACTTCTATTCCGTGTGTGTGTGTGTGTGTGTGTGTGTGT
>NW_022103914.1:9406349-9409783 GCF_000313985.2 Echinops telfairi
TTCCCCTGCCCGCTCCCCAGACTCAACACTCACTCATGCTTGTGCGTGCACGTGGCACACACACACACACACACACACACACACACACACACTTCTCTGCAGTTCAACTCTGCCATGATGTGAGATCAAGGTAATGCCAAACAAATCTCTCTGTCCCCATAAATGTATCCTCTGACCGCAGACATTTGCTGGAAAGAAAATACTGTTTTCATTTGTATCAAGCGATGTTTTCTTCCTCAGCAAAGCACAAAGGGGGCGGACTCCGCACAAAGCCACTTTCTGGGGCGCCCAGCTAGTGCTGTTCCAAACTCGTCAGGAGCAGGGCATCCCTGACCCCAGGAAGGGAGCCATCTGATCCTGGGTCTTTGACCTTCTTCTCTCTTCCCATACCTGTCTGCACAGGGCTGTCGGACAGGAAAAGGTATACAATATTCACAATGATCAGCCTGCACACATGTCTGCTGACTTTGGGGACTTGGGCTTGCGGATCCCTCACGGTAGGAACTGGTTACAGAAAGCTGCCTTTGCCCGGTCTCCCCATCGGAGCAACTGTAGGGGAAGCAAAGACGAGGTTCATGCTCTCGATGTTCTCGCTGGATGGCAGGACGTATTTCTCAATTACAATGTAATCAGGGCAGAGTTAGAAATGGGTGCTTCAGTTTAATAAGGTCTTTGTGGTAATTGTGAACTCACCATCCCTTATGCTGGTAATCATGTAATTACGATGTGAAAATGGGATGCTCTCATTCTATAATAGCATTTTATCTTCCTGGAATTAATATCTGAATAACAAACCCCAAAGATATTTACTTTAAATGTTTTCTTGGTTAATTGCCTTCGCCCTGACTATTAAATTCTTTGTTCTTAAACTGGTCTTTCAAGTTTAATCTGCTTACCTGTTCCTGTAGCAACAACATTTTTTGGACCTTCAAGGGTAGATCCCTTCTACTATCAAAGCTGAAGAATTTTTCGAGACTTGAAAAGCACCTTGGCTCAGGAGGCTGTGTAACCATCCTCTTCCTTCTTCTTGATTTGACACTCAGATAGCAATGTCTTCCAGTCCTTCAAGAGGGTAGCCAGAAATGCTCTTCTGGCCACAAGTGGGAGATCACCCTGACTTCCCAACAGTGTTTCAGTGGGGAGTCCATGATCCCGCGTGTTACAGCTTCTCCTCTTCTTGAACACGTCTTCCTCAGAAGGCAGGGTCTTCTAATACCCTCCGCCCCCCTGCCTCAATCTTCAGGTTGGGACACACCCGAGTGTTTCCTGTAAGCTCCTTTCTGCACCTTTGCATTTTTTCTTCAGCGTCTTTCCAGAAGAGTCATCTACTTCCTAGCAGACATTCCTGGTTCCAGGAAGCTCACGTCCTGTTCCACTCCTGCCTTGCATTTCCAAAAAAGCAAGCTTATTAAGAGTTACTCTTTCTTCATTACATGCCCGGGAAAACAAAACAAAAAAGCCCGCCCAGGTGACAACCCACTTTCTATGCAGCTGAAATTCCAGTTAGGAGAGGGCTTTTGATATTGTAAAGGACACTGTTTCCTGGGAAGCGGTCAATTGGTGAGAAATCTCAAGGAAGTCTCAATTGGCATTCGTATGTCTACTTCATACTCACCAACTATCTGTGAACCAATAAGTCACATTCATGACAATAGTTAACGCCAAACCAAACCCTTCTATCTGACTAGTTAACTCATTCATCACACATTCCTGTCAGTAATAAACGCTGAGGTGTGAGGCCGGAGTACTGCTGGCTGGGATGGTTATGGGTTGTGGGTTTATGCCGAGCCACCCATAAGTAACAGTTGAAGAAATGTTTGGTGATCTACTTGTGAAACCTTAGCCATTGAAAATTCTGTGGACCTCAGTCCTACTGGGACATACCTGGGGTCATCAGGAGTCAGAGGTAATGAGAGCGTTGGCAAAGTTTGAAAGAATCCAGTAGTGACTTCCTGCAGCGGTGGTGGGTGCATCTGTTATAATGCTCCCCTGAAACCTGTTCTAATGCATTTGTTCACCCAGGGCTCTGTCGGCCTCTGCATCTGATAACTTTTCCACTTCTTCCTGAGAACATTGCACACTTAACAGGAGAATATGTTCCTTCCTATAATAATAACAATAGTTTTTTTAAAAGCTAAGGACATTTTTCTTCTTAGAGTCCATAGGATCTGATACATTATGTGTGCGTTTTTTAACTTCCTAGGCAAGTCTGTCTTCAGTGATTTGAATGTCAATCCCTTTTAGAAGGGATTAAGTACGTCAGAAATATGTCACATCACACTGCTTACAGTCTATTGCTTTATGATGCATACTGAGTCCAATGGACCTTTGCAAAAGTAATCCCTCTAATGATGGAGATGACAGAACATCAAATGTCAGAAGAAAACAATCCACCAGGGCTTAGCACACACACACACACACACACACACACACACTACCATAACAAAAACTGTAGTCCTACTACATAGCCATGGGAATATTTCATTTCTAAAGCTCCTTCGGGGTCTTAACTATCAATAGTTAGTGAAGGGGGACGACACAGACTAGTGAGAATCTACTTTTGTTCCTTCACTACATGCTTTTCAAAAGAGTAAATTTCATCCCACATACATGTTCAGTCGAATGTCCCTCCTCTCACCTACACAAAGAAATGGGTTTATGGAGAACATTTTGAAGGGGATTGTCCTAATTTTGCCTTTCATCAATGCGGCGAATGGGAGTTTGTCCACCCACTAAGGAAAAGCTACAGCTTGGGGAGTGGCTCTCCCTAATCCCAAATCCCCAGCCCTCCCCTCCCCCATAAGTAAAGCCAGGACTTGGAAGTTCCTCTCCCCCCTCCCCACTCTGGAGGGCTCTGCCAACGTGGTATTGTCCTGGCGAATTTGCAGTCGGACGTCTTGCGCTGGCAGGCACTGGGCAGGCAAACAGCTCTTTCTCTGGAAGTTGGGTACAGAGCGACCAGCATGGGGCAGTCTCCTTCTGGCGGGCTGCACCGCCCGCCCGGGAAGGTGGTAAACAGGGAGCCGGCCGCCGGGTTCCTCCTGGCAGAGGGCGACTCGGGGGCGGAGTTCCGTGTGCCAGGTCCTGTCATCTGCCCAGAGGAGGTGTGCGCTCCACAAGGAGTTCCCATCGGCAGGGTCGGTGCGGTGCGGCAAGCTTGTCCTGGACGCGTCTGCTCACCGGCGCCCCGGGCAGGACGAGGGGAGAGCTGTGGTCATGGGGGACCCCTCTGAGAAGGGCCAGCGCGCTTTGCTCAATGAAGGAGAAGAGAATGAGATGGTAAGGTCCCAGCCACCTTTCCCCTGCCCGCTCCCCAGACTCAACACTCACTCATGCTTGTGCGTGCACGTGGCACACACACACACACACACACACACACACACACACACACACACTTCTCTGCAGTTCAACTCTGCCATGATGTGAGATCAAGG
>NW_022103914.1:9409883-9428866 GCF_000313985.2 Echinops telfairi
TTCCCCTGCCCGCTCCCCAGACTCAACACTCACTCATGCTTGTGCGTGCACGTGGCACACACACACACACACACACACACACACACACACACTTCTCTGCAGTTCAACTCTGCCATGATGTGAGATCAAGGTAATGCCAAACAAATCTCTCTGTCCCCATAAATGTATCCTCTGACCGCAGACATTTGCTGGAAAGAAAATACTGTTTTCATTTGTATCAAGCGATGTTTTCTTCCTCAGCAAAGCACAAAGGGGGCGGACTCCGCACAAAGCCACTTTCTGGGGCGCCCAGCTAGTGCTGTTCCAAACTCGTCAGGAGCAGGGCATCCCTGACCCCAGGAAGGGAGCCATCTGATCCTGGGTCTTTGACCTTCTTCTCTCTTCCCATACCTGTCTGCACAGGGCTGTCGGACAGGAAAAGGTATACAATATTCACAATGATCAGCCTGCACACATGTCTGCTGACTTTGGGGACTTGGGCTTGCGGATCCCTCACGGTAGGAACTGGTTACAGAAAGCTGCCTTTGCCCGGTCTCCCCATCGGAGCAACTGTAGGGGAAGCAAAGACGAGGTTCATGCTCTCGATGTTCTCGCTGGATGGCAGGACGTATTTCTCAATTACAATGTAATCAGGGCAGAGTTAGAAATGGGTGCTTCAGTTTAATAAGGTCTTTGTGGTAATTGTGAACTCACCATCCCTTATGCTGGTAATCATGTAATTACGATGTGAAAATGGGATGCTCTCATTCTATAATAGCATTTTATCTTCCTGGAATTAATATCTGAATAACAAACCCCAAAGATATTTACTTTAAATGTTTTCTTGGTTAATTGCCTTCGCCCTGACTATTAAATTCTTTGTTCTTAAACTGGTCTTTCAAGTTTAATCTGCTTACCTGTTCCTGTAGCAACAACATTTTTTGGACCTTCAAGGGTAGATCCCTTCTACTATCAAAGCTGAAGAATTTTTCGAGACTTGAAAAGCACCTTGGCTCAGGAGGCTGTGTAACCATCCTCTTCCTTCTTCTTGATTTGACACTCAGATAGCAATGTCTTCCAGTCCTTCAAGAGGGTAGCCAGAAATGCTCTTCTGGCCACAAGTGGGAGATCACCCTGACTTCCCAACAGTGTTTCAGTGGGGAGTCCATGATCCCGCGTGTTACAGCTTCTCCTCTTCTTGAACACGTCTTCCTCAGAAGGCAGGGTCTTCTAATACCCTCCGCCCCCCTGCCTCAATCTTCAGGTTGGGACACACCCGAGTGTTTCCTGTAAGCTCCTTTCTGCACCTTTGCATTTTTTCTTCAGCGTCTTTCCAGAAGAGTCATCTACTTCCTAGCAGACATTCCTGGTTCCAGGAAGCTCACGTCCTGTTCCACTCCTGCCTTGCATTTCCAAAAAAGCAAGCTTATTAAGAGTTACTCTTTCTTCATTACATGCCCGGGAAAACAAAACAAAAAAGCCCGCCCAGGTGACAACCCACTTTCTATGCAGCTGAAATTCCAGTTAGGAGAGGGCTTTTGATATTGTAAAGGACACTGTTTCCTGGGAAGCGGTCAATTGGTGAGAAATCTCAAGGAAGTCTCAATTGGCATTCGTATGTCTACTTCATACTCACCAACTATCTGTGAACCAATAAGTCACATTCATGACAATAGTTAACGCCAAACCAAACCCTTCTATCTGACTAGTTAACTCATTCATCACACATTCCTGTCAGTAATAAACGCTGAGGTGTGAGGCCGGAGTACTGCTGGCTGGGATGGTTATGGGTTGTGGGTTTATGCCGAGCCACCCATAAGTAACAGTTGAAGAAATGTTTGGTGATCTACTTGTGAAACCTTAGCCATTGAAAATTCTGTGGACCTCAGTCCTACTGGGACATACCTGGGGTCATCAGGAGTCAGAGGTAATGAGAGCGTTGGCAAAGTTTGAAAGAATCCAGTAGTGACTTCCTGCAGCGGTGGTGGGTGCATCTGTTATAATGCTCCCCTGAAACCTGTTCTAATGCATTTGTTCACCCAGGGCTCTGTCGGCCTCTGCATCTGATAACTTTTCCACTTCTTCCTGAGAACATTGCACACTTAACAGGAGAATATGTTCCTTCCTATAATAATAACAATAGTTTTTTTAAAAGCTAAGGACATTTTTCTTCTTAGAGTCCATAGGATCTGATACATTATGTGTGCGTTTTTTAACTTCCTAGGCAAGTCTGTCTTCAGTGATTTGAATGTCAATCCCTTTTAGAAGGGATTAAGTACGTCAGAAATATGTCACATCACACTGCTTACAGTCTATTGCTTTATGATGCATACTGAGTCCAATGGACCTTTGCAAAAGTAATCCCTCTAATGATGGAGATGACAGAACATCAAATGTCAGAAGAAAACAATCCACCAGGGCTTAGCTGTCATGTCAAATACAAAAAGAACAGGGATTTCCTGGTTCTAAAGATGCCTGGGTCTCTCTTCAGGTCTAGAATGAAAGCAACAGCGAATATGGAGCAACCCAGGTGACCTGACAGTTCTCTCCCTGGGTGCAAAAGAAAGCAGGAGCGGAGGCAAGAGATAACTCATTTGAAGGACAAAAAGCAAAGGGAAAAAGGACCTTTGAAGGAGCTTCAGACGGATGACTACCTTTGAAAGGCATCCGGGAGGAAACTCAGGGGATCTCTGGACTGGAGAGCAATGTGATTGGAATTGAGGCCTGGGCTAGCCATTTGCCTTCTCTAGTCTCAGGTGTCCTATCTGTAAAAGAGGAATGCTCTTCTTATCCCATGTGCCCCACAGGTAGCTTATGAGAATCAGCTGAGGTGATCTATGTAGAAATGTTTTGAGAAGCAGAAAGGGTTGGAGAAGAGTCAGCATTATCTAAAGAAAGCTAGGAGGAGTCAGGGTTTAGATAATTAATCAATGGGGTAAACTCTACTCCACATAGATGAGGTCATCTTTTCTCAAAAAATAAGGACACGTGAGGATTATAAACTCTTATTCATGAGCTAGAGAGACCGATTTATATGTTACAAAGGAGCGTATATATTGCGCCATAGTGCTTACTTTAAGAAAACACCCACGCATCTTGAGACTCAGTTTCCTTACTTATAACGTGAGAATATAGCTCTGACTGGGAGCGCAAGTCACTTTGAATTCTGATAACCCATGCTTCCTCTTCTTAGAAGGCCTCAGAAACCCGAGCATTTGCTTCCTTTTACTCGGACTGAACACAGGGATCATGGTCTCATTGATTCAAACACTGGTCACCATTATCTTTAGTTACACTGCCATGAAGCCTGCAGAGATGTCTTTAATTACAATATGTCCTGATTCATGAAAGCCTTCTCCTAAGAGTTATCACAAAGGATAACAAACAAACCTATAATTCTATAAATCACAAATGTCCATTGCAAAAATATTGAAAAACAGTGTATCAGAGTCTAAAGAAGGATGTCAACATGATCCACAAGTTCACCACCAGGATGCGATCAATAGTTTTATCTTGTGATGCTCCTTTACACTGATAATGAAACGAGAGCCTTTTAAAATTAAGTAGGCGATTGAAATTATTGACACCTGTTGTCTCTTTATCATGGGAGGCTACCTGCAGTGGTGCAGTACTGTGCATTTCTTCCCAACTCCAGATTCAGCAACATCCCGTTTGCAACTCTAAATCTACCAGGAGCAACAGTTAATGCTACAATCAGAGTTTCCATCTACCCCACTTGAAGCCCTGGTGTTAAGTATTTATCCAGCATAGCATTGCATATATATCTTTCTTCATGGATTCTTTTTTTCCTCCCATAGATGTCCAAATATAATACAAATATTATACTTGAAAATATCCGTTTGTTGACTTATACATCATGGAAAAATAAAATCAATCCATCTATTCTTTTTAAAAATGCACACACATATTTACAAATATATATATTTTAGCAAAAAATTAGAGTCCTCACCTAGATAGCCTCTTTTTTTTAAGCTGACATTTCATTACATCTAGAAATATATTATGGATATACATTCTTGCCAATGGCGACAGAGCAACATTTTCATGTTCAAATTGTGTGTAGATGAACTATTTTGTATTAAGTAAATTTCTCATGTTGGATATTTATGCTTTTTCCAATTGTTGTTGTTGTTGTTGTTGTTTTGCTGGACAACTTTATACGTGCATTTTCTACCTGTTTGTCAGATAATTTCCTCAGAACATGATACTAAAAGTGTCATTGCTACAAAAAAGGGCCCACGTATTTTACATTTCATTTGGTACATAATGCCACATTACCTTCCCAAAAGATTGTCCCAGGTTAGATTCTGATCAGCAGCCATTTTTGGAAATACTTGCATTCTTTGCCACCCTTATCAATGTTGAATACTATCAGTCTGATTTAGCTTTAGCCCATTTGGGAAGCTAGAAGACTTTATTGCTACAAGTCTTGTATTTCCTTAATGTGAAGCTGAATACATATCTATATATCTATTGGGCATATATATTTTTCTAAAATCTTATAGTTTTATTATCTACAACTAGGCAATATAACAACAAAAACTAGTTAACCACTTAGCTCGTGATTGTGCAAATTCTTTTTAAACGTCCCTGCCATTTGTCAGAATTCAGCAAAAACGTGGTGCTGCACCGACTGATGTCATATGGCAGCAGGGCAGCATGCAGTCTTTTGTACCTAGAGTGTCCTGTCATGCCTTCTACATGAGCTACGGACATGTGTCCTCACCCATTATTGGCTCACGTTAATAGGCAATGTTTGTCTTTTCTAACTCCCAGGAGCAAAAGCACCTCCCCCACCTCAAGAGCCACTTATTTATTATGCGCCTTGAGCCCCTCCAAGTTGACTGCCAATGCTAACTAGCCAGCCCACACATCTCATAGTGGAGGACTTGTGCTCAGGCTGAGACATTTTGTCAGTTGCAATGTTCAGGAAGCTGGGCGAGTGGCCAAGTCCAAGGGCTTTATTCTCGATTCATTGCTGCAGAACTCCCGTGAAGCCAAACATCTTCGCACCCTGGAGGCGTGCGATTGAATTGCTTGTTGAAGGCAGGGACCCTGCCTGATTCACCTTTCCATTGCCTCCCTTTTTTCTTGCCACAACCCCCAGAATTTAGCACAGGGCTTGGCACAAGCACTCAGGGCATATACTTGATCAATGGGATGGATTGCCAGCCCCGGTAACACGCAACTTTGCATTCTGAGAAGAGCAAGGAGGCAGCAGGGTGCAAAGAGACAAACTGTAAGAGTGAGGTAGAGGGAAACCTAGAAAAGCGTAAGCCATTTGTTTGGAGTGCCCCATACGCCTGTGTGTCTATTATCTCTGAGCATTTCCCCTGAGCATACACTGAGGTTCTTTTTCTAAGTTAATTAGCCATACGAAAATCCCAAAATAAAACAGAAGTGAAACTCACTGACATCGAGTTGATGCCAACTCATAGTGACCTTAAAGGACAGGGTAGAACTGCCTCTGTGAGTTTCTGAGAGTTTCTGAGAGGGTAACTGCTGACCACAGTGGAACGCTGTCTTTCTTCAGTGGAGTGGCTGGTGGTTTCAAACTAGTGACCTTGTGGATCTCAGCCCGGCACATAACCACTGTGCCACCAAGTGGGTACTCACTGGGCTTTGATCCTCAAGGTTGGCAGTTCCAAACCCTCAGCTACTCCACAGGAGAAGGATGGGGCTTTCTACATCTGTCAAGAATCACAGTCTGGGAAACTCACAAGGGTACCTGTTTGACCCTATCTTGTAGGCTCACTATGAGTTGCCATCAACTCAGTGGCAGCGAGTAATTAGCCGTGTCACTATTTTCCCATAAGATACATTATTCTATCTTTTCATCTATTTGTGTGGGAACTCAGCAAATAGTTACCAACCTCTACTCTGTGCCAAAGGAGCCCTGGTGGGTTAATGGGCACACAAGAACTGCCCAAGCCTTAGTGTGGACAAGGGCGGCAGATCAACAGGCTCCTCCCTGTGCAACCATCAGGGAGGAGCCCCGGTGGCCCAGTGGTTTGGACTTGGGCTGCTAATCGCAAGGTCAGACATTGGAAACCACTGGCCACTCTGAGGAGGAAAGATGAGGTGTTTCACTCCCCCAAAAGAATTATAGTCTTCCGAACTCACAGGGGCCATGCTACCGTCTTAGAGGGTTCCTATTAGTCCGAATTGACTCACTGTTTGGGT
The DNA here is from genome assembly GCF_000313985.2 of Echinops telfairi. Lineage (NCBI taxonomy): Eukaryota > Metazoa > Chordata > Mammalia > Afrosoricida > Tenrecidae > Echinops > Echinops telfairi. The sequence continues at coordinate 9,416,067 of NW_022103914.1, forward strand.
ATTTGGTTTTGGTCTTTTCTCTGGACCGTGATCTGCACTCACCACAAGGAGTGTGAAGTGGGTAACAAACAAGCTTGCTTCCCAAGGAGCAAGCAGGACTGACTACATGACTTGTGCCTCCCTGTGCAAAGTAAACATGATGTGCCTCATGCTTATCAAGGATGAGAGATTTGGGGATGGCAATAGAGTACTAAGCCAAACACAGGGCCTCTGTGTGGGGGTGGGGGTGGGGATGGGGCACCAGGAGGAGGCCATGAGACAACAGATCACATGCCTATAAAGCTGTTTTGCAAGCTTGAGGTGGGAATACCCAGGATGCAGACAAGTATGATATAACCGGGGTCGTATGTGGCCTATGCATGCAGAGTGGAAGAAAACCTCAAGCACAAACAAGACATTTAATTTTTTTCGAGGGGTAGCTGAGGCCAATCGTGAAGGACTTTGGACTAAGACATCCTAACATGTTCTACGGTCTGGCATCATGCCCAAGTTTTGGTCCTGGAAAGAATTGTACCACAATAATATGGGGGAATGTAGAAAAAAAGTGATGCTGAGCCCTCCCTCCAGACGTGTTCGTTTACAAGCTTTGAGGGTGAAGCTGGGCTTGGTCAGAACTGACGCGATGCTGGCTTCGGAGCCAGAAGGAGGGAAGCCACTGGAAGCTCTTATCTTCAATCTTCAAAATAATTGCATTTTATCTGTATGTTGGTTGTTGTAGTTGAGAAAGAAAAAGAAAACCCATAGAGAAACCTATGCCAATTTATGAGTTTCTACCCGTACAATCCAGGGGCACTGATGGTACAGTCTTGGAGCTGGGCAGCCACCCCTGGCCTCCCTTTCTGAGTAGTGGCCACTAGAAGGTTCTTGAAGCAACTGCATGATCAGATTTGCCTTCTGGAGACTGTGGTGTCAGGCCGTGAGCTACGTTGGTTGGAGGAAGGACCGGTGAGAAGGACTTGAGATAGGCCAGGTGAGATGATCATGACTAAGGTACACCCTTGTCAGAGAGGATGCTGTGAAGAGAAGGGATTTGAGAGATTTAGCGGTCAAATTCAAGAGACTTGATAATCCATAGCTTGCGGGTGAGGGAGAAGATGTGAGCAGGCTGAAGAGTACATAAGAATGCCTTGATAGTGTAGACATTGACAGTGGGGACAGATTGTGGGCCCGTTTGACGACTGCAGGGAGAAACAAGAACATGCTGGGAGTGGGACCGAACGAATACCAGCAAACACTTCGATGGCCATCGATAGGGGCCAGGCCTGGAAATACGAATGTCACCTATCTTAATTTCATCTTCGCTGCAACCGTACGGGAAATTGATTTTGCAAATGAGGACAGTGAAGCACAGTTCGTTTCCATGATGCGCCCAGTTTCCTTTGGTGAAGTGGCAGGCCATGTATGGCTTCAGTGTCTGCCATAACCATAGTTGTTTACTGTCCCTTGGCTTTGTTGATTAAACATCTAATAATTGTTTAATTGTTTATCGTGGAAAAAGAAGTGGAGGGGAGTTAAATAAAGAACACACACAAACCAAACACCGTAGGAAACTGGGGAGCAGTGTTTCGGTGTTGGCTTTGCCATTTCACACATGCTCTTTACAACTTCAAGCAAGTCATGCTTATCTCACTTAGACTTTACTTCCCTTACAAAGTGGAGAGAAGGTTTTACTGCTTGGAATCAAGGAGCCCTGGGGACACAGTGGGGAAAGTGATGGAGGTTCAAACCCAGCATCTCCCTGGTCCACAGGAGAAAGAGATGGCAGTCTGCTTTTGTCCCGTAAAGGCCCTACTACTCTATCCTCAGGGTGGGGTTTGACTCCGTGAACAATGCCGAGAGGTCCCAAGGTCCTTCCTAACACACAAACAGTTGGATCAAATCACTGTGACACAGTGAAATTTAATTGATCACTCTTGAGTTTTTCAAGGAATTGTGTTTTTCTTTTGTTTTGTTTTTAGCCAAGGAAAAGAAAATCTGTCTGCAGACTTTATTTTCAGGGAGAATGGGGAGTCAATAGCTGTTGCTGCGTAAATTACTGTTGAATGAAGGGGTGAATGATTAACCAGTGCTAAACCTACAGGGTCCTCTGGACCACAGAGTGCAGGGACTTGGCCTTGAAAGGAGCTGGTGGGATGATGAGAGACCCAGATATGAGTGAAGACCAGTCAGCGTGGGGCCACCCACTCCAGAGCTCCCAGTTATTTCTGGATGTACCCATGCAAACCATAGTGCAGCTCCTGAAACCACAGCCTGGTTAAAGTTGAAAGGCGCCTTAGAACGCTGCTTCCCCACATCCCCTTTCAGCCTCAGGTTACTCTTCTGGACAATGAGCCCAACTGTGCCCCAGATAAGCCGATGGAGCAAGAACAGAGAGGAGACCGGGTGTTCTGCTTTCTTTCAGAGTCATATGATGTCCCCTAGGCCAGGACATTCTGATTCCAGCGACCTCACACACGAGGGCCTGGACGATTGAAACTGTGTTAGCATTACCAGAATCTACTAGCTTCTGGGGGAGCCCTGACTGGAGACTTTTGAAACTCCAGAATTCCATTCTCAAGAATCAGTGTACCGAAGATGCTGTTGTGAGGGAAGAACAATGTTTTGCAGCCAGTTCCACAACAAAGGGTCCAAGACTTAAGGTTGGGTAGAGAGGGCATCCAAGCACTTAGATGTAAATGTTTACTTGCTGCTTTTGAGTGGAAAGTTAGGGTGTTGTTTTGAGGGAGTGGACATTTACGTTCAGCGTTGCATAATACGATAGTTTAGCCTGGAGGCCAACTCATCTTGTGTGACTTTTTCTTTCAGCCACTGCTAGGGGATAATTCTGAACTAAAGATAATGGGAAGCATTTGGATAGTCACATAGTTAATGTTGTAAGCAGCTAATGCCGAGGTTGGAGGTTACAATCTACCCAAAGGCTATGGGATCATTACTGTATGTACTGCAGTTGATTTTATACAGCTTTGAGTTAGCACCACATCTTTATGTTTGTTTACATTTCTCTTGACTGCAAATGGTGCCAAATATGGTCTATATGTGTTTGTGTGTGTGTGCTGCAATAAAATTGAACATCTAATAATAGATTTGTGTATATTTTTTGATAGAACATAATAAAGTAGATGAAGATCTACATAAATTTTATGCATTCATGATATTCTTACTTTTTCTTAAAATTTTCAATGATCTTGGCTACATGGTTTGCCTGTGAGTTTTTTTTTTTCTTTCAGATTGCTGCAAATAGCTAAAACATCTTCCAGTATATTTACTGGGGATAAAAATAATGTATAAATTCAAACTAATGTTGTTATAGGGTCAACTGTATGTGCTTTCTCAACCAGACAAGTTTTTCAGGCTGCTGCCTGGTCATCAGAATACTACTGCCCATCCATCAAACAAGAACAAAAAGAAACCTCGCTAAATCCTACCTTCAACCTGACTGCCTTAGTCTGGGAGGAGCCCTGGTGGGTTTTGTGTTGGGCTGCTAACTAAACAGTGAGTAGTTCAAACCCAGTAGCCACTCCATTGAAGAAAAATGAGGTTTTCTGTTCCCAGAAACCCACAGAGACAGTTCTATTCCGCCCCACAGGGTCACTGTGAGTAGAAGCTCTTTCGGTGGCAGTGAGTTTGGTTTGGGTGTATAATCTAGGTTTATAATCGAGTCACTAGATTCTAGGGACTCCTGGATCTCCATCACTTCCTTATCTGCACTAGGTTTGAGTTCCTATTTTGATAGTTTCTCATTAGAATCATGCAGTTACCCTTTTCTCAAAACAGATGGGGAATTATTGTTGCAAGGCCCGCATCTTATGTCATGCCCACGTCTTCCAAGTTAACTGAGTTTATTTCGTAGATGACTGAGAAGGTCAGTTGGAGAGTTTCGTACAAGTGCTACTGATTTCTCTCTCCTTTACTTACTTAATTGGAGTGTGAGGCCCAATTGCACAAATGGAGGTGGTGAACAATTATAGCATTTAAATCACAAACGCAGGATTTGACCCCAGACAAATTGACTCCAGAGTTCCTACTCTGAACTGCCTTACCAAACTCACTGCCATTGAATTGGCGCTGGCTCACAGAGACACTGTAGCCCAGGGTGGAACTGCCCATGTGAATTTCCGAGACTATAACTCTTCATGGGAGTAGAAAGCCTCGTCCGCTTCCCGTGGAGCAGGAGGTGGTTGTTTTAGACGGTTGTCCTTGTGGTTAGTAGACCAACAGGCACCCACTCCACCAGCGCTCCTCTCTGCACTGCGTTAGGCTCTTATGAAAACTTCTACGAAATAGGCCAAAATTAATGCATATTAGTTTAATGACCATTTGATACTGACGAGTTCATTTTGAGATGTGAACAAGGAAACCTCCAGGTCTCTGTTTATAAAAGCAACAGAGAGTTCTCCTAAGTTCATAGAAATGAGAAGTGTTACAGGCGCTAGGATCAGATTCCGCTCGCCCCTTCAGTTTTCAACCATTCATGCACGCCGGCATCCCCGAAGGACTCTTTCTTCATGTGCACGGGATATGCTTACCTCATCTCATGTGAGGGCGATGGCAGCTCACTGGCCACATTCTCCTCTTCTGTGCTGCTGCTCCGTATTTGCTTTCGGACTAGTGTACCTCCTGTCCCGCCCCCACCCGTCTGTCACGGGAGGCTTCTAGGTGGCTTTGGTGGGGAAGAGATTTTGTTAGTGTTCAGACAAAGAGGGAAGTCCTGGTGATCCCCTTTGGGGCCAGGAGGGTCTCCTTTCACTGAGGGCAGTGCTAGTGTGAGTGGGGGCAGCCGGTAACCACAGCAGGCGCATGGTGGTGGTCCAAGACCCCAAGCCAAGCTCATCGCTGTGGAGTCCTTTCCCACTCAGGGCAAACCGAGAGGGCATGATCGAACTGCCCCCGTGAATTGACGAGAGTAAGACGCTTCACGGGAGTAAAAAGCCTCATCTCTCTCCTTTTCAGTAGTTGCTGGTTTCAAACTGCTTACCTGTGGTTCACAGCCCAACTTGTAACTCCCCCACCACCAGGGTCCTTCAGGCTGGTGATAGAGAGGGTTCCTGGTTTCCCTTGTCCAAACTCTGTCTTATAGCTGTAGCGGACCTTAGGCAGGAGCCTCCTGTCCCTCCTCCAGCAATTTCTGGGCTTGTTTTGATTGTCAAATCCTGGTAGCAGGATGGGAATCTGCCTCTCCCCAAGTGGGGGAGGACTGTTGCTTCTATCCTTTCTGATTCCATCGCTGAATTGTTTCTTATGTCCTAGAAGTGTGTTTCCTACCCAGAAGTAATTGATTGACACATGTCAATTATTGCCCCTAGCCCACCCACATAAGTCGTAGGAGAGAAGAGGTAAGGGCAGTGGGAGGGGAATTCAGTCTGTAACCGTGAGCTTCCTCCAATACAATTGAGTCTTCAGGGAATGCTTTTTCTGGGATCCTCCCCGGCCCTAGTCTTTCTCATGAGCACCAATGGATATTTGTGATGAACTTGTAAGTGGAGGTGAACTCTTATTGTGCCTGGGACCCTCTGAGATTACAAATGGACACTCGGCCCATTCTTGGCTCTGAAGGATATAGTAAATATTTGGCTGGGTTCTTCTTGCCATCTCGTATGGCGGTCATCATTTTCTCTGATGTTCTTTCAATATTGAAATCGCGGCTTCATCTTGTTTCTTCTTAGAGAGGTTTGTGATATTTGGTTTTTAAGTTTTCTTTACTTGACTGAATTGAAACCTGGACTGTTTGATGGGCTCAGGGACATTTGTAATATTGCAGGGTTTTTCCTGGTTGTCGGGAACCCTGGTCGGGAACCTGCGAAGTACGGATTGGTCGGCTAACCTCAAATGCAGGGCTCCAAATCCACCAGTCACTCCGTGGGAGAGGAACGAGGCTCTCTGTTTCCATAGCAACGTAGACACCTGGAAATCCTATATAGTGTCGACATGGGTCAGAATCTGTTCCATGACCAGAGGCTTTGGGGGTGGGCCTTTTCTGGTTGTTAGGTGGGAGTGATACTCTTTGTACCATTCTATATTCTAAGCAAAAGCAGAAGTCCACAAGATAGACTCTCGGCTGAAGCTGGTCTCTACTGGTATCATTTTCTTTTCTTAACAATGTTTCAAATTCTACACCATTGGCTAAATTAATGACACTATCAATAGTATTACCTTATCCCCCAGGGGAATCAGTTATAATGTTTTCTATCACGTCTCTAAAGTGATCCTGAGACATAGTTAAACCATAGATATATGAATGGATTTTAGGCTTACACTTAATTCTATCCCCAACCAATTAGTTCTTATTACTTGATACTCAACTTCATGAAGTGATCACAGCAGATATGGTTGCTATAGCAAACTGCGGTGAAGAAAGCAGATGGTGCCTGGCTATCAGAAAGAATAGTATCTGGTGTCTTTTAAAAAAAAATCATTTTATTAGGGGCTCATACAACTCTTATCACAATCCATACACACATCAATTGTGTAAAGCGCATTTGTATATTCATTGCCCAGTATCTGGTGTCTTAAAGGCTTGTTTTCACACAAGAATCCCTCTAAGTGAGGTGTCAACGAAGTCCACATGGGAGTAGCACACCAACCTGTGTGATCCAAGGACTATAAATAATAAAATTCAAGTCCTAAGGAGGGAATGGCATCATAGCTTGAATTCCTGTCACACAGTGTAGTGTGCAGAAGGCTATGGATGGAAGTGAAAGCCCAAAATCCATTTTCAGGGTCCCCTCATCGATTAAGCCTCTGGTGAATCCCCTCTGATCACAGTTGACAGTTATCGATCACCTTGCATGATTTTCTGTACGTGAAATGCAGGACAGGTAAATTTATAGAGACAGTCACGGAATAAATAATTACCGAGGGACATAGCTGGGGAAGGTGGGGAGAAATGGAACGTGAACAATGAGCATGAGAAGAAATTGTTCTGAAACGGATTGTGGGGATGTCTGCACAACTCTTCGAAAAGAAAAACAATAAAATGGAACAAAATGTGAATTATATGCTAATAAAACTATCTTGAAAAGTGAAAGCCCTTTGGAAATCAGATACACTGTGGGTTTCACATTGTCCAAATCAATCAGATAGGGTTAACAATCAAAAGTATAGATGAAGTTAGTTTGGCAAGACTGGTTGATTGATATGTACGTTTATGATGACTGCTTTCTTTTTCATATGCCCACTATAGGCTTTCCCTGGCGTTTTGGATTAAATTTTCCAATGAACTTATTTAAATGACATTTACTTGTTGCCCAAACTAAAAACAGATATCAGCATGGACATATGTTTTTGATTCTGAGTGAATTTACAGACACTGCCTAAGTAACTCACATAACTGAATTGTAGTTGTCTGACTGTTACCTAAGACGATCCTTAACATTTTCCGTTCTCGGGTTCTGTTCCCGGGAGCCCTGGTGGTGTCGTGAGAGTGTGTTTAAGTCGGAGGGTGTCGAGCTTCTCTTTACTTAAAGGGTTTGTAGGCCAATGACCTCATGTGCACATAACTGATCAGTTCTGACCATGGCAGACACGTGTGTGCGGGATGATGGGAACCAACAGTGGGCCTCCAGATTTCATTTCAGAAATGTTTCCTATGTCGCTCCCCCCTGCTGCTTCTACTGCAGGAGAAACAAATAAAAATGAGAATTCTTATTATCTTGGTATAAAATTCTATCCCCTGTGGTTCTTGCTGTAAGAAAGACAATTGTGAAGCTCTCAGCCCGATGGGGAGAAAAACCCAATCATCTCCCTTTTGAACTCAACCTTCGGACGAGGTCTTGTGCAGGAAAAAATTTACTTTGAGCTTAAACAACAGTGAAATAATTACCTATAGAGTCCCTGTACAACTGAGTTGACCAAGGGAAATTAAAAAAAAAAAAAGACAAGGCAAATAAAAACGAATGCATATAGATGTATCCCACATGTAAAAATTTAAAAATCTCTTCCATATATATAAATAAAATGATACATATATTACAGTTTTATTTGTATATTTATACTTGTTATTGTGAACTGGGTGAAGTTTTTCAGAGAAAACCATTAGCTTTGCACTCAACAATTCATGCGCAATGTATTTCGGCTTCTCCTTTGCAATCCCTCCAATGTTCCACCACTGCTTTCACTTCCTTCCTGCGTTTCCGGTGCCCATTCCTCCTTCTTTCCTAACCCTCGGAACTGTATCCTCCACTAAAGGATGCCCCTTTGACCTTAAATGATTGATTATTCTAGCGCAGGAGTGAATTCAGTTCCAGACCTGAAGGGTGAAGCATTTCATTGGATATTCTGTTACCCCAAGGAGGACATACTTTTCAATTTATGTTTAATAATCTGTTGATCGTGGGGGCCTGATGGTGTAGTGGTTATGCATTGGGCTGCTATCCACATGGTCGACAGTTCAAAACCACCAGCAACTCTGAGAATCAAAGACTGGGCTTTCTACTCCAGTGAACTGTTACAGAGTCAGAAATCCACAGGGGTCGCTATGAGTCAGCATTGACCGATGGCAGGGAGAGAGTTTGTTGATCAACTCTTCACTGCGGTATTCCAAACATCGAGAACAATGCTGACACACAGTAGATAAGCCATGCATGTGTATTTGAATAAGTAGATGAGCCCATGATGAAAGAACATAGTTACTTATAGTTATATTCCCAAATTATATGAAATAGTACACAAATCCTAATGTAAATAAGGACTAGAATTTAGAGAAGTAGGTGACAAAATTATATAAGACCCATTTCACCTGTTCCATAGACTCATGGAATCTCAGGGTCGCGGTTTCTCCAGCATTGATCTGACCACCTCCTGTCCTTAACTCACTAACTTTTCTTAAATGCCTTTGTTGTTGTCAGTTCTGACTCATAGCGATCCTAAGCACAACAGAACAAAACACTGCCCCGTCCCATGCCTTGTTCTGTTTGAGCCTAGGGTTGCTGCCACGGTATCAATCCATCTTGTCCAGGGACCTCTTTTAGCATCGCCCCTCTGCGGTACCAAGCCTGATACCCTTTTCCAGGGAATGGCCTCTCCCGAAAGGCCCTTAGAGAAGGCAACTTAATATGTCCAACCATTTCTTTATAAGACAGAGCTAACTATTAAAAACATTCTCCCTTCTACATGTGACCTCCTCCCTGGGGGACGGACAGCAGAAAAGTGGGTGAAGGGAGACGTTGGACAGGGCAGGACAGGGCAAGATATGACAAAATAATAATTTATAAATTATCAAGGGCTCATGAGGGAGGGGGGAACAGGGAGGGGGAAAAATGAGGGCCTGATGCCAGGGGCTTAAGTGGAGAGCAAATGTTTTGAGAATGATGAGGGCAATGAATGCACACGTGTGCTTTACACAATTGATGTATGTATGGATTGTGCTAAGAGTTGTATGAGCCTCTAATAAAATGATTAAAAATAAAAAAATAAAATAAAATGGACTCAGATTATGTAACAAAATAACAAAACAAAACCATTCTCCCTTATGCTGATTAAGCTTCAATGGACTCAATTTATTCATCCTACTTCCTTTGTCTTCTGGGGCCATACATCAAAAATGAGTTTCCTGGCCAACACCGCAAGCATTTAAAAACTGTTCCCATGTATTTTCCATCTCCATCCTTCCAGACACCTCTGTCCAATTGAACACACTCTGTGTTTAATTCCACTCTACATGTGGTGTGGTTTGGGGCATGTGCCTTCGAATGTCTTCCCACCCTAAGCAGAAAGCTGTGGAGACTGCCCCCAGGGCCGTGTGTGACTTTCTTTTGTTTGTGGTGTAGTAGGAACTCCATGTTGTGGACTACTTCACCATTCACCTAGCAAAAGAGACTGTGGGGTGGCCAGTATTTGAGTCTCATTAAAAAAGCCACTGTAACCTGTGTGTGCAGACTTTTGTTCCCTTACGTTTTCACTTCTCCAGGGTAAATGGCCATGAGCATAAGTGACGGTGACACGTTAAGATTCTTAAGAAATTGACAAACAATTGTCCAGAGTGGCCGTCAAATTTCACATCCTCACCAGCAATGTGTCTGAGTGATGCGCTGCTTCCTGCCCTGCTAATAGCCGCCGTGCCTCTGTTGTGCTCCCTTTTTTAAGTCCTCCTTATGCAGTATGAGAACACTGCGGTTTTAATTTGCAGTTTTTTCTAAATACCTTTTCATGTGTTTATTTGCCATCTGGACCTTCATGCCTTTCCACATATTCTAAACTGGATGTTTGCTATTTTTACTGTTGACTTTTGAGAAGTCTTTATTTTATTCTAGATATCCATGCTTAATTGAACATGTGGTTTGCAAATATTTTCTTCTCTTACAGCTCATCTTCTCTTCCCTTAAGAGGCTTTTTTATAGAAAGAAACCTTAATTTTGATGAAGTCCAATTTATAATTTTTTCTTTTATGTATTGTCTTTTAAAAATTTATTTATTTTTAATCATTTTATTGGGGGTTCATACAACTCTTATCACAATCCATACATACATCATGCATTGTGCTTTTAATGCTAAGTTAAGAGCACTTTGCCTAGGTTTGGAGCACCAAGAGTTTCTTCTATTTAAAAAAAACCACCTGTTTTATAGTTAGGTTTCATAGTTCAATTGTTTTACATTGAAGTTTGTGCTCCACGATGACTTAATTTTTGTATAAAGAATGAAACTTAAGTCAACGTTTACTGCTTCCTCCTCCCAATAGTTGTCAAATTGTCCCAGCACCAATGGGGGGAAAGACTATTTTTCCTCCTTTTAATGGCCTTTGCATCTCTCTCAAAAATCAGCTGGGCTGATTTGTGTAGGTTTGCTTCTTGTCTTCTTATTCTGTTCTGTTAATCCATATCTGTTGTCTCACCAAAGTCCCACCGTTTTGATTACCGCAGCTCTCCAGCTCTTCAAAACAGTTTTGAAATCAAGTAGACAGATTCCTCTGTTTTTCTTTTATAAAATTGCTTATTCTACTTCCTTTACATTTTAATCTACATTTTATGACAGTCGTGTCTATGTACACATTTATGTGTCTATAGATACAAAAGTCTTATTGTGGTTTTGATAAGCGTTTATTAAATCTACGTATCAACATGGGAAGAATTAACATTTGAGGATGCGGAGTCTTGTAATTCATGAGCATAGTGTGCTTCTCTGTTTACTTAAATCTTTGATGTGTCTCTCATCAAAATTTTGTTGTTTGGGGCATACAAGTACTGTATGTGTTCTGTTAGATTTAATGTAAAGATTTCATTTTTGAGTGCTTATTAAACTGCTTTGTCAATTCTACGTTCATTACTAGTATGCAGAAAAACAATAGACTGTTGCGTGTTCATCTTGTATTTACTGGGTAGTTACTGAACTCATGTATTGGCTCTAGGAGTAGTTTAGTAGATTCGTTGGGATTTTTTTACATCAAAATGAGATATCATCTGCAAGTAGGAATAGTTGTATTTCTTCCTTTCTGACCATACAGCGCTGACGTCTTTTTCTTGCCATGATCAATTAATTAGAAGTTTCAGTCGTTTGTTGAGTAAAAGTGGTGAGAGTTGAAATCCTTGCCTTTTAAAAGACATTGCTTTTAATCATTAATCATAATGCTAGATGTTTTGTAGATGCTTTATCTCAAGTTGAAAAGGTTTCTTCTCTTCCTAACTTTTTATCATAAACAGCTGTTTACATTTTCTTTATTAGTTAATGATTAGGTGACTTGTACCTTTTTCAGTCTGTTAGCATTGTGAATTCTATCGATTGACTCTCAATGATTAAACCAGGCTTCTATCCCTGGAGTATATCCCATTTGGACATGTTGCAATATTATGAGGTATTTTCATAAATTGCTATATTGTTGGCTAATATTTTCTTAAAGATTTTGCCTCTCTCTTCCTGGGGATTTGGATCTGCAGGTGTTGCTTTGGTCTTGTTTTATTATTTTTTTGTACCGGTTTTGTCTAGTTTAATTAGCCGAGTAATGCCAACCCCATAAAACGATTTGGGGAAAGTTTTCTCCTTTTCTGTTTTTTGGGAAGAGATTGTATTAAATCGACACAATTCATGTTTAACCAATTGGAAGAATTGTCCAGTAAGACTGTGCAGTTTCAAGATTTCTTAACTTGGAGTTCAACAAGCATGTATTTAATTTTCTGTATAGTTGTCGGGCTATTCAAGGTACCTATTTCATTTGCAGGTGCATTTATTTGTGGTTCTTTTTTCTTTTTCAGAATGAGTCTGTTTCATTCAAGTTATCAAATGAAGTCAAACCTGTGAAAGCTGACACGTGTGTCAATAGAAACTGATTAGAGAAGGAGACTACAACTGGCTTCCGCTTACAGAGAACAAAGGAAATGTGATAAAACTGTGAAGTCTGGGGTGGAACCCTTGTGAGACCAGGAAAAGCAAGGCAGTCAGGCAAATTGACATTCTTACAGGTTTCACTGTAGACATACAGATCGGGGGATTGGTTACAGTTGTGTTTGATTTTTGTTTCTGCTGTAAAAAGTTCCACAGGTTAGATAGCTTAGCACCACAAAAATGTATTCTCTGACAGATCTGGATGACAAAAGTTCAAAACCCAGGTGTTGGCAGAGCCCCACCCTGCAGAAACTCTCTGGAAGAAGTTTGTCTTGCCTGTTTTGCATCTGGCGGTTTTAGATGTGCCCTATGTTTTTGGCGGCAAAGCTCCAGTCTCTGCCTCTGTCTCACACATGGTCTTCTCCTCCATGCATTTAGAGCCTATCTGGATAACTCAAAGGAACCTTGGTGGTGATGCGGGTTACAAGTTGGGCTGCTAACCCACAAGTCAGTGGTTCAAACCCACCAGCCACTCTTAGGGAGAAGGATGA